>NW_027551836.1:0-600000 GCF_045843805.1 Urocitellus parryii
TATTTATTGTTAAATGTCTGAAAGATAAGGAAAACATAAACAAAATGACCAAGTTTTTTCAAAACATAAACAAAACAAAAAATCTGAGGATTTTTTGTAAGTTCCCAGAGAAAACTTATATTCACAAAAGAAACCTATACAAAAATGTTTATAGTAGGTTTATTCATAATATTCATAAATTGGAAACAACTCAGACATTATTGAACAAATGGTTAAACAAGTTGGTCCATCCACATCATGGAATAGTAGTTACTGATAAAAAGAAGAATGATTTGTTGATGCATATAATAAAGCTCTATGGATCTCCAAACAATTATGCTCAGTAAAAATCCTCAAACCTAAGAATTTACATAATGTTTGATTCCATTTATGTAACATACTTGAAAGGACAAAGTTACAAAATGGAAAATAGGTTATTGGTCTCCAGGTCTTGGGAAGGGGTGGGGAGATGAAGGAAATGAGTGTGGGTATAAAGGCAGCATGGATGAGTTGAACAGCCATCCCATCTCCTACAACCTAAGAAGATAATGTAACTCCTATACAGTGAAGCCTATGAATGTGGCCTTATTTGAAAAAAAAAGAAACTTTGCAAATATTTATTCATCTCAAAATAAATCATCTTAGGTTATATGAGTGGACTCTAAATCCAATGATAAGTGTCCACAGAAGAGGCCATGAAGAAGACACAGCCATGTAGGGAAAGCCAAGTGAAGATAGCCAAGGGTTGAAATTATGCTGACACACGTTTAAGAACACTTAGGACACCAGAAGCTGAAAAGAGCAAAGGAAAAGTCTCTCCTACAGTCTTTGGAAGGAGTGCTGCACTGTTGATATTTTCATTTCAGATTTCTGGCCTCCAGAATTATGAGACAATAAATTTTCATTTATCCAGTTGCCGTTATTTGATAAGGAAACTAAAAAAAATTACAATAAATCGTCAAGGCAACAGAAATATTCTGTAACTCCAGTTTATTAGTATCAAAATCTTATCTATGATATTGTACTACAGTTCTCCAAGTTGTTTCCATTGAGAAAAAAACAGATAAAACAGTAGATAGAATGTTTTTGTATTAATTTGCACAACTGAATGTGAATCCATAGTTATCCAAAATAAAATTTTTATGAAAATTTAGTAAATAGAAGTGCATTTTAACTGGATTTCTTGGTTTCACATTATGAATGATTTGATGGCACCTGAAGAACAAGAATTTCACAGTCCACCTTCATACAAATATTTACTCCCAATGATCACCAAATTGCCTCAGATGTTTGCAAAATTCTTTTAAGTTATTGCCAGGAATGATTCATCTTTTAGCAAAATATTGTCATTCAAGCTATGCAGAAAATATTAATAACTAATTATAAGCCATCATTGTGAGTTGTCTGGAAGAAACTTGGAATATTTAAGTATGCAATTTTGATAAAGAAAAGAAAATTTGTAGCAGCTTTTATTATATATATATATATATATATATATATATATATATATATATATATATATATATATATAAAATAAGATGAAAAATAAAAACAAGTGGAGAAATAAAGATAGGAAATACAAGAGAGAGCAAAAGTTCAAATTGGCACACAAAACCTGTCAGCTATATACATCTCATGAAGTCGGGCTGCTAATTTTTCCAGAGAACAATTATATAAATATATAAAGATACTTAAGCTGCTATAAATTAGTCAATATTCTTATGTCAAAAATCTAAGACTTTAAAATAAGTAGCTCAATTAAATGTGTCAGGTTTAGTCACAGTTTAAAACATTTCCTTTAAAATATATGCACTACAATTTCTCTAGTAATTATTTTGATTCAAGAAGGGAAAATTTGCTAAATATTTAAATGCCAAATACATCAGTGATAGTTTCTGTTCATATTTTCAGGCTTTGGCCTGGAATAAAGGAAAAATCTGCACAACTTTAATATGAAATATTTGATATCATCCTTAATAATGTGGGCAGCTGAAAGGCATAATCAAATATAAAAAAAATCTATTTTGAAATTACCCAAAGCCATGGCAATTTTAACTTAAAATGCTTAATTTAAACACCAAGAAATTAGAAATAACGATGATCTAGTTTTAGTATGATATTTTAAATAAAACTATAGAAACTATTTCATGCAATTTACAAAAGTTGGCATCACTACAGAAATAGAGCTCAGGAGTTTTATCTTTCAAAATGTAAAATGATTTTCTGTAGAAGTATAATTGTCTAATGGTTTTCAGCACATAATTTTGGAGCTTCTTGTCAAGGTCATCCATAGACTTGAAAATAAAGCATAAAGCTTTTCATATTTACTAAGATTCCAATTAATGAAAAGATAAGGCAAAACATTCACATTCTATTAGGACAAAAATTGAAAGGAAATAGAGATTGCTAAGTTTATGTATTTGAACCTTCAGAGATGTTAAATAAGGATTACATTTGTATAAAAATTATTACTGGGAAAAAATGATCAACTATCACATGATTTTAAAAAATAAATTAGCATCTAGGGTTGGGTTTCTAGTTCAATGACAGAGCACTTGTCGAGCATGTGTGAGGCACTGGGTTTGATCCTCAGTACCATATAAATATAAACAAATAAAGGCAAATAAAGTCATTCTGTCCATCTACAATTACAAAATAATCTAATACAAAGACTACTTAGAGAATAGATTTTCAGTCTTTATAAAAATTTCTTACATTATTTTGGAATCCTTTCCTTCCTTCCCTTCCTTCCTTCCTTCCTTCCTTCCTTCCTTCCTTCCTTCCTTCCTTCCTTCTTTTTTCTTTTGTTTGTATTTGTTTTTTTGTTTTCAGTGCTGGGGATTGAATCCAGGGTATTTACCACTAAGCTACATGCCCAGACAGTAGCACTCTCATTTTTGTCTTTACTTTTAAAATAGAGACACTCCTTTCATCAAGTGAATGTTTTCAGGCTTAAATAAAAATCACAGATATAAAAATGGTGTAAGAAACGATTATAATGCTACTGATTATTATCTGAAATGAACAAACAGTAATAGACTAAGAAAGGGTTCATTGACAAAACACTAAGGTATAAGTTGAAGGGATTTAGAAATCAAACACACACTAATAAATTTGAAGTAATAATCGAAAAGTTTTCCTACTTTTTCACCAACTGATGTGGGTTTTATTTTTTTATTACATAAGGTACATCTCTATCTATACTTTTGTGCTATCCTAAGAGAATACCACAGACTAGGTAATTTATTTTTAAAAATAGGTTTATTTGACTCAAACTTCTAGAGGATGAAAGTACAAGATTGAGGGGCTTTATGTTCCCAGGGCTTTCTTTTGGTATCATAACATGGCAGAAGAGATCACATGGTGAAAGGGTGCAGGGGGAGTGCACAAGAGAGAGCTGAGCTTACTTTTATAAAAAAACAAAAATAAAACAAAAAAAAGAACAAAAACAAAAACTTGCTCTTGCGATAATGACATGAGGACAGAGGGCAGAGCTCTTCTTACCTCTTGAAGGTCAATACTGTTAGTATCAGAATGTTTGCTTGGAGATGAAGTTTCCAACACATGGATTTCGTGGGACATAGTCAACACAGAGCAATATCTAGTGCACTTCAAGTTCAATCGGGCCAGGTAGTTGCAGGTAGCCAATACAATGTCAATGCAAATGATACGCAAACCCCTGCCCTCGTGGTATTGAGGATTGAACCCAAGGACTTTCTACCACTGAATGCATCCAAAACCATTTTATTATTATTATTTTTTTTTTTTGTGGGTGAGGAGACAATGTCTTGCTGGCCTCTATCTTGTGATCCTTTTGTCCTGCCTCCTGAATATCTGTGAATACAGGCATTTGCCACTGCCCTGGCTAAGATTTCTTTTGAAAGCCTTGAGAGCTGCTATCTTTTATAAAGCTCTTTCTCCATCCACTCACTGACTGCACAAGCCCTCAAGGAATGTGGAGCTGTTGGGTGGCAGGAACCTGCTTCCCTGAATGGTATGCAAATGAACATCAGAATTACCTGTGATTAACTATTGCAGTAAGAAGGAAATCAACTTTGATTGTGTTAAACCACTGAGATTTTAGGGTTTTGATGTATTGCAGCTCTACTACTCCAAATAATTTGCCTAGAGAGTACAAAGGTATACAATAAGTAGTGCCAATTTTAAATTATGGTAATGTTTTTAATATAAAAACACAAACCACAAAGGAAAACAAACAATCAACATCAACAAAATGCATTATAAGATATGTCTAATATTTCAAGCACTGATGTTCAACTGTAATCAAGGGTAAATTGGAAAATTAAGTTGTATTACTCTTAGACAAGCATATGAAATGATTTTATGGATTTCTGTCAATGCAGTCCTTTCCTTAAGTCTGGGTCTCAGTCTTAGTCCAGGAGATGGATTCTGAAAATTAGCATTTTTCAGTAAAACAAATTTGAATTCTTTATATTTGAGCACACATTAATATTTATGAGGAATAGTATTAACTGAGAGTAGTTCAGCATTATTGCTATCAATGATTATTTATATTTATATTTCCATACAACATTTCAATCTTTTTGGTATAAGGTTTTATGGCAATCTCTGAGTAAGATCACCACCACCTAATCTTTCTACCTGAAAGCCCTGTTTTTCTAGCTTCTTCACCAGTGTCTCAGTGACCACATATTTCTTACCATTTGCCATTTCTCAGATCAAAACTGTAGCATAAAAACATATTAAAATATTCTACAGATTGATGAGGCAATTCTCCAAGAATATTCTTTACTGACATAATGTTTTCCTAAATCAGATAATATTTTGTCATTTTTTTCATACTTAACTAATAGGAAAAGATTATTATTTAGAAAAGGATCATTATAAAACATCTAAAATAGTAGTAACAGAAACTGATTATTTCTCTGGTGACTATTTTATGTCAAGCTTCATGCTACAGACTTTATATGCCTAACTTCCATGTTTTTATAAAGGACATATGGTTTTCTGAATTTACAGGCAAGTCAGCAATACCTCACTGAGATTAAAGGATTTGCTGAAGGCTAGAGAGGGACAGAGTCATGATTTGAACTCTTTTCTCATTCTCTGAAGCCAATGTTCTTTTCTTGTCAGTTCTTCTGTGGATTTGATGGTTCTGCTTCTTTTCAATCCCTAACAATGGATAATCAGGTCATTCTAATTTAAGATCATTTAATAATGAATTTGTGATACACATGGTAGACACCAGGCTAAGTGCTGAAGATAAAAAGGAAAATAGGAAACCCTCTGTTTAGCTGAAAGAAAATTTGTGTAAACAAATGGTAAGGTGTGATGGGCTGGTGAGCAGAGGTTAAAGAGAAGGCACAGAAGCCCTGCAGAGAAGGCAGTGATTAATTCAGTACCTGGGATTTCAAGGAGCATTTCATGTTGAAAGCCACACCTGAGCAAAAATTAGAGGATAATTGGTAACTCAGTGAGACAACAGAGGAAATGGGGGTGTGGGGTGGGAAAAAGACGAAGACTGCAACCAGAAACAGTGAGGTCTAATTATGACAACCCTGTCTGCTATGCTAAGAAATGTGAACTGCTATCCTGGGCATAAAAGGAAACAATGAAAATTCTGGCTGAAACAATAGTTTGGAAAGATTTTTGATATAAGCACTCACTGTCTGCAACAGCAAATATGGGGCAGTGATGGAGAAACCAACTGTGTCATTATAGTAGATGAGTGATCATAGAGTCTGGATCCATTCTGTTAATTCATTTATTCTTTCACTTTTTTAAAAAAAATCTAGTCTAACAGATAATTGTTGAGACATTAAAAGGAAGATACATGCTTTGGATATTTGGGGTGGGAAAAGTTAAGGCTTTTTAGAGATTTATGGACTATACAGATATAATTCTGTGACAGGCAACTGGATATTTAGATTTCACAGAATAGCTGACTAAGAAATAAATGTGGAACTTACAGGTGCATGTGATTGTTAAAACCAAGGACAAGGGCAAAAGTTCTCTTTCTCTGGGATAGAGTTAGAGAGAGGACTGAGTAGAATCTGGAAAGGGACCTCTGGACCTAGAAGGAAGGAGACTGAGAAAGAACATTTAGAAAATAGGAGACTTAGCCAATCCCAAAAAACCAAATGCCATATGTTTTCTTTGATATAAGGAGGCTGATCCATAGTTGGATCGGGTGAGGGAGCATGGGAGGAATAGACCAGCTCTAGATAGGGTAGAGGGAAGGGAGGGAAAAGGAGAGGGCATGGGGTAATTAATGATGGTGGAATGTGATGACCATTATTATCCAAAGTACATGTATGAAGACACAAATTGGTGTTAATACACTTTGTATACAACCAGAGACATGAAAAATTGTGCTCTATATGTGTAATAAGAATTGTAATGCATTCTGCTGTCATATATAAATAAAAACGAGAAAAAGGAAATGATTCTTTAAAAAAAAAAGAAAGGAAAATAGGAGAGAAATGTGGAGGAGAATCCTGTAGAGAAATTAGAAGACAGTTCCTCAGGACTATGAATGGTTAATATCAAAACCCACAGGAATTGAAGTACAGCAGTGTGCATTGGTCTCAGAAAATAGTAGATGATTTGATGAAGTGTTGTCCAGGGCAGCATTAATGGTGGAAGCTAGATTAAAGCAGATTGAGTAGTTAGTAGAAATTTAGGAACTGAAAATTAATCATGCAAATTCCTGTTTTCAGAAGTGTGTATGGGAATAGAACTTTCTACTGGGGAGTGGGAAAAATATGTAAGAAGAACAGAGTGAAGGGTGAGTTTTTGTTTTGATTTCAATTGTTTGTATGGTAATCATTTATTGATTTGTTTATTCACTCATTTGATGGAAAGAGAGCAGAGAAACAAAAACAAAGTAGAATAAGGTCAATCTAATTTTGATAGTTTGAGGATATTGGTAAAGTTTGAGTTACGTTCAGTAAAATAATGATTGTACTATTTCTTTTCTTTAGAAAGTAACATTATATTACATTGAGTAAAACTGATGCTAGTAACCTTAATGAATTTATAAAAATCATGATTATATCACATTGTTTTCTAAAAATCTAGATGTCTTTCAACTTATATAATTAAAAAATGTCACCAAGTATTCTATACAGAGATATCATTTGTATTATTCATATCCATGCTAATTATTATAAATACATTCATTACTGTTTTGATAATTTTGGAAGATAAATATGTTTATTTTTCACTTATATTTTATAATTTCATACTACATACAACACATTCTTCTAGCCCACATAGCCTTCTTTAATTGTTAATAAAGACTATGTAGGGGGTATTTAGGGAAAAAATAGCTTTTAAGTGTGAGAGAAAGTCACATTTACTATGAGTGTAAGAAGTGCTCTGTTGGCAGGTTACAGAGGAATGGATGTTCCTTCCACAATCAATTATCAGTAAAATAATTATAAAAAAGTTTCTTTTGATGTTTATAATGTTTTAATTGAAGTAAAAGTGTAAGACTAGGCTTCAAAGGAATGTGATGTTTTAATCATTTATCAGCAAAGATATTTATGTACTTTGGAGCTTATTTCTCTATTCTGTGACTTTTTGATATCACATTTTTAGACGAAATGATAGATTTTTTCCCCCATGCAGTATTTTACATTAATCATACACTTCTATATAAACTTTGGGGTTCTTTTAATTTGGCACGAAGCAAACACCTTCAAGAAATAGAACATAGACTTCTTGACAAATGAAGTTTGAAAGATTCACACATTAAACCCACTTTTTTATATAATAGATTTTAAAATTATGCATAGAACTTCATAGGAGAGAGTATGTGTGTAAGTATAGTATTGATAATTATATGTGTGCAGGTCTGTCAATTTTGTTGAAAAGTTAATCTAAAACATTTCTTAATTAATTTTAATTTCTCAATACTGTCAGATAACTTCTTGAAAATCACTCTTTCACCTGATATTGTACTCTTTTCAGTAAAAGGGAGAGTTTGTGGTTCTTAAATATTCATGAGGCACAATAGTTTCACAACAAATCAAATTTAATTAAATGATGCATTTCCTCCACTTACAAAAGGTTTATTAAAGGTTTATTTGCTCATGCAAATTAAAGTGTGAGAGTAAAAATCCACATGAAACTTGGCACTAACAATTAAAAAAATATATTGAAAGATTTCTCGCCTCACTGCAATACCTTGCTATGTTTAAACTGCTCAGCTTGTCATTTAGAATCTTTAATGAAACCAGGGAGGAGGCTATTTATTTGCATAATAGAACATAATTTGCTGTGGTGAGGTTTTAATTATTTATAGGCTGTCTGAAATATTTAAAATGGCATCACTAAGGAGCATGAAGTGTTGGATAATGCCTTCATTTCAGGTTTCCTGCCGTTTCTTTTATGGGTCAAGCGATTTATTTCTAATTAGCATACCAGGCTAGTGGCTTTAAAAACATAAGGAAAACAAATTGGTTTCAGTCTGTTTGCAGCTTGAGTAGTCGGAGATGGCCAAGGGTCACTGACAGAGACTGAGTGGAGTTAAGAGTTGGAGCCAGAAGTCAACCCAGCACATGGAAATCACTGACTCAACAAAGCCATACCTTCATTTTTGCACACTGTTTACAGCACATATTAGTTTCTCTTTGGGAGATAGTGGGTTAGAGCTAATGGGTTTTATGTTAATTGTCCCTTAAAATATTTTCTGACATTAACATATTTCTTACTGGAAATGATGTTTGAGCAACAGAAACATTCCATTTCCTTGCAGTAATTATTCTGTGCAGAGGGGAAAATGCAGTGGTTCAGGGTAAGATTGAACATTTAAGTATGCAATGCAATCTTATTTATATACAAGAACAAGAGCCTGTGATTAAAACACAATAGTATCCACTTTTTAATAAACTACAGAGAAACTCAGATTCTATTTGAAGTTCTGAATTAGTGGAGTGCCTAAAAGTATGTTAGAATTTCTAAACAATCTTTATGTGCATTGCTTATGTTATAGATAAAATGAGAAAAACCCAGTTAGGTTATATGTATAAGATCTTTTAGTATATAATAAATAGACTTTCATGTTTCTTACTATTTCAAAAACAATTATTTTCTTCAAAGCAGTTTTAAGAATTGTCATGTTTCAAACACCATTGTGAAATGTGTTTGGTGCAAAGGTTTATTATATTTCTATGATGTTCTTGATGTCCTCATCATCATGCACATAGATTTGAAGTGGTGGTAGTGTACTGTTGTCAAACATTCTCTCATCTGTCACCTTCTGGCCTCCAAACATGGATAGAGAGATCACTGCCAGATGTCAAGAAATAGCCTTTGGGCATTGCAAAGAATGTTCTCTGCACACTTTTAAGTAGTAAACAGATGCTCTATTCAGACATAGGAGTTTTACGGTTTTCATTCACACAGCCCAGGTGACTGGTCAAGGCCATAAAGGAGTCCACAATCATATGGAGCACATTTTGAGTCACTGTATCCTGAATACAAAAAAGAGAAACTATGAATTATATAATGATTCCTGAAGATGCAGCCCTCAGTTGTTATTTAAAATATTTAAGTACCTGCTCAATGCAGAGAGTCCAGGAGTTAGATAAAAGTAAATGATGAACTATAAAGAAATCATAGTTATAATGTCAATTAAACTCATAATTAATGAGCATGAACACTAATATGAAAGAGATTGAAATATTTGTATTCTCCAGCACATATTAGAATTGAATAGATTTTTTTGTTATCTACCAATAAAATTCCAGGAAAGTGCTGATCTGAATCAAAAGTGTGGTAAGTTGTTGTGGAGAACTAATAAGTGGTCTGAGGAAAAAAGGGTGGAGAAAATGGTAGAAAACATGTATTTGAAAGAATTGACAGACACATTTATCAGAATAACTCTAATTTGTTAATTTATTTATGTTCTTTTTATTAAAATGTGATATATTAAATTATACTTTTTGGGTCTCAGAAAAATTATCAGTGTTTCCAGGTGATTCAAACTAGCTGGTTATTCTTTTCATGACATAACACTTGCTATGTGCAACTATGTGCCCAAATCACAATAGTCCTGATTATTTTGTGAATTATCATATTTTGAAATGTATATTTTGAAAAAAAAATCAGTTGAAAGGTTTCTTCAAGTGTTTTTGTTTGTTTGGTTTGGTTTGGTTTACTGTAATGTCAAGGATTGAACCCATGGCTTCATGCATGCTAGCTAGATAAATTCTCTACCCCTGAGCTATATCCCCAGTTTTCTATTATTTGTTAATAGATATTTTTTTTAGTTACACATGACAGTACAATGATCTTGACAATTCATACATTTGAATCAAATGGGCTATAATTTCTCATTTTTCTGATTGTACAGGTTTCAGAATCACATAATAGACTTTTTTTTAAAAGTACTTTTCTGGTCATAGAAAAATTCAACAGCCTCCCTCTCCCCAGTTTTCACATCCTTCTAGACAGTGGTGTTTTTATTTTACCGGAGAAGGCTGTTTTCACCCAAATTCCACAATCAGTGTGAAGATTAGTGTTGTATATTCTGTGGGTTGTAACAAACTTAAGACGACTTATCTCCACCATTTGAGTATCATCCAGAATAATTTTATTACAAAAATTGCTTGACCTTTTAATCCCTCCCTCCCATTTTTCCGGAAGTCACTGATCTTTCTTACTCTTTCCACAGTTGTACTTTTCCCAGAATGTCCAATATACCTGGACTCACACAGTATTTTGCCATTTCAGAATGGCTTTTTTCCCCCTAGTAATTTGTATCTAAAATTCCTCCTTATCTCTTCATGGTTTGACAATTCATTTCCTTTAGTGCTGAATAATATTCCATTGTCTGGAGGTACCATAGTTTATTTACCTATTCACCTATTGAAGGTCGTTTTGCTTGCTTCCAGGTTTGTGTAACAATGAATAAAGCTGCTATAAATATACAGGCTCAGGTTTTTGTGTAGATATGTTTCCAACTCATTTGAGGAAACACCAAGGAATGTGATGCTGGATTGTGTGGTAGGGGTATGTGTAATTTTGTAAGAAACTGCTAACCTGTATTCCAAATGACAGTCCCATTTTTCATTCCCAACTGGAATGAGAGTTCAGTGGTCCCACTTCCTCACCAGCATTTGGTGTTGTCTTTAGTGAGGATTTCTGCCAGGCTAGTAGTTAGTTGTAGTATCTTGTTGTTGTTTTAATTTGCATTTTCCTAATGACATGTAGATGTAGAGCATCTTTTCCATATGTGTGTGTGTGTGTGTGTGTGTGTGTGTGTGTGTGTGTATATATATATATATATATATATATATATATATATATATATATATTTGTTGTGGTGACTCTTTAGGTTTTTTGTGAATTTTTCAATCAGGTTTTTATTTTGATTTTGCTGAGTTTTTTTTTTCTTTTTTTAAAGTCCATTTTAGCTGTTGATTGACTTCTCTGTATTTTTGAAAATGTATTTATTCTGAAATACATAAGGTTTTGTCCCAAAGAAAGACTAATCTTCCAGAATGTTTGCTTTGCTGCTAAGGAACCCGTATCAAGGTGACTATACCCCTTTTTAATGGGTTGTACCTGTCACCACACCTTGAGACTGAGTCCAGCAAGAGTGGGAAGAGAAATAATCTCCAAAATACTGATGAGCCACAAATTTCCTTTCCTTTACACTTGGACAGAAAAAGAGATTTAATCTGAGGCTTATTGGCAAAAGATAATTCTTAGAGTGAAACATTAAGAAATAAAATTGCATAACTGGATTTGATCTGAAGACCTCTGCTGTCCAGGGTTCAGTAAAAAGAAGCATTTATCTGACAAAATGTTGGGCTTGGCAGGATGCCTGATACATTCACCTAAGAGACCTGAAATCCAAAGGACTTAGTCAAACTTGCTGTCATCAAATACAAAGCCACTGGAACAAACTTTCAGTTTTTCCTTAAAATAAAAACATAGCTCCTTGTTTCTGGAAAACACATAAACTCTCTTCCATAATTCAATGCTGTGTATCCACTATACAAAAATGTGAATGTGATGCATCCATGTTGATGTGAGAATAAATATTGAGAGATGGAACATACATAAACTGTGGTACAGTGGGCATGTGTGTTGCATGTGTTTTACATGTGTGTTTAATCCAGGATGTGGAAAAGTGTTCATTAATTTATAAAACATCAAGCACACCTTGGAAGAGTCACCTACATTAGTGTAAGTGTAAATGATTAATATTCTCAGAATGAAAACAAACTTACCAAATGTTTTTATTGCTCATGTTTAAGTACAGGGAAAATATATTTCAAAATCACAAGTATTCTTTTTTTAACTTCTCTTTGAATGGGTATCTCAAAATTATGAATAATTTATCAAAACCAGCTAAATTTTATTTTTTATTAATATGTTTAGATTAGGTAACAATGTGGTGTCAATTCCATATTGCTATAAATACACAGTACATAATTACATTGTTACATATTCATAAGTATAAAAAATGTACTTCCCATCTTTGGAACAAGAAAGCCAATTGAATATTCTCATGATATTATTGTAAAATTTCTAGTTAACTTTTTGGAGAGAATTTGTAGAATGGTTTAACAATAAAACCTAATGAATAAATTTTTAGATAAGTGATGTTAATCAGAAAATAAGTGGCATAAGATTTGAACAATGAAAGATCACTCTGAAAATTAGAGAATTAATTAAAAATTCTGAAATACCAGCTCTTAATTTCCTTTATTTATAAATAATGATATTTAATGTTTGCAATTAGATTATTTGTATTATTTGTCTCCAGAGGCTTGAGGAAAAAATTGTCAGCAATTGATACAAATTATTTCTACTTTTGTGTGTATGTAATTCTCTAATGGGGTCACTCTGTTTGAGTGGAATTGCTCTAGCATGTGAAATGTCAGAACATATTTATGAAAGTGGAATTACAGACAGACTCAGTAACAACTGAATCCCTTGCCTTTTTTTATTACCTTTTTTTTAATTGTGGAACCAACTTCATGTTAATACCTCTTTATTTGTATTTATTTTAAGCAGTAGTAAAGTTATTTTTTCTTCCAATTATTTTCTATTTCCAAATAATTTCATGTAAGCACAAATATGGTCATCTAGTACATGCTATTTTGATTTTATTTTTAGTGAAGATTATGGGCTTATTTTGTTGGCTCCCCCTCATACCTTCTCTCCCTATTCTATACTTAAATTCCTCCTCTACCACCATGGGTAGATATTGTACCCACCCTCCTTTATACAAAATTTAAATAACTACAAGAACAAAAACACATGTTCTGATTCTAAAGGGAAGTACATTATATTCATCTAATATAGTGAATTTATTTTCAAAATTAAGTCCATTTGGTAATCATTTTTTTTGTTTCTATCCATTTTTCTGTATTTTACATATTTTACATTATAACTCAAAATTATATTTGTTGTGTTAAAAAGTGATAAGGGTCTCAACATTTACATTTAAAAAAAATTGGAGAGGTCATACAATGAATTGGACTGCTTCTATCTTTTCACAGGATCTGATGCATTGTAAATAAAATGGAGATTATAGCTCCTTTAAGGGTTGTATCAGTCTCATCTGTGAACCCATCTGGTCTTAATGACTTTTTCAGTGGTACATATTTAATCTCTTTCCCAGTCCTCACTCTAGTAACAAAGCTCCTCAAGTAGTCTAATTCTTTTTGGATTAATATCAGAAACTGAATCAGAAACCATCCATTTTCTGTAAGCTTTTAGGTCTGTTGCCATCAATGAGTACAGTATTTTTCTCTTACTTCTGCTTTGTCTTTGTACTTATTTCTCTGTTCTTATTCAAAATAAATCTGTTTAGTTCCCCCTCCTTTTGTTTCAATTAATGGGGCTTGCAAAGTCCTTAATCTTACAAACCCAATCTTAGGTCTCCTGCATCCTTTCTCCTGTTGTCTTATTTCTATTCCATTAATTTTAAGTTTCACCTTACTAATTCTTCCATCGTGTTTATTTTGTTAATCTGTAGTTCTCTCTCTAATTGCTTCTATTTGTGCTAAGTTCTATTTTGCCATCTTTCTTATTTAATAGTGAAAACATTTCAGACCATCAGTATTACTCTCAGTACAGCTTTCACTGAGTCTCAGAGTTTGTGGGGGGGGGTGGAGAGTGTCAGCCTCTTCATTACTTTCCTGCTGGTAATTTCCTTTTGCTCCAAGGGCAATTTAATCTTGTTGCTGTTAAATTTCCAAGTAAAGATGTTGTTTTGTGTGAACCCTATCTTTTAAAAAGTTCTTAAATTTTTCTCTGTGGCCAACCCTATGATGGGTTTGTAAAAACATCCCAAAAATGCAAAAAACACACAGATATCCACATGGACATATACACACATGTTCTGTATGTAGAGATTAAGTCAAATTATCTATTTATTTTCCCTTATTCTTTATACTTTAAGTATGTTAGATCTTTTCAATTACCAATGAATTTTTCCCTAGTATATTTTATTTAGGTAATATTCAGGCATAAAAGTGGCAGGCTATTTGGTGAATGCAATATATTATTTTTTAACCTTTACTTATTTATTTTTATATGGTGCTGAGGAGTGAGCCCAGTACCTCACATGGCTAGGCAAATGCTCTGAGCTACAAACCCAACCCCTAAATCCAGTATTTTTAAAGGTAAATCACTCATATTAAGTTTCTATTGAAAATAACATTGTAATTTCCGTTTTCTTTTTGTTTGCATTTACATATTTTCAAGTTTGTTTGATCAATTTTTTAAAAACACACAGACAAGTGTTTTTTGTATTTTAATCTAATAAGGCAGTGCAAGATATTAACAGGAAAAAAAATCACATCTTTGTTTGTTTTTCTAATGACTGGTTTATGCAGTTTTATTTTTCCCTCTTACTAGATTTTCTACTGTTCTTTTTTTTTGAAAGCAAGAGAATATTTCCCCAGAAATACGCAGTGATTCTCAAATCCTTATACCACTCCTGCTCTATCTCCTCCCTATTCCACAACTTCAGCCAGAAGAGACCAGAAGATTATGTTAGTTGTGTCTTGCCCATCACTATTTCCCATCTCTCTACAAATGCAACAATGGGATTATTTTTATCTTAGTACCACATTGAATTTACCCAACACCCAGATTTTCTTGGATGTGGTAGTATATCATGCTATGTACCAATATTAGAGTTTCCTTCATAGTACACACCACCATTTCACTTTTTTATTTATTACTTAGACTATATATTCTTAGAACACATATCATCGTGCATACCTGTGAGTAGCAAAGTATAATATAAATCTAATTTTTGCTGTTTTGTTTTGTGACCAACTTGTCTCTTCTTGAATGTTTCTATCAACTTTTCTGTCTACTTTTATAATTCAGTAACTTTCATCTACTATATCCAAGTTTTCTTATTTATCTTGTCTAAATTGTAATTAGCTCCTTCAACCTGCAGATTCAAATATTTCTTTATTTCAGGAAATCTTTTTCTATCCTTTGTTTAATTAATGCATCTCCTCCATTAGTCTGTTTTCCTCTTTCTGGAATGTCTACTATTTCTATGTTATATATTCAGTTCATATCATTATCTTTTAACTCAAAACTTCTTTCTCCTTATATTTTTCTCTGTGTGTTGTTACATACATTCCATGTGAACTTCCAGTCAATTCCTTCTCCTCCCCCGGTTCACCTTGCAGTTATTTAGTTACAGTAATGAACAGCTAACACAGAACTACACAGGAAATTTCTGTAACTTGGAATTTGATTGTCCCTTAAATGTCTTTAATATTTTAAATGATGTAAATTAAAATTATACATTTTAATTTTTCAGGGTAGGTAATTCATTAATTAGAGGAATATTGCTCAGAAAAATATTTTGTTGCTTTCTTTGAATTTCAGAATTTTTTGGTCATGAAGGCAAGTTCTGACAGTATATCTTGGGAAACTATTTTAATTCTTATAATGGGTGAGAATGAATACAGTCTCAAAATAATGGAAATCTAATGGATAAACTAAGGGGTCAACCATCCAGCTGAAGGAACCACCATACTTAATTTTAATTCTATAGATATAAGACTGGGCTTATATCTATAGAATTAAAATTGTAGATGTTTTTTGCATATTACTTTGCTTCTTCTTCAATTAATAATATCTTTTGAAACTGTTAATCCTTCACTTTTTCAAATACCAGGCTTCAGATAAAAGGAAAAAATATTTTCTTTTTTTGCATAAAATTAAGATAAAATTTCAACCCAAAAGGAGTTTTATCTCCATTTTCTAGTTTTAATTTTTTAAAAAATACCTGTGTTTTATTAGACTATAGGTCAGGTTTATTATCCTACATTTTCTTCTTCTGGTTTTGTTCCTTCTTCCAAGTATCTTAAATGGCTGTGGGAATGTAAGGAGTTGTTGCCTCTTGATCATACATGAGAATTCATCTTCCCCTAATTCTGATGTTCCTAATCAGCAGTATTTATGATGCAAGAACAAGAAAGAAAATAGAGATAGAACAATATGACTTATGAGGTCAAACCACTTGCGTAGCCAGTGATTAATGGAAATCATCAAGTTGTTCTTTGCAGACAATGTACAAATTGGAGATAAAACACAGTACTTGCAATAGTAGTGCCTGGATCAGTGGAAATCCCTGAATATCAACTGTGAATATTGTTATTATTGCAGCTGACATTTATTGGAAGCTTATTATGTGCCAAGCACTGTATTAAGTGCTTTGTGTTTTCCTTCTTTATAACCTTATGAAGCCAGTTGATAATTTCATTTGCATTTCTTTTGCAGAGGAAGCAAGTTTATCTAGTTTAGGAACTGTGAAACTGGTTTCGAACCTGGCTATTCTGAAACCTGCTCCTTTCTCAAGGCAACATGCCATATTTTCCCATTATTTTCATCAAAGTCATCAATAATAAATATAGTATAATTGAAAATTTGTGATTTTCATTCTATTACTTTTCAATTGCATGACCATGCAATTTTACAGTAAGGAACCTGAAAGAATAACTCTGGTATTCCTTGTGATTTAAAGTTATATGGCCCTGGAGGGAGGAATGAGAACAGGTACATTATCATATCAAAAGAATAAAAAATAGTTTAATAAATAATTATTATAAGTTGTCTTCCACCCAAATAAACTGTTAATTGTGCACACCCATGAGAATCCTACTAAGAATCAACTTCTAAAATTTTCTAGATGAGAATTTTAAATGGCAAACAAATTAGCATGCCATATCCCTTGTTAAATTTTCTCCCTCTTCTCCTCAAATTCAAATATGTGTTCAAAGGTAAGTTTGAGTGTGCACATATTTAAATACATATGTGCATATGAACATACACATACATATGCATACACATATGAAACTAGATGAATAATGAATGCATTGATCAAAGTTCAATGATTTCATGAATATTCTAAAATTGACAATGATTTTAAGGAGGACTTTCTTTTTAGATTTTTTGATTTAATTATAGATATCTGTGACATGAAGGGATTTTTGAATACTTTATCACTAGCAAGTTATTATTTACATAAGGGTTTAGAATACTTCACGTATATATTTATTTTTAATCTAATTAACTTAGCTTATTTTTTTGGGGTTAGCACCAGGGATAAAACCAGGGGTGCTTAACCACCAAGCCACATCCCCAGCTCTTTTTAATATTTTATTAGAGACAGGGTCTCACTGAGTTGTTCAGAGCCTTGCAAAATTGCTCAGGCTGAGTTTGAACTCAAGATCCTCTTGTCTCAGCCTTCCAAATTGCTGGGTTTACAGGAGTGTGCCACCATGCCCAAGCAGTTCAATTGTTTTTATCTTAATTATGGACACTTTTGAATAATGACAGTGGGAATTTTCACTCACAAATACTTTCTTCTTTGGTGATTGATCTTTTTCTTTTATGAATGATAGCACTAAAAAGAGTAATTTGCAAATAGTAATTTGAATTTTCTTTTGGATTATGCTCAGTGACTAAAGTGACTTTTTTCTTATGTACTTGCCTCTATGGCATTTAGGATCTGTTACCTGACTTCAAGTCTCCCTTTTATATAAATTACACCAGGTTTTATTTGCAGCTGCTTGAATTGCTTCATTTTCATATAAATCATTTTCTGACATCCTTAGCAAAATGTGTGCCAAATTCAACTTGGATTATCCAACTACGAACAATCTCTCTCTCTCTCTCTCTCTCTCTCTCTCTCTCTCTCTCTCTCTCTTTCTCTCCCCCCCCCTTCTCATTCTCTCAGTTTTCACTCAGTTGATCTCATCAGGGGATTAATTCACTGAGTGAGTTAAGACTATCATAACTTAATTATTTCTCCTCTAAACCATCCTTCATTGTTTCACACATGAGTTTTGGGGGCAACTTACATCCAAACCATAACAGTGCCTCAATTTTTATTACAACTAAAAACCTAATAATCATCACATATGTGAGGAAAGCTGCAACGTTAAAAACAGATAAAAAAACATATAGGTAGAAAAATGGATTTAGAGGGAGCAGATAAAAAGTCGGAAATAGAATGAACATTTTTTAATAAAGTTGTTAAAGTTTATTTTCAAAGTTAGAGCAGTAGTTACTAAATGAGATAAAGAAAACAGGAAGATATAAAATGTTTAACAACAAAGAACTATTGAGAATTTAAAATAGAATAATGAAAAATTTAAAAAGAATATCTTACCTGGAAAGCATTAAAATTTTCCAAGGAAACAGAAAAAAAATTATATAGAGAAAAAGTGAGAGAAAGATAAGAAAATTAGATTATCAGTTTAAGATGTTCATTATTATGCCACTATCACTTACAAAACAAGAGAAAATAGGTATGTATATGTGTGTGCACTAGTGTGTATGTATGTGTATTTGTGTCTGTGTGTGTGTGTATTGTCATGTGGAACTCAGTGGAAATGACTAACAAATTTTATAGGAAATAATTTTTTTAGAGCTGAAAGATGACAGTCATATTGATGATGATCATCAAGCCTCTAGTATCATGATTGGAAAATTAGCCTTACTATGGTACATTATTGTCAAATTTCAAACTAAACAATAGAGAAAATCCCTTATGTTTCCAGATGAACAAAAGACATAAGGGAGACAGTTCTCCTCTTTAATAGTAAGGGAAAAGGTACTTCATAGTATTTCAAACTGCAAAATCAAGAAGTAGTAGTTTAAGCACATTATTTAGAAAAATGGTGTGAAAGAGTCAGCCCATGTTGAAAGCAGGTACTAGATTATGGCAGCTGAACGTTGCTAAACTTAAAGTATTACATACTAGACACAGGGGAATGAAGGGAAGGGAGGGGAATGGGAATATGAAAGATAGTAGAATGAATCAAACATAAGTTTCCTATGCTCATATATGAATGCACCACCAGTGAAACTCCACTTCATGTACAACCACAAGAAATGAGATCTTAATCAGAATAAGTTATACTCCATGTATGTATAGTATGTCAAAATACACTCTACTGTCATGTATATCTAAAAAGAACTAAACTTTTTTAAAAAAAAAAGAAGTTAAGGATTGCATTATCTTTTAAACTTGAACCCTGTAAGCAGATACATTAGGATGCTTCATAGCAATCTTTTGCTTTCTTCTAGCTATTAGGCTTATCATTTACTTTTTGAATGCCTGAATGTCATGGGTTTTGCTCCAGATTCTTGAAGCGCCAGTGGTAGAAATCCTTGTATGAAGCAAGTACTCAGACTAAACTTCAAGAGGTGATAAATAATAAACAGTGTGACATTAAGTTCAGTATTTCAGATGCTAAGTATATTTAATGTAATTCCTTTGCTACCACAGCAAGCTCTTTTAAGTTTCAGAGAAGTGTTATGAAGAGGTTATTGAAAGTTTTTTCCTTTTCTCTCTATGTATTGTATTATCTATTTTTGAATGAATCTACTGAGGAAATTTTGAAGCAAACTATAAAATTGTTCTGATAAATCACAAATATGCTTTAGTAGACAAATAGAACTTTTCTAAAGTTTTTTTGAACTCATAAAAGTACTGCCTTTTGAAACATCTAGTAGAAAGCTATTTTAGTTATATGTGAACTTGATGATTAAAATATCCTTGCCTCCCCTGACTAGCAAGAGTTTTAGAATATAAACATTTTTTTCTCTTTGAAAAGTGACATATTTTCTGTAATGAAATTTTATAATAAAAGAAGAATGAGATATTTAATTAATTCATTTGTGTGACTTTAAAAAAAGGAAATAAGCAGACCTAGAAATCAAACTAGATAAGACCAATATGTTTTGGCAAAAGTGGGAACAAATTAATGTTTCAAAATTTAAGTCCTGGACTTTTTTGTCCTATACAAAAATATTATTAATTTTATGTCTCAACTCAAACAAAGGACCATGCAAGAAAAAAATATGGATCTAAGAATTTTAAAATATTCCTCTCAAATTTCAAGCACGAATGCTAATTAAGTGGTTATATGTCCATATACTTAATAATCTGAATAAAATTAGAAATTCCAGTATTTATGCTACCATTATGGCAAAAGTTTAAGAGCAAATGCTAATTCTGACATTGTATAAATCTAGTATTTTCTTCATAGGTCATTTTTAACACTTATCCCTAGAATTGTAAAATATAGAGAATTATAGAATTTAAAGAAATTTTAAGTTAGCTGACCCAATATTACTGCAAGAGGAAATTATTTTATTCATCATTGCATGTATGTGGATTTCCAAATAATAATTAAATGAGTGTGTCCTTCAGGTTTAACTATCAGATACACCATTTTTTAGAATCATTTAATAATCAATATTGTGATAAATAACAGTTACTTAATAATTCCTAAAGCTCATTTGATCTTATTTACATACTTTGTTTATTCTCTGTGGACATTGAAAAATAAATCCACACTTTTTAAACAATAGCCCTTAAAATGAGTTTTTTTCAGTGCTTAAATTATTGGAGAACATTCATACCTCTCATAAACATATTTCTAAATGAAACATTTTCAGATACTTTAGTCATTAACCTGTACCATTTTCTGTAGCCTAGGGATACTTGTGACCATTCTGATTATCATTTATTTTAAAGCTTACATTTATCTGAATTTTTTAATTTGTTGAAACTGATAAATCTAATATTCCCCACAAATCTAGTATTAATTCCCTTCTCAGAAACTGAACACCATGTAATTACTATCAATTAAAACTGTGTTTGTGTTTGGCTTATTAGAATATTTCAAATCAGTCTATTTATATACTATCCAGTCTTTCTAACATAACTTTATTTGTCTTTCATAAAAATATTTACTTTAGTACAACTTGTACATAACGAATGCTAACTGATTTGCAGAAGTCTTAGTTTCTGTATAAAATGTGGTGTTATTGACTAACAGTATTCCTTTAAATGTCAATTTTGGTTATCACATAATTTCTAAACTAGTTCCTTCATAAAATATTTCTAGATCATTTTGATAACCTTATCTGAAATATTGTTAGAGCTCATGACAATAAATGGATATATATGTGTTATATATATATAACACATATACACACATATATGTATAAAATAAGTCACCAAGCTGTTCTTTAGGGCATAATTTTTAGTCTCTTGTGTAACATATGGACTCTCTCAAGGACCAGATGTTGGCAACCCACTAGTCTTTCTCCTATTGAATAATTCACATTCAAGTTTAAAACTCAGTTCATAATCAATCTCACAAAGCCAGATTTGGTCTTCTTATTGTAGATTAGCTGCATCAATTTCTCTTCTCCTGTAGTGATGTCCTTAAGACAATGTATAGTTATTCTGTTTGGGTGATTCTCTCTTCGACTGAATTGGCTCTATGAGATCAGAGACCAAAACTTTTCAATCTTATACTACAAGGGATGATATAAAGTTCTGGTAAAATAGTTGTTTAATAAACAAATAAGTGAATGGATATTTGGATGAATGGATGGATGAAAAAAAGTTTTTTAAATGTTTAACAAAATTGAATATCTTTAAAGAATATTAACTACGTATACCTTATAGTCATTTAAACTTTGCAAATGAAGACTTGAAGATAAATGTGTTTCATCTAGAAATATATATGAATGATATAGATATTTTCAATTAAATCTTATAAATTCAAACACTTGTTTATAGTATATGAAGTCTAGAATTAAAATTGCATACATAACATGGTCAGACTCCTTAGGTATTAGGAAAGATAATAGAATGAAACAAACATTATTACTGGGTGTATATATGTGATGACACAACCAATATGATTCTGCAACATGGACACTCAGAAAAATGAGAAATTATATTCCATCTATGTATGATATATCAAAGGGCATAAATGTGTTCTACTGATGGTAGAGGAAAAATTTTACATCTGGAGAATATCAAGTCTTGTCGATTGTAGCTTGTTGACTGCAATTGCCATGCCAATTTTCTTGTTGTTAATTCCTTTGTAACACTAAAGAAAAAAATGATTCTAAACTTGTCATAAACTGGAATTAGGTAATAACTATGGTGGACAATAGGCAACTCAGACTTGCTAAATATTAAAATGCTTCCCTCACTGTTACTGAGGTGAAACAAAATGTGAGGTCTACACATGTGAGTAAAAAGGATAAAGAAGGATAGCTTTGCTTATGGCCATTAGTAATAGAATGAAACAAAATATGCAAATCCCCCAGCTGCTGAGAGTAAGAAGCTCCATGCAGTTCATCAGTGAAAAGGTGCTAAATGGCTACTGAGTCTGTTTGGAATTGTCCATAGCAAATGGATTCCTGAGCCTTTGGTCTGACAGAGTGAACAAAATATTGCCAATAGATGATTAGTAGGCCTTTAAATAAGGGAAGTATTTAAGAAGGCAAATGGAGAAAAATTATTTTTCCATGTGTTTTACCCTGCCAGTATGCAGAGTCAGGAAAAGAGACATCATGATTCTCCAACACAATTTGGGATTTTACATCAGAATGTGTCATGAACTCCTTCAAATCTGAGGGCAGAACAGACGGATGGAGAATCAAAACTGTTTCAGGTTTTCTACTTCTTTGCTCCAACAAATAATGAACTTTGGCTTATGAATAATGCATAAAAGTCTTTTAAAGACCTTTTACCCTAAGCCATTTTGGACTAGATGAGCAAGTATTTTTGACATAGTTAGTATTTTGGAATGATCCTCCAGATTATGTAAAACAGTGCTTTACTTTATCCTTGATTAATTTCAAAACATGATTAAGAGGAGGGGTCTTGGGCTTATATCCCAATCTCTCACTTCTTGATTGCTTATAACAGGTTGCTGAATTTCTTTGTGCCTAAAGTTCCCCATCTTTAGAAATTAATTGTATGTACTAGCTCCAGAGTACTTTGTGGGAATTAAGTGTAATGAAACACTTGAAGGTCTTAGAGTAGGGCCTCACATTTGCTCCTAGTTAGTATTATTATGTTCATCTGTGGCTTTCTAACTTACTATAAGTGCATACTGTCTTCTAGGCTGGTTTTCAGTTTGTTTTCTTCATTTACTCTGTTGACCATGACCACTCATGGCATTTGCTATCACAAATCATAACTTATAATTTTCTGTCTTATCACCCTCCTTCTTTTCTCTTAAACTTTGAGACAATTTGTTTGCAGTTTAATAAGGTCTTCTTTTCACATTATATCTTACAAATAGCTTTTTAAAACTATTCCTTTATAAAACCAAACAAAGAAATACAAATATCCATATATGATTAAAAGGTAGTTGTTTAACCATAAGCTTCACAAGGCCATGGGGCCATGATTGCTTGCTTGCTTACTTGTTTGTTTTTGTTCACAATTTTAGAGTACTTATAATCCAACAACATCAGGGTTCTTTTTTATTTCTTTATTATTCTTTTTTCCTGTGCTGAATTCCAGAGTAGGGTAGCCCTTGATAGCATTGAAAGCTATGTTGATCAGGGTCCCATCAGGAAACAGATGGTTTATTCTAATTAGGTAATTTGAGTAGAAACTAATAAGGCACTATTTTGAAATGTGTGGGTAGGGGTTAGTGACAGCAACCAGGTCTTGTGTCTCCTTTCAGGGCCAACAAGAGGGTATAATTCATTGTAATAGATATCAGGGTTGAGATGGTGTTAGGCACTGCAGGAAATTCAGCAAAGACTTCTCTTATGATGAGAGGCAGGGGAAGTCAAGAAAAATTTTATGAATGGTAATAGTTAAAATGGATTTTGAAGAAAAATTAGATGCCTTGGTTATTTCTCTCAGGGATTTTATTTTAAGCATTATTTCTAGCTGCTTTTTTAGGAACTCCCTACATCTGCTAGACAATCTATATCACAAGTATCTAATATTGGATCCCAGTGTTCCTCACCTCCTGGTATTCATGTGCTTGTGTAAGGTAGATGTTGTGACTTACTTCTAACAAAGAATATGACAGAAATGATGGGACATAAGTTAAGAGCTTCAGTTACAAAATGATTCTGGTTTCTTCCTTTCTCTACCTCCTTCCCTCCCTCATTTTCTCTGTGAGAAGCCAGCCACTGTGTTGTAAATACCTCAAGTCAGTCCATTGCTGCTGCTGAAAATAAATATCTGAAACTAGGTAATTTGCAAATTATGGTTTGCTTTCTTGTTTCAAGATGGTACCTTGTTGCTACAACCTGTGGATGAGACAAAAGCTGTTTTCTCACAGGTAGAAGAGAAAGAAAAGCCAGGCATCTCTCTTAAACCTCTTTAATAAGGGCATTAATCCCATTCATGAGGGCAGAATTTTCATAGTTGAATCCAAAATGGTTTTACCTCTTGGTATCACCATTTTGGGGATTAAGTTTCAACATGAATTTTGGAGAGATACAGATATTCAAGCTGGGCATTCTATTCCGTGTACTGCTAACTTCATATCCTCTTTGCAGTTCCAATAGTTCCAATATCTCTGAGCCTATGTTGATTGGTTTATTTAAAAATATTTTTTCTTTGCTTATTTGTATTTTTTGTAAGATCTTACCAAATGGCAGAAATCAAGGTGAGGAAAGATTTAAATTATATTTATAACTGGAGCTCAATACACTTCTTCTTTCAGACATATAAGATGATGGTTTGGGTTTGAGTTTTATAGTTGCAAAAGTTACTTTTAGTCTACTGTAGTATTCAAAGTCCTCTATCAAAAGCCTGACTTTGAACTAAGGTAAAGACTGGAATGTTAAAGAGTTTCACTCAGTGCTTACATTATATAAATATTAGTAGAATATTTATCTTGCACTTTAGTATTCTAAATTTTGTAATTTAGCTAAACATGCAAAGCTGTTTGTTTACAGAATAATTATTTGTAACATATTTATACCCTTTAAAAGGTTAATAACTGGAACTAGATGTAAATCAGAGATGGAATTATAAGCCAGACCTAATTCAGTGAAGGTGTTCATTTTTACCTAGGAAAGAATTTCAAAGAAGGAGCGTCTTAATGCACTATCAAGTGAACCTACATTTGTGCCCATTGCTCTGATTTATTAACATATACCTGAGCATGATTGGAAATTTTTTTGTTGAAACTCAGTAATAACATGGTTTCTTGTATTTAAAATGTAGTCATAGAAAATGACTCAACATCCTACTGTATCCAGGTCTGTTTTAGGTTTAGCTAAATCTCCCATATCCTAGGAGGACCCTTCTTAGTTCCATATGAACTGTGTATGTCTGTCAGTTAATGACTGGACACCAACAACATTGATGTTACCTGGGAGTTTGTTAGTAATGAAGAATCTTGGCCCTACTTCAAACCTACTGAATCAGAAATTATTTTTGCCCAAGTTCCTGCTTCTCCAGTGGTGAAATTGAAACATGCTGTTTAACTTCCCATCTCTTTATTTTTGGAAGGTGAGTATGTGTGTGGGGTGATTTTGTAATCTTGGTCTTTCTGTATCTTTCCTTCTTCTATACTTCTCAGTTTGGGTTTGATTTTTTTCCCTGTTCAGATTTTCTTAATCTCATGGCTTTTTTTCTGTCTTTTTCACCCTACTTGAGTAAAAAAGCTCACCAAGACCATCTTGTTTATGTCTGCCCAATGGGTCATAATTTCCAGATGAAACTGGAACTTGCCTGGGTGCTTCATGCTTTTTTACAGTGAGAACCAAATCCACGAGGAAGCTGCTTATGTTCTTATAATTGTGTGTTGGCTCCAAGAGCAGGTACAGTGGTCAGTTCACCGCTCTATCCCAGATCCCAGAGTACACTGGGTGCTAATAACTATTGGGGGGGGGATAGAAAAAGAATGAATGAATAAATGAATAAATAAATAAATAGAATTACTTTTTAGTTTCTTGACAGTTTGCCAAATCAGATGTTATTTGCATCTGACCTGATGCAAAGCCCACGCCTGGGACCAGGCATTGTTTATTTAGGGAGAGTGTTGGAGTCCCTCACGCTCTACAGAAAACCCATGCACTGCAGCGAGTATTTGAGCATCTAGTGAAGGAGAAGTACTTTGTAGGATTCCTTTGGTAATGCTGTAGGTTTAGTCTTTCCTTTGGAGGGCTTGTTGTCCCTAGAGTAGAGTTTACTGCTTGATCAGTGAAGATGCTTTTTGCTTCAAGTAATAGACCTCTAAAGGGAAATTTCCTCAACAGTGGGGAAGAGGATTACGTTGCATGGTGGGAGGTCCCAGGAGGCTTCAGAGGGGGTTAACTGAACTCAGTGTTGTCATAAGGGACTCAGATTGGTCCCCTGCCTTTCTCTGTCTTGGCTTTTCCTTTAAACCTGGTAATTTCTGGGATCTGAGGATAAGAGCAACAAGTGTATCCTTATTTTCCTCGTTTATATCTCCTGGGACAGACTGGCCTGCCTTTCTTTAAAGAGTGAGTGAGAATTTCTTCATATATCATTGGTCCACAGTGGCTGCAGGCTGCTCTCTGCCGAGTATGGGCAGAGGAGGTGAAATTACAGTGATTGGCTTGGGATAATCATCTTGAGTGACATGGATGTTGGAATCAACTGTGACATTCACTAAAATCCCACATGAATTAACCTTTATAAATAAGTTTCTAAAGATCGTTGATTTCCTGAGCTCAAAGTTAAGACTTCCCAGAATAATTAGGTTCATAACCAAAAGGCTGCTGGGTGAAATCAACATTACATGATAATTACTTCATTAAGGCAATTACAGCATTTAGCATTAAAAAATGCAAGTTTGGTCTCCTTAAATTTAATAAATCTGAGATGCATCATTGTTTTTGTAAAGTAGAAAGTAGATACATAAAAATCAATTGGGACTGTGGCTCCACTAAAACACGTTTGAATAGGTAACTCATATTTAAATTTAAATAAAATGCAGTCATCCTGCCTGGAAGGAGATAAGTAGGACGTAATGAAGCTCACTCAGAAAAATAAAAGTCCATGTATAAAGCAATGTGCGTTATGTGCGTCTCTCCTTAACTTGCCGAAAGGTTTTTCATTTACTTGAATATACAATAATGGATTATTTTTTGTTTGGCCAAGCTTGGAAGCATTATGAGATTGTGGAGAAATCCCTGAATTAGGAATTGGAATCCAGATGTCTGGTTCTGGGTCTGGCTGAGTAGCTGTGATTTCTAATAGAACATTGGGTCTCTGTGGTCCTTGTTCCTTTACCTGTGAGTTCCCATGTGGCTTTCTCTCCCTGGCTGTGACCACTCCTTTCCTGGGAACTGGGGGCCATGCCTCTGTTCTCTAGAGGTGTGGCACTTAGTGGAATCAAGGTCACATGTGATGTGAGTTTATTTGAGCAGGGAGGGGCGGGTCATAGGTGCAGCAAGGTTGTGCTCTGGACGTGTTCCCTGGCACTCAGTGATGGCAGACAGCTTTAGTTTTGAAGCATGTCAGTTCATCCAGTAGGGGTGTGCCTGTAACATCCCACTACCTCTAGTACCTCAGAGCCAAATATGAGCTGCGGTGGCTCCTGGTCTCGGAGCACTGTCACAGTCATAAGTGTGCAGATACAAGATGGCAGCATGGGTTTCTGGGACCACCTGAGTACCATCAAAGGAAGCGTGGTGGGGAGCCTGGCCCCACTGGCTAAGAAAGCTTGATGGCACCATAGTTATAAAGGGCACCAGAGTTAGACGGGGTGTCCGCCAGTGTGGTTTCACAACTTGCGTTGCTACGTTTTGATGGCAGGAAGTGATTTCAGCTTGATTATCTTTGGCTGTACCTAACAGACAACCCATCAGCTTGACCCATCAGAGTTCATCATCTGGCATAAGGGGAAGTCCGGAGACTGGTGATCCTAGCTTGATGAACTCCGTGGCTCCGTGAATTTAAGGTGGCAAGGGGCCTTCTGCCTCTGGGTTCTGACATTCTTACTTGTTCTGGAATCTTCCTCCATGGTGGCAGTAGTGCTGCAGTAACTGCAGTTTGATGACATGTGCAGCCCTGAGGACAGCTGATGAGAGGTCCCTCCCATACTTGTCGTCCTAGTTCAGAGGAAGACCATTCCCCAAGGATAGACTGCACACGAGTTGGCTGAGTCGGATCCTAGAGCTCCAGACTTGGGCAAGAGCTGTTCACTAGCCAGGGAGTGAGGACTCATGACTGATTTAGCCCACTTTTTTTTTTTAAACCCAGCTTTGAACTTTGGTGTGGGGAGGACTCTTTCCTGAGCACAGTGCCTCATAGGACAGATGACAAAATGAGACCACTGCTAGGAGGAACCAGGTGTGTCGAGGAGACAATCATAATTGCCTGGAGTCTAGTGCTAGACAGGCACATAAACCAGGAGAACTGAGCAGGGCACAGTACTGTCTAGAGGAGCTGAACAGGGGCAGCAGGAGAGCAGAAAGGGACATCTCAAGTCCAAAGTTGCGGTGATCAGGACTGGAGGAAACTCCCCAGTTATTACCTGAAGACTGAGGGGGCTTCAGGTAACCCTTCCTCCATGGTTACCAGAGTGCAGAGCCAGGCTGTGCTGGTGTGTCAGCGCCAAGTCAGTGGAAGGTGTAAAACAATGTTGGATTAAGCACTCAGTCAGATTTAAGCCCCTGGAGAGCGAACACTATAATAGCCATTGTTCAAACTGACACTTGGTCTTCAAGAAAAAGTTAGATAATTTTAAAAGTGCTATTTATTTGCAGTATGAAACACTTTTTCCTGTGTAAGATTTTAAGAATCAAAGACTTTCACTTGTGTGGCTCTTACCTCTTCCAATCAGCTTGATGTCTGTAGCAGAAAGAGCATGTTTAATTATTTCAGGAAGCACAGGTAAGAGGCTTCCCTTTGGCCTGATGCAAAGCCCATGCCTGGGACTAGGCATTCTGCCATTACTCGCTTCCTTTAAAGCTGTTTCTTCTGGAGCTTTGGTTGGATTAATTGTGGAATGTGGGTAAGAGCTCACTAACAAGGATTTTTTTCTTGTGTAGAGGTGAGTTCCCTTTTTCTGTCCTCTACTGACATTCCTAGTATCTTAAGGGTTTTTTTTAAAGAAATGATGGGGTGTTTTTAAGATGGGAATGGTGAGGATTGCTCTCAACTCCTGATCCTCACCCTCTAGAGTTATACCTACCACGTCAGGAGGTTGACCACCTTTTTCATTACTCGAATTCATGGGCGAGTGCATTCATGGAGAATGTTTGCAAGGCTAGCCAACAGGGTTTTCAGGGTCCCCAGAAAGAGAGTGGTAAGAGATGGTACAGGTAAATACTAGAACTAGAGTTTATGTAAGGTATGATGATCGAACTTTTGTGATTGACTTCGATTTGTGCATATTAACTTTTCCCGCTAAAAACAAAGCAATCTAAGCTCAAGAAATGTAATAATTACAGTTGAAATATAAAATTTAGACATACCCTCTACCTGTAGAGCTTTTTAGTTCAATAAGTTATTACACAATAAATGTGTTTGAAAAACGACTCACCTGCTTGGTTTGGTTTTGTCAAACCAAAATATGAGAGAGAAATGAACCTGGCCTTCAGTTTTTTCAGGGTATTCAAGCAAGCCAGTGATGTGAGCTTTGGTTACATTTGGACTCCCAATAAAGTTACTCTGTTTTTCAAAATATAATTTCAAGGAAAATGATTCATGGCATATCATTTTAAGAATTTAAAAAATGATTTTATTTTTACTAATCAGTATTTTTATCTTTTTTTTTTCACTAGCTTACATATATTTCTTTTGTGAAAAATAAGTATTAAAAGAGACTTCATATTGGAAAAAAATTGGAGGTGTTATGGACCGTGGCATTTTGCTGTGGTATAGGTTTATTTTACCATTTCATTTGTAATCTTTAAACTGAGATGTAGAATGTGAGGCGAGGGCAGGCTAGAGCCTAATCATCTAGATGGGAAGGGATTTCCTAGACTGCCATGCGTTTTTATTTGGCATCTCCGGAAAGGGTGGCCCTGTTCTGGCTGTACATATACTGTGATGTTAGAGTTTCTCACCCACATGGGGGTGGGAGATGTAAAAACCCAAACACTTAAAAAGTATCTTTTGGGTTTTGAAAAGCTCATCAGGCTTAAACTATGAGTGGTGGAGTGTAAGGGGCTGTGTTGTATGGAGTGGTCAGGGCAGGCCTTCTGAGGGTGGTGACATCGGAGATGGGACTAATGTGGCAACAGCAGAAATTTGTGAAGACCTGGAAAATAAGATTTTTGTTTATTTTTGGTACTGAGGATTGAACTCGGGGACAGTCCACTACTGAGCCACATCCCCAGCCCTATTTTGTATTTCATTTAGAGACAGGGTCTCACTGAGTTGCTTAGTGTCTCACCTTGCTGAGGCTGGCTTTGAACTGGGGATCATCCTCCTTCAGCTTTCCCAGCCCCTGGGATTACAGGCGTGCACTACTGCACCCGCTGAAGAATAAGATTTTAAGATCATTCTGCTCATGACTGGAGAGCCCACCCAGAGGCAGCTGTCTTCTGGAAAGTGGTGGTGCTGGAAGGGCTTTCTGTCTTAAAAGGAGTCAGTGGCCTTTGCAGGTAGCTGGTGGGATATGAGCAATGCGGCGTGACTTCTAGTTTCGCTTTTGGTGGCAGACAAGTTGATATTGGGCATATGTTGGTGTCATTCATCTAGGATGAAAGAACGGGGGGAGTTTTTCCAGATCTTGTGTGGGGTGGGATGAACATGGAAGGGGAACCCAAGAGTTCTTTGGTGTCTGCTGCTTGAGCTGCTCACTAAATAGCTCAGTTGATATATTATTTGTGGTTGGAGTTTGAGATGCAAATTTGGGAAAAGTCATCTTGTAGGTGGTGTATAATGCCATGGGACTGAAGGACATCATTAGGGAGTCTGGTTGGGCAGAGAGATGACCTACAATGAGAACCAGCAGAGGCGACCGAAGAGCACTGATCTGGAGGCCAGAGTGTTAGTGAAGGATGTTTCCAGAAGAGGGTGATACGGCTGTGTAATATGCTGGGAGACTGAGTCCAGTGAAGGCTGAGCATGATCTATTGCATTTTCCAAGAGGGCGGGTGGTGGTCCTTTATGAGCAGGTTTAATGGAGAGTGGGGATGCAAGACTGATTTGAGTGGGTTTGAACAGAATGAGGTGAGGCTGTACTTGCATTCAGAAGAGGTTTGCTACAATGGCAAGCAGAAATGGAGCTAGAATTGGGTAGGGTGAGGTGTAGGATCAAGAGGGAGTTTTTATTATATATTTTTAAGATGGATATTTGTATACTGTTGGGTGTGATCCATTGTAGAGGGACAGAATGCCTAGTATAAGGAAAGAGGGTGATCATACTGTTCAAAGGGCTGGAATCTTGTTCACAGGCAGAAGCATCGGGCTTCCGAGGAGTAAGGGCAGGTGATCTGTAGGAGATCAAGTAGTTTGTTAGATACAATGGTGTGAAGAAACAGCAGCTCTTTCCATTTCTGTTTCCTGAGACTCTTAACTGGGGAAGGCCATGTTAGAAAGAAAATGTTTTATTTTCAAAATGATACATTGGAAGCATTCTTCACATAGTTACAGATTTTTTGTTGTTGCTATGGTGAGCAACATGCACCCAAACACCTTACTGAGAGAGGGAGAGTTGAGTCTCACTGGGGCCATTTATGGTGTAGCACAAGCCCCCCGTTTTTGGTATGGGTTGTTGGAAATCTAGAAGCTGTGTCTTTTGCCCTCTCCTGGTTCTCTGTGAGCTATCATGGTAGAGTAGCAGACGAGGCCTTGAGAGTTGAGCTTCACCCCCAGATGGTGAAGTGTCCCACCTTCATGAACCTCTGAGGCCTCCTGTTTCTGCACAGGTGACCTGAATCGAGCTGTTCTTTTCTCAGGTTTTAATGTGAAGTCCTATCTGTGTCAGCAGGGGGGATTCCCTCCTCCAACCCCTTGGGTGAGTCCTCCAAGGATCCCATTTTGCTGGTGGTGGGGCGCAGTGTTGGTTCATCTCTCATTCTTGCATCCCGTGTCCGTTCATGCCCCTGGCCTGCCCTTACCTGGTGTGTGAAGTACGTGTCCCTCCTCTAACTCCCAGGTTCTGCCTGAGGAGCTCAAGAGGGAGCACATGATGCCTGTGAAGATGGTTGTGGCAGAGCCTGTAGCAGTGTAAGAAGTGCAAGCACGACACTGGGTCCTTGCTGTCCCTCTCTCGGGGACACTGCTGGTTTCACAGGACCACTCCCTAAAGCCTTGCCTTTGATCCTACAGAGACATTCGGTTCTCATTTTGTGCTCTTCTGTTAGGGCCTCAATGTCGTGACTGGGGATTGTTGAGGGTCTGATGTGTTGGGTTGACATTGGTACAACACAAACTTGGGGCAAAAGGAAGGGAGCTGAACTCATTGTTTTGTTTTCTTTTCTTTTTAGTTATAGATGGGCACCATATCTTTATTTTATTTTGATGTGGTGCTGAGGATCGACCCCAGGGCCCCGCACGTGCTAGGGGAGCGCTCTACTGCTGAGCCACAACCCCAGCCTCATTGACTGTTTTCTAATAGCATATTCTTTTAGCTTTTAAAAACCATTGCCTCTTTTACAAATGGATAAATGAAGAAAATACAACTCAAGATGTTAAGATGACTTTTGTTCTTACATTTTTGTTTACTAATTTTCAAATATACTAAGGATTGTCTCAACTGGATGTGGAGAAATTGTACACAGATTGCAGCTTTTTGGGGGTGGGCTCAAATAAATTCTACCTTTTTCTAATTAAAAAACATTACTATTTGGAAAAGAAAAAAAATAATAATGTCATTTGCTACTGTGGTATTTCTTAATCCTATTTGATTTTGGTGGCATTTATTGCCTGTGGGAGCCAGTGTTTCCTACCACAATCATAGATTCTTCAGTGCTGGAACAAGCTTCAGGGTTCATCTTATTTAATCATTTTCATTTAAAATGTGAGAAAACTAAGACAGAAGAGATTTGCTTTTCTGTTATTTCCTGGCAGCGCCAGGATCTGAATTGAGGTCTTTAGATGGTCAGTGTGGGCTTTTCCTTCTTGAAATGTGCCGAGCCAGCCTCCCACGGCTAAAATGAAACACCCAGGACCGTCAACTTGCAGCTAAAATGAAATACCCAGGACCGTCAACTTACAAAGAGGCAGTTTGGGTTTGGGAGGCTCCATTCTGTATGGATTGGCCCCCTGCTTTGGGCCTTGCCAGCGCATCATGGAGGGATAACATGGTGCAGCAAAAGCAATTCCACCAGGAGCTGGGAAGGGTGTGTCCTCTGACTCAGAAGGGTGTGTCCTCTCACAGGCCCCTCCTCCTCAGGATCCACAGCTCCGCCCACTAGAGCACCCCCAGGGGGCTGAGCCTTTCATGTGCACCTTTGGGGTAACTTGGCATTCCAACTGTCACACAGCTTGTCTTTGAAGCTGTTTTATTTTCAGAAAGAGTACCAATGACTTTGCCCAGGCACACACAGCGTGGAAGGAGAGCTCCCGAGCTGTGGGCCATGAACCTTTGTGCGTTTGCTTTTCCTGACAGTCTTCTCAATAGTGTAGGTTTTAATTACCACCGAATATAGAAAACAGGCTGGTTTGTGGTGCTCCTTGAAATCCCCGTCGTGACAATTCTGCGTTAGTTGGTTTCTTCAGTGCCATCCTTGTCACTTTGGGGATGGTCAGAGAACCCATTGCAGTTTCTGTGCCTCCCAAGAATGTGCCTCAGGGTTCTTCCAGCGAACTGTGACATCCTGTTTATATGCCATGGGCAGAAACCACGTCTGTGTGGGTTCTGAGATGCATAGGAAGGTTCAAAAGACTTCGGAGGCAGGTACCACAGCTTATTTCTCTTCTTCTTTTTGTTTTGTGGGAAGTCTCTGGTTATCTAGTTTTAGAGTAGTTTTTATGAAAGTATTTTATTTTTAAACTTTGTATTATGATGTGCAATAAAAATTTAAAGTCCCCCAATAATGTATAGTCTGGTGAATTATTTTAACTCAAACACCTGTGCAACACTATTCAGGTCAAGAAGTAAGACATTGCCATGACTCCTAACACTTCTGAGGTCCCATGAAAGTCACAGCTCTGTCCCAACCTCCAAAAGTGGCCACTCTTTGATATTTATTATAACTATTCTTTGTTTCATCTTGATTTTTCCCCCTAAATGTTAGTTCTGAGGCAGTAAAGCTAAATATTTTTGCTTAAAAAAACCTGCCATATATCTTGACTCTCTTAATCTACAGGTTTTCTTCCATTTTTTTTCCTTTATAATTTACCTTTTAAAGACCCGTGGGCTTTTCTGAACTTTGCCAATTGCATCTCCAAAGATGACAAGATCCTGGGATAGGAGATTGGATGGTCCCCGAGGTGTGCTTTTGAGTCCTGCAGTGTGCTAAGTCATGTGGAGATGCTCTCCTGCTCCCCTGGATGTGTGTGGGCACTTCCACTCCTCTGTTGGGAGATGCACTTGGGCGCTCAGTGACTGGCTGATTCTGTAAGCTGCTTGCTGTGAAGAGGGGACTCCAGTAATCCCCTGTCCATTTGTAATCATGGGTGTCAGCTTGCTCAGCCCCTTTCACCTTTGATTTGTGACTTTCTTTGTAAATGTCACATTTAAAAATCTTATATGAGTTGCCCTGTAATTTGGGCTGCTCACAGTCTCTTCCCCCTAGTTTTCCATCAGTGTCACAGAATGGCTCCTACTTCTGTGTACCTTTTTTGTCTTTGTAATTTTGGGGAGACATAGGTACTTACTTGTGTTTATTTGCCTGCCACTCCTTTATAAGTTCAGACCATGTTATTTAGCTTCACCTTTTAGAAGGATTGAGAAGCCAGTCCCCTGCACCCTTGCGTGTGTTTTCAGTAAGGCTATCGTCACAGGGCCACTGTAGTTCCAGTTATAACTTGCTCCACCACAGTGATTCCTGAGGTAATTCTGAGTGTAATTCCCCTATTTCTTTGAAAACTCCATTACTTTTATTTCTAGCTTCAAATTAAGAATTTTAATGTCATTTATATGGCTGTTTATTTTTTATGTGTGTAGAAATGAAAAAAAGTGGCCAATTACTAGTTCTGTGATTAATCATTGTTCACCAATAGTGTCCATTCTCTCTCTCTTCCTAGGTCTTGTGTGTGCACGTGTGTGTGATGTGCCTGTACGTGGTGCTCACTTCTGTTCACTAGTAGGAAATGCAGTTATTTAAAGGACACATAATGATTAATGTCAGTAGAATTCAGAGAAAAATCTCCAGAGACAAATGGCATTTTTAAATCAACCACAGATGTCAGCTAGTCCTAATAATTAAAAAAGCATCATCCCAAGAATGACATGCTTTGTTTGCTTGGATAATTAATAGGACTGCGTCGTTAAACCAGCTCTTTAATCTTATCCTTAGCATACATTTTGTTCTTCATGTGGTGCTCGTGGTGCTAGAGATCGAGCCCCGGGACACTCTTCCACTGAGCAGCATCCCCGGTTGTTCTTATTTTTTATTTTGACACAGGGTCTCATTAGATTGCCTAGGCTGTTCTTGAACTTGACACCACCCCGCCTCAGCCTCTCGAGTCCCTGGGATTCCAGAGGTGTGACCTGGTGTCCTAGAGCATGTGTGATTTTTGATCCTAAATATCATGCCTTTCCCACAGGGATCACTCGTTAACTATTACTGACCAGGTAAAAACGTCCTGCTTGCTGCACGTGGATGTGGTGGGCTTCTTACTGTGGCCACTGCCCAGGGAGGTGGGAAATGGAACCCAGAAGAGGCCTTCTCCCTGGTGTTTGTCTTCCAGAGCTGCCGGGGCCGAGGCCGACGCCTTTTCTGAATGGTCGCTGAGCTCAGTTCCTTCTGTGGTGGAGACACGGGTCCTACTGAACCTGGTGGGCAGTGTGGCCTGCATCAGGCTGCCAAGTGTTGAGTGCAGCCGTCTTGGTTACTTCAGTTGGTGCTTTGAACTGGTGTCTGCGTTGGTCCTTCGCCTGGCATTGCCAACAGACAAGCTGTGTGTCCATTCATGTGGACAAGGGACATTTTCACACAGTGGTGGGCAGCGTTTCTTTAACTAAAATTGCTATGCTCTCTGGGACAGGGGAGCATGGTGACACTACTGCTGTTAAACGAACCCCTTTCCTTCTCTGCAGTTATAAAAATTTGCATTAAGTTACTTAGCTTGTGACAAATGACTTTCTGATCTGAGGACAGACTAGTCATAACCTGTAGTTGTATTACTCTTGGGATGACAAAATGGAAATAGTTTTCTTATGTTGTTAGGGAAGGGAAAATGGAAGGGGCAGAAAGGAGAGGGTTGGGGTGGGGTGGTGTTTAAACATCAAGAAAATAAATTCTCAATAGTTCTACAGTAATTATAAACTGTTTGTGAAAATGAAGTTGAAGGATTTGCTGTAAGATTCAAATGTAGATAAATGAGGTTGACCCTAACCAAATAAACTTTCTTTCATTGGATCCTCTCTATTTCAAATGATGAAAAAAATGGATTCCTCTTTAAGGGTGACCTTTTTTTAAAATTTTTTTTATTTGTTTTAATTGCTATACATGACCGTAGATGCATTTATGCACTTTGAAATATCATACACAGATGGGATATAATTGCTCACTTTTCTGAGTGTACTTGTTGCAGAATCATATTGGTCATGTAGTCCTATGTACACATACAGTAATAATGTCTGTTTCTTTCTATGATCTTTCCTTGAGAGACAGAGCACAGCTGTTAATCACAACTTGAGTTAATAATTCTAGTTTTATTTTCTGGTCATCAGCTTTTCTTTCATTTGTTAAATTGCAAATATTTCTGGAAAATGTACTCTTGAGTCCTGCAAGTCTAGGCCTTGCCCTTAAGGAGCTTATGGTCAGGTAGGGGAGAGAACTCTACAGAAAGGGCCAGTGAGCCAGGGGTGGTGACGCATGCTTATAATCCCAGTGGCTCCAGAGGCTGAGGCAGGAGGATTACGGGTTCAAAGCCAGCCTCAGCAGTGTCGAGGCGCTAAGCAACTGAGAGGTTGTCTCTAAAGTACAAAATATGGCTGTGGATGTGGCTCATGGCTGAGTTCCCCTGAGTTTAATCCCCTGTATCATGCCCCCCTCCCCCAAAAGGATGAGTGTTCTGAATCAGTGCAGAACCTTTTCAATGATTTCCCCATAACACCAGTACTTTCTGAATTAGCTAGTTAACCAAGAGCATGTTAAAAATGAGTTTTAAAAAGTGTCCTAAAATATATATGGTCCTCAGTGACACCTCTTGATCCTGCAGCAGTGGTGGCTTGCTGAAGGGGGGTTGGTCTCTTTGCTTCTGTCCAGTAGGTGATGGGTTTCATGGTTAGGTGAAGGAGCCAAGGACACCATACCTGCAGACGCTGGCCTTTCCAAGGAGAGGTGACTTCTGGGAGAGGCTTGCCTTGCTACTTTCTAAAGCACTTTAAATAACAAAGGGCTTTTCACTTACACCTTTCTCCCAAGAGATCAGCTTTTACATCAGTACCTCTTTGGAAAAGTGACTTTGAAGAAGGATGTGAAAAACTGAAAGTTTTGCTCATAATTTCTATGGGTTTTAAACACATTTTAAGTTCTAAATTTGGCTGGGTCTTCCACCACAACCTGGACCGGTGTTTGATAGTCCTCCAACTCATGTAGTATTCAGGTAGGGGGAGCCAGAACAAAGCCCAAGTGTACATTTTCCTTCTAGAAAACATTAGAATTATCTTACAAGCTTTAGCCTTTTAATTCAAGGAGCCAGAACTATAAATTTTCCCCCTAACATAAGGTAGACTGATGCCTTCATTTAACTTTAGACATTCTTTTTTTAAAAATTGGATCAATTTGCACAGCAATTCTAGGAAAGAGTATAGAGGTTTATACACGTATGGTTATTCCAAAGTTTTTTGTTGTTGTTGTTGTTGTTGTTAAAGTAACTAACAGGAGTCTTTCTTTGTCTTCATCAACAGACAGCTAGTTACATCTAAATTGTCATTCATTCCATACATTGCCATGCAAAGGTAAAAAGAAAAGTACCTGTACAATGTGGTGGTCTGGGAGGATCTTGAATATGTATTATTTTAAAATATAAACTGAGAATAGTTGAACGTATACAGGCTCATATTTGCTTTGAAAATAAGCATTAACACACAAACCCAGCTCTCCTTTTCATAGTGAGAACAGTGTTCCTATAACCTGTTCCGAGTTTGCCTGTCTGTTTGCAGAAGAATAAATGTATTAGTTGTCCACTGCTCTGATTCTGCAGTGTCCAACAGTCAGTCAGTCTTATTGTCAGATCAGAACAAGAACACGGTCCCAGCCCAGAAGCTGGAAGGAGTCGCTGCCTTGGTGACTTTAGTCATTTTTGGCGATCGTGGTAATTACTGTAGAATGAGATGTGCGAGTTAGACGATGAATTCAGTAAATGTGGCAGTTAGACCCAGGAACAGGGGCCTGGGCTTGCTGAGGGCTTGCACTGTGGAAAAGTAACTAAATTGGGGTGAATAGGGGTCATGGGAAAGTTTTATTTTTTTAAAAAATCAGATTAGGCTTGGTCTTGAAAGTATTCATTTGTATATCTGGATTTTGATACTTTAATTTTTGGGGGGGAGGGGTCTTCTCAACTTCATGTGTTCCTCCAAGCACAAATTCCCTTGTAGCTGGTGGGCCTCTACGTATATCACATATACTATAACCAACAAATAAATATTGGGTGATGAATTTGCAAATGCAGTTGTTGATTTTCATTGTTTACTCTAGAAATTTCCATGGATTCATTGCATAGTAGTCAGGAATGGTGACATAGAGAGTCAGGAATGGTGACATAGATTAGAAGTTGGCACATTGAGGAGAAGAACATACACCTGGCCTACTGAGATGAGCTCTTATGGGGCCTTAGAGCCCCGTGGCTTGGGCAACCCTTGGTTGAGGGCATCACTATATCGAAGCAGAGGGCCAAAATGGCGGACTCCAGGCTGACCTTGTCTTCACTGAGGCCTCTGGCCGCCTAGTTAATCTTTGTGATTCTCAGCTTCATCTTCATTAAATGAAATGACAAGACTAGAAAGGTCAGGTGCCTCTTACGGAGGGGAGATTTCCTATGTACAGGGATTATCTGAGGTGATTGCCCACAGGCCCCTGGGGCTCGCTGTGCTGTGCCTGAGGGGGATGGAAGCTCTTCGGGTTTGCAGACATTTCCTGTAGAATACTGACATTTTTTTTTTTCCTTTTTGACTAATGATGAATTGGGATGCAGCTGAGTGCAGGGGATGAAGGTATTTGATAAATCAGTGGAAGCTCGTTGGGAGGTGGAGTTGAATAAAAGAAGGGTTTCCACTGGTTCACCAGGAAGTTTTGGGTAAGGAGGACTCTGCCTCTGAGGAAGGGAAGTGGAAGCCTCATTATTTCTAAAGGATATTGCACAAAATGTGGACCATTCGGGTCAAATCTATTCAATTGGGCAAGCTTCTTGCCCAACACTGGGTGTTGGAGGCTCAGGTCTGTGTAGCTCACTAGCAAGGTGGACGGGAGGCGTGTGACTCCTTGGCCTTCATAGACTGGTCTTGGTCTTAGGATGACGCCCGTGGAGGGGCTTGGGATGGATCCCTTCACAGCTGCCAGGCCCGGTTTCTCTTGTTTAAGAATGATGTTGAGGTGTCATCTTTATTTCTTAATTCCTTATGGTGGAAATAGTTATTCACAATTTGGAGTATTTCCTGTCACAGTTGATTCTATGTGTCCACCTTTTTGATACCTTCTGTATAACAGTAAGTCAGTGTGCGTCCTGTGTTATAATTAGCTCCTTTCTCATAAGCATGTTCTGTCCAACTTTCCTTGTTAGCACTTGATCTCCACAATTCTCTTAAATAACAGTGAATGTTGACCAAGCACTTCCCAAGGGCCATCTCCTTCTAAATGCTTTTCATATATTAGCACATTAACCTCTAAATGTATGAACTTTTATTGTAGATGAAGAACCAGAGGCTCAGAGCGGTTAAGTAATTCCCCTGTGGTTACAAAGTAAATAGCAGAGCCGCTGTTGGAACCCGGGCGTCTGGCTCCAGTCTGCAGTCTTACCTGCTCAGTTACCCTGTTGCTCTTCTCAAGGACCATGGTGTTCCTTGCTCTTTCTTTCTTTTTTTTCTAGGGATTGAACTTAGTGGCTCTTGACCCCAGTACTTTTTATTTTTTTGTTTTGAGATAGGGTCTTACCAAGTTGCTGAGGGACTCATGAAATTGCTGAGGTTAGCCTTGAACTAGTAATCCTCATGCCTCGGCCTCCTCAGTGCCTGGGATAACAGGGGTGCACCATTACACCCGGCAAGAACCTGCCGTTAACTTTTGTGAGACAATGAGCTGTAGACCTTGAGGGGTGGGGTGTTGAATTCTGGCTTCTGTCTTGGCGGGACCCCTCTGCTGCTGCGTGGGGACTGCCCTCTAAGGGCACAAAGGTGGCAGCTGGCAGGGTGGGGACATGAGTGCCTCAGCCAGGGACCTGGGGGAAGTGGTTGGAACCTGCCCATGTTTCCAAGGTACCCTCAGTGGGATTTCTTGGTGGACCAAGTGGGAGGGAGCAGATATGTTGGGAATAATTCTGAGAGTTGGGAAGAACTGGAAGGATGACGTGCTGTTTGCTGGTTTGCCTTTAGTTTGCACAAGCATGTTACTGCTGGACGTCTGAATCGGAGAAACCCACGGCCATCAGCTTTTCAGAAAACAGTTGTTGAGCTACATTTAGAAGGTGGACAGTCTGCACACTTCATTATGAAGGATCTGGGGTTTCAGTTTTGGAGAAATGGAAACGCATGCCACAGAGACAAGCTGACTTTCCAGGTGACGCAACTAGGTGTCCCAGTATTTTTCCAGGGTGTGATCCTGCAGGTTCCGAAACTTGACACTGTAGGGTTACCTAGAGCTAAATGAGACCGCACCAAGTCACCAGCCTCACCACTCACTAAGTTGTGGGTGCCCGTTTGACCATTGCTAGCCTCCCAGGATTACGTGGATTTCCCCCTGATTTTGGACTGTTGGGGTATCTGGGGAAAGTCAGGTTCCTGATGTCCATCCTGGCAGGCTTCAGAGATGAGCACCATCCCAGAAGCCCAAGGAATCATTACTGATGTCTACAGTGGGTTCCCTATGGAGCCCCGAGACTGCCTCACCCCCGGGGGCTCCTCATCCACTTCATGTCTGTCACCCTTGACCAGCCTGCAGGCACCACAGTCCATATTTTATGATTTCTCAGCCACATGTTGCCACTTCTTCCTGGCTTTCCTGTCTCTGGTCCAGTCATTTCCTCTCCTCTGTCACTTTCGCCTGTAACTGCTTTTAAAAACCTTTCATGTTGAAGTGCCATCCTAAAGTGAACCAACTAAACCCCTTCACAGAAGTCTGTGTTTTTGTTATTTTCCCTTCCCTTAAAATAAAGCCACAAAATCCTTTCTTCAAACAAAGTATTTCACAGCCCCTTGCTACACCAAGTGGGCAATAGCAGTGACAGATTGTGCTTCGGTGGAACAGGACTCTGGTCTCAGCCCTTCACTGCTGTACCTGAGCTTACTGGGAGTCTTCGCTTCAGGGAAGCCTCTGTCCATAATCATGCTACCCTGAGGTCTGGACAGTGGTGTATGTGGATTGTCGCCAGGGCTACTTTTAGTCCTCCTTGCTACTTTTACCCTCCTTTGGGTATTTCTTTCTTTCCTTCCTTTTTTTCCCCAATTGTGAACATTATTTATTTAATTCATATATGACAGCAAAATGCATTACAATTCATATTACACATAGAGCACAGTTTTTCATGTTTTCTGGCTGTATACAAAGTATATTCACACCAATTCATGTCTTCAGACATGTACTTTGGATAATGTCCAACACATTCCACCATCATTTCTTTTTTTAAAAATATTTATTTTTTAGTTGTAGTTGGACATAATACCTTTATTTTACTTATTTACTAATATGTGGTGCTGAGGATTGAACCCAGGGCCTCGTGCATGCTAGGTGCGTGCTCTACCAGTGAGCCACAACCCCAGCCCCTCCACCATCATTTCTAACCCTTGCCCCTCCCTTCCCCTCCTACCCCTCTGCCCTGTCTAGAGTTTGTCTATTCCTCCCATGCTCCCCCTGCCTACCCTACTACAAATCATTCTCCTTATATCAGAGAAAATGATCTATACCCAGAGGACTTAAAAATATAAAAACAGCATACTACAAGGACACAGACACATCAATGTTTATAGCAGCACAATTCACAATAGCTAAACTGTGGAACCAACCTAGATGCCCTTCAATAAATGAATGGATAAAAAATGTGGTATATATACACAATGGAATCTTACTCAGCAATAAAAGAGAATAAAATCATGGCATTTGCAGGTAAATGGATGGAGTTAGAGAAGATGATGCTAAGTGAAGTCAGCCAGTCCCAAATAATCAAATGCTTTTGGGTCTTTCTTGTCCTTCATGTGAGGGAAACGGCTTCCAAGCCCATTTCTTCCTTCTTCCTCTAAACTGAACTTGATTTTATTGACTCTTTATCTTCATTTTTTTCTTGTATCTGGCATGAAGTCCACAAATGAGTGGTAGAATGAAAATAGAAATGCTGAATTACTTTTTATTAAGCAATAGTTCCTACAGGTGTTGGCAGTAAGCATAATAAAGGAACCTGGTTGAACTGGGAATCAAGGGGGAACTTGGTCCTCTGTGTGCATGCCCCCATGAGCACCGGGGATTGACCCCAGGGCCTTGTGCATGCTGAGCTCACACTGTGCCACCGAGCCACACTCATGGCCCCCAGGGGAACTTCTTCCCTGGTTCATGTGGCCACTTCATCAAGGTGTGGCAGTTTGTTCTGTTGGGCACAGCATCCATTTCTTTAAAAGTGAATCTAAGAGGACTGTCTTGATCATCTGTGGGAGGCCCCATTTAGCTGCCCTTGTCACAGACATGGAGAAATGACTACCTTTGGGCTCTTCTTTGGACACAGACTAATCCCCTTACTATTCAGTATCTTCTCACATAGCACAAAATATAGAATCATGTCTTGTGATCCTGAGATTCAGTCTTGTGATCTTGGGTTTGAACAGAACCCCAGTTCTTGGGTTTGAACATTCACCCCAGTTACATGTATAACTGTAGGTAAAAGGAGGAGTTTTTCAGATGGAGAAACCCACCAAATCCTGTTGTGATTTTATTTCAACTGTGGGCAGTTCATAGCCTAACTCTCCAGCTTCTAGAGCAGAAGGCAGTGGCAGGCAATTGCATGAATGCCAGCCCCCCTCCGCCCCCGACTGGTTCCAGAATTCAGAGAGGACTCCGTGGCCAGTTCTTACCTGCTTCCTGTAGAGAATCAGCCTTTTTTATTAGCCCATGAATGGATGGCTCTGTTAAAGTATTGTTTTGTGAGCAAGAGCTGCCAAAGGTTCCACTATGTTTCTTTCTACCTGGAAGTCAAGGCATGTGTCTCAGCTCTGTCGATTTCTGCGCTGCTCTAATGAAGGGATGTGTCTCCACTGCTGGTCACACAGTGAAAACCCATGTGGGACCTGTGTTTAGAAAGGTGCTCTTCAAGGAACTAGGATGTCCTGCTGCAGTGCTGACCACCTCCATCTCTCTGCATCGTAATTTCCTGACCTGTGGAATAAGGGGGTGGTATTCGGGCAGCATTAGGTAGTTTTGATGATGCCATGAATTTAAAGATTTACTGCAAATTATTTCTTATATGTGATGCTTGGAAGAGGAAAGGCTTCTTATCTCTTCTGTTATTCGAATTAGTGCTCATGACAAGGGTATGCCATATTTTTATTTGGAAATGTTTCAAGAGAGTATGAAACATTAAATTAACTGTACATTCAGTTTTCATTTTAATTAGCATTGGGGCCTTATAAAGGGAGATATGGTAATTTGTATTGTTTTAAGCTTTCTTAAGATATTGTTCTTATCAACATTCATATTTTGAAGGATAAAAGCTTTTAAAAATGTCTGCGCTGGGTACCTATCTAAATAAAAAAAAAAAAATCAGGCTTTTATTAACCCAAACAAAGCTCCTAAAGAAAAAGAATAGGATGTATGAAGAGAATGTTTAAAGGAAGACTCTTCTGAGAATTTGCATTTAAACTTTTGCCGCCCTGCTTGGTCCCATATACAGTGTGGCATTACTGCTCCATGACTGGGCTGTGATTTTTGGCTTCATTATAGTTCTGGTCTGCTCTTCCATTTTCAAGCCAAATTCAACAAAAGCCTGAAATAGTGTTTTAATAAACTGTGAAGTCGGGCATCTCTGTTCTGAAGCTCCCTTCCTGTGGAATTTCTGATGGTGTCCTTCCTACCTCCCGGTCATCCCTGACCGTCCCACCACCTGATCCAGGCTCCCAGGGGCCTGCTTTCTGCCTCGTGTCTTTGTCCCTGTGGCAGCAAGTCCCTGGTCCACCTTCACCTCTGTCCTGTGCCCTTCTCCCTCTGCTGATGGACGCCCTCCCAGGTGTCTCCACAGGCTGGTTCCTGTCTTCTTGCCACACAAGTCTCGTCCCCTCCCTGTTGGTTCATGATATAGTCCTGCTTTTCATTAAGGTGTAAATGGTGTTGTCTTTTCACATCTTAGGTATCTATTGACGTTACCAATAGTCTAATGACAAGGAATAAAATATTAGGATGTGAAAAGAATTCATGAAGCATTATTCCCATTAATTGAGCTGAAAGATATTTTTTTTGCATTTTCTTTCTGTAAAGTCTTCTATATAGTTGGAAGGTCTTATTCCACCCAAGTGTTGTCGTTTATGTTATTCTTGTTTTCAAATGCAATAGCCACGTAGTTCTCCAAGGCATTTGGTTCAGTAGGTACTTTGTCAAATTTGCTTGGTAATTGTTCATCCTGATATCACTGCATTTCACAATAACCAGGCTATCACTTTTAATTAGCCAGGACTCTGTTCTAAGTAACAGTCAAAGTAATTGCAGAATCCCATATTTTAAGATTAAGATTTTTGAACAATTTCTGGTACTTAGTAGTGAATTAAGCAGGGTCAAATCAAGAAAACGGAATCCTTTTTGTCATTTAAGTAGAAGAATTCACAATGATTCTATATTGACTTCAATGTTATCAAAATGTTCCTGATATTGTCTTGCTTGTGTATCCCAGAAGAGACAAGCATGTTCATGATGAGATGTACGTAGGTCCATAGGAATTATTCTGTGTGTCAATTAGAAGAACTAAAAAAGAAAATAAGAAAAACTCAAGTGTTTCTTAGGTGTCTACAATATTCCCAGGTTAGCTAGGAAGTTTGCATACATAATATCCTTTTTATAGTCATCTAATGAGCACGTGCTGAGCTCTATTTTAATATACACTCAAGAGGACAAATGACTGGTTGAAGATCAATCTAAACCACTTTCTATTGAGTCTCTGGAAAATCAAGCCGATGTCATGATTATCTTGAATTCCACAATTTGCCAAGAAATTTATATGTATCATTCCTATAAGCAGAGTAGTAAATCATTATTGATACTAGTAGCTATTAGACAAACCAATATAATATTTAAAATGTGCATTATCTTATTTGGTTTACATTCATGTTGAAGTTAGTCTGTGTAATTGCTACCATTCATTAAGCAAATTATACAATTTCAAAAATACAAGACCACAAATAAGTTGTCTATTTATATTTATACTTCCTTACTCTTCATTAGTTATTTTTAAATCATACATGGATTATAATAGTACTTTATTATCTAAATACTGTTTTATGTTTTTCAATGATAGATAAAAGGAAGTGTAACTTTTTTTCCTAGAAAATGCAGAAAGCCACTGAAATAGGAGGTCTATGCATATTGTTTTCTTTCACCTTTAAAATGAGCCAAAGCCCATCTGCACCAAAAGTAGGATTACATTCAGGGACCCAGCATCACCTGGATGCTCCGGGAATCAGTGTCAGGAGATGAGTTTGATATTCTCTCAGAACTGTGAATAACCTGTGATTACCAGATCACACATCTTCCAAATTGGTTTGGAGAGTATGTTGTCTTTTGTCTGAGGATCCTTAGCTGCTACAGAGTGAAAATTTTAGGATATTGTAAACTGAGGAGCTGTACCCATGCAATTCACTCTGAAGAATCAAGGTGAAGAAGAACCTTTCATTATTATTTTTTTCAGCCCAAAGTGTTGACTGGCTTTTCTTATTTATAGACTCAGAATAAAATGAAGAATCTGGTTTCATGAAAGCCTTTAGTATAAATATCATTTCTATGTAACAATAGGAAATATGACTTTATTTCCTTTTGTTTGTTTCAATTTCTGTGGCTTTATATTAGAACATATGCAATATACCTAACAAATTTTGCAGAATATGTTCTTGGAAGACACCTTCAATAAAAATTAAAATTGTTTTGTCTAATTTTAATGAAGAAGCATAATGCTATTTTTTTCAAAACTAAGGAATACAGTATTGTTTTTTGGAGCAATAATTAGAAACTAGAATCTACATATAATTGTTATGAAAAACTTCAAATTTCTCTTGCAATAGGATTTGAACATAATAGATTTTTTTAATGAAAGACACTAAAGCCAGCCAATTTATGAACCTGCTGTATTTATTGTTGGTTTGTCATTTAAAGAAGTTGTTTTTCCAGAAGAAGGTAGCAGAGCACACTCTTCTGCCCATACATATATACATAAATGCACTTAATCATTTTACTCTCCCCTTCCCCCAACACATCTTAAATAATGCCTAAGAAAAATAGATGCATTTACATGTACATGAAGCAGGTAATTCATAAAAAACAAATAAAATTGGCATTAATTTTTATGGTCCTATAAAAATATTAAGATATCTCTCTATATATGTATCTCTCTGTTTCTGTATCTCTGGCACATATATGTGCACCCAGACACACACACACACACACACACACACACACACACACACATACACACAATACACAGAGAGAAAGATTGACCATATAAACTAAATAAGCCATGCACGACCAGAGCTGTAATTAGAACACACTGGGGAAGGTGGAGGGGCAGAGGGACAGACTCTAGGGTTCAAGGATGATTTTATTACAAAGAAAGAAACTGGCTGCAATGAGCAGGACTCCCAACAATGCAACTTGTGGAACAGACGCCATCTGATATTTTTGACAATGTGGCTATTGCTATTTGAACTCTTTCCAACACTGTCATCTCAGAAGTGTGTATAAATCTTGAGAAGAATAGATAGAGGCACATCTAAAGGAAGTGCCTGTGAAACTGTGTGACACCAAGCAGCCCAGAACCCTTATTGTGGGGAAATTCTTTGAATGCAGAGACTCAGAAGCAAGAGAATCATTCTCCTCTTCAATTTACCACAGCTCTGACAAACTATGCTCAGGAAGTCTTTGTAGGCAAAATGATCAGCAGGGATTTGAACCTCGATTTTATGTCATTTGCTCACATCTGTGGCATCAGACAGCAGACTCTGTGGGGAAGTCAATGGTGGCCAGACAGCAGCAGGTGATCACGACTTTCATGCTAAAGCTGATGTTGGATTCCCAGGGATACTGCGGGGAGAAGATTGAAAAGCTCAGTTGTCCAATGCAATCTACTTGTTGATTTTAATTAGAATTATTAAGTCCTGGAGACTAATAAAATCTAAGCACTTAGACATATTTAAAATAGTGCAAAAAATCACAATTCCAAAACTTAAATGGTTTCCCATTAGAAATTGTTATCTTTTTAAAGTAATGACTATGTAAAATGCAAAAAGATATTTTAGCAGCAAAAATGTAGAAAACCTCAAAGTTTTATGTAGCATCACTTTTTTCTGTTTCAGGATGGCATCCTAGCATTTTGGAATGAGAAAGAGAATCAGGGTTAAGAAAATTGTGGAGACCTCATAAACCAGGGAGTGGGTTTCAGAGAAGAGTCCTTTACTAGAGACTCCCTCTTAATGGCTTTGACACCTAATGATTCTTCACATGATGAGTAAAAGCACTGCTTAGCACTAGCACTTTACAATAAATAAATGATAGAACTCCATCAGTATAACTTAGTAAAAACAATATGATCATAGGATTTAAATGAATATGCAAAAACCCATTTAAGAAACCAATCACTAAAAAATGTCTTACTGTCTTCTTTTCTAAGATTTCAAAATCTTTTCTCCTGTTACATTTTTGAGAAAAGAGGACTAAGAAAAGAGTTTTCAAAAACAAATTTAAATAAAGAAAATATTTATTTTAACTTTTCATAATAAATATCTCCTTAAAAATAGCCAATATGAACCAGGGATATAGCAATGCTGTATGTTCTTTCTAGCACTGTTGTTAAGATACTTGCACTTGTGTTTATTTCATGGTATGGCATTGACTTTTAAAAAGCATTGCACACTGATGATGTGTCCATCCTGGATAAACAAACAAACCAACCAACCTGAACAGAACACCAGTTCTTTCATTGTTGTTAATCAAAGGATGTGAGTAGAAGCATTTTAGAATATCCTTCAGAGATGGCTCTTCTTCCTTCATAAAATAGAAGAGAGAATGCATTGTTCACATAAGACTAAGGGGAACTGGAGTTGCTTCAGAAAGTGGACAAGGGAATACAGAGATGTGCTTTAGCATATAGAAATGCGTTGGCTTCTCCAGAAGTGAGAAAGATGTGAGAACATGTCTCTCCCAGAGAGAAGTCCAGAAACACTTCAGAGACCATTGTCCAATCATCTAGAGGGATCAAAGTGTCAGTTTTTACGGAATTGATCAGTACTCTTAGAACAATGTCTAGTGCACAACAAATGGTTAATTTATAATTTTTAATGAATGAATGATTACTAAAAGTCTAAATAATATACAATACAGTCTCATATAAAATATATAACATCACATAATCTCTATATACAAATATTCATATTGACTTCATGGAATATATATGTATTATATGTACATGTATGTATATAATATTTAAGAGAATGCTTAGTTTCTTTTATTTAAATTAAATCTATTTAAATTAGATGTATGGTTTAATCATTTATGTAGGTTTATACCAAGATTTCTAGAAAAACTGACCCATGTGAAAAAGTAATTTACCATATTCATTATAAATTAGTAGGACATAGGAAGAAGAAGAAGAAGAATTCTCATTGTACTTAACAAATCATAGAGAATATTTTTATAATTACTAATTATTATTGTATTAGCAGGTATTCTCACAATTGTGGATATGGAACATAAAAATTATTGAGTGTCAGAAGTATAAGTTCACAAAGATGTTCTTGACCAACCTTGCAATTTACAGGTAAGACTATAACTATATAGAAATATATAAGACTATATAACACAAATATAAACTATATAACACAAATCTAAAAAAAAATCATTCCCTTCTTAAAAAAGATCAAATTCTGTATCCCAGATAAGAATATTAGTAGTACAAATGAAAGGAAAAGTGCAAAGAAAAGGAGAGGAAGAATTTGTGTGGAGATTACATTTCACATCTCATAGAGTAGTAATTTGTTAACTCTATTAATTTTTGAACACAATCAGAACACTAGATAAAGATTTTCAAAAGTATTCAGACATGTTCTATTCATAACCTTCAAATATGTTTTCCTTTATAGCAGAGGTCCTTGCTTCGTTATGGAAAACAGAAATTATTTCTTTGCTTCTATTTGTAGTTTACAACAATGCTATAAAATCTAAAAAGAAACATATGCATTAAAATATTCCTCAATACTTTTTAATGTATTTTGTTAGAATGGATTTCTCACTACCTGCTCATATAGTTCTAATACTAGACATGAAGCAATCTAGCTGTAGTTTAGCTCCTAAGTGTTCCCAGTGAGTGGTTCATGTGATAAAGGGCTGGTCCTCAGTGTGGTGCTATTGGGAGGTGACACAACTTTTAAGAGGCATGTCCTAGTGGGAGGATGGTGGCTCATTTGGAGCATGTCCCTCCTTGGAGGGGATAGTGGGACTCCAGCCCCTTTCTCTGTTTCTCTCTCTCCTTCTCTGGCTCCTCGGCCAAGAGGTGGTGAGAGCTTTGCTCTGCCAAGCCCTTCCTACATAGTGTTCTTTCTCTCCATGGGCCCTAAATCATGGGGCCAACCAATCAGAGAGGGCAGTCTCAAATCTATGAACTTAACTAAACCTTTTTTTAAATAAATCATATCATGCATTTATTTTAGTAATCAGAGCTATATAACACAAGTCTAAAAAATTATTCTCTTCCTTTTCACACATTCTGCCTAAAGTATTTCTTTTTTTATTGCTGCCATTTTGTTTTAAGCCTATCAATCTAACACTTATAAGCTATGGTTTTTGCTTGTTCTATATTTACTTTAATTTATGTTTACTTTTATGTACTTTAAAGTGTTATATTAATTTGAATTTGAGTTAATTTGCTGATGAATAGAACCCAACCACAATAACTGAAAAGATCAGGTTTATGCTTTCTAGCAAAAGAAGTTCAGAGAATCAAAAGCTGGCATTGCAAGAAACTCTGTGGAGTCAATAAGCAGGATTTCTCTATTTTTCTTCTTTGATAAGTTTAGTATTTTACTTATATGCCTGAGGTTACCTGATGGCTTAAGATGCCTGCTCTAACTCAGGGCAGCCAGTCAAATTAAGGACTGTAATTAAGGAATAAATGCAGAAATTTGTGGCACAATTCAGTATTTTTATAAATATTTATTGTCCTGGATCACAGATACGCAGCAATTAGTCCACTTAATGAGACTCTTTGGAATAAAAATATAAAAAGGCAGCAGAGTAGAATAGCAAGATTTAAGTAATCTAATCATGTACTTTTTTTTCCTTTTCAACTAAAAAAAAAAAAAGAACCAAAAGAAATCACTATTTATTTAATACATTTTAACAGGTTTTGCTTTCTAAGAAAGGTCAGCCAAAGATTCAAAAATGTAAATTAAGAAAGTTGAGAAATGAACTTTAGTCTCAAACTTTAGGTAGAATCAACATCATAAATAAAAAGTGTTATGTAGATTGTTTTAAAAAAATGGATTTAAGTGTGACATATATTCAAATGGTCAAAAATATGTTTTATTGTAAATTTCACTCTTATATATTCAAATTTTAGAGATCCTTAGAAAAAAAATAGATGATTTTTGACTCCAGAGAAACAACCAACCTATGAAAGATCTATAAGGCCAAGTTTTCTCTATCCTCTAAGAATTTAGAGTTGATAGATAAGAAAATGTGTGAATTTATTGCAAGCAAAAGGGCTACTGGAAGATCTGGTTTACCAAATTAATAAGAAACATAGAATTAATTATCAAGAACTGACTGTTTTATTATGTCATGTCGAGGAGAAAGTGAGTACTTCAAAAACTCCCTATCACTTTTTAAACTCCTAAATGTCATTGGCTATAAATAAAAACAAATGAAAATACTCTTAGAAATATAGAGCAACTCTATTCTCACTTAAGCTCATCTTCATAGAATAGGACAATCTTGAGAAAACATGTTAAGATAACTTGAAAGAAATAATAATGAGAGCAAATGAGAATAAGTATAAAGGGGAAGAGAGAGTAATTTTCACTTTTAAAAAATCTGGTTGTACCAGATAATACTGAAAACAGAAAAAGATGAGATTTGTGAGTGGTCAGTTGCAGAGAGCTTAGAGGAAATTTATTTTCTCTACTTTTCTAGAACCATTCGAGTAGCAGAAATTTGTAATAGACCAAAATACTTTTCAATTTGCAGCATGGTCTTCAATTCCAGGACCATTATCAGAAGAATATTTCTTTCCTGGTGACACAATTTGTAAAATTTTAATGAGCATGATTTACTCTGCAAATAGAACGGCTAGATGAAATATATTAGAACTTTCTTTATCTGTGCATACTCAGATTACCATTGATCTAGAAATTAGAATAGTTAATATTATGTGGATGAGACATAAAAGAACTGCCCTGAATTGAAGAATCCCTATGGGGAAAAAACTAATGAGGCATAGATGAGTAATTAGAGCAAAGTCAACAGGAATCCAGATTAATTCTTAACAGATTAATATAAGCTGTTCTTTTTATATAGATCTGAAAAATTCTAGATTATACTCTTATAGAATTGATTTGGTGTCCATATCAAAGACCCATTATCTAGGACAACTGATACCCTGAGCAGTAATCAAAGGTTCTACTTCTAGCCTTAGAGCAATTAGAATCCTCAATTAATATATTCAAAGAACCTGCACTTAATGTATGAGGACCATATTTAAACCCAATTCTATTATATTTAGTGAACACACATGGGTAAGCAAATCATGCTTATTTTTTCACTGAGTTAATCATTCCAATTTACCACTACATTTTATTTCCTATTCTGCCATTCACTTATGTAATACTCTTAATTAAGCAACCAATAAATTTTATAAAATGATAAAAAATCTTATATATACAAAAATCTTACACATATAATATATATATATATATATATATATATATATATATATATATATATATATATATAATCATGTATATATATTCAATAGTTAAATATCTGTGCCTAGGAAAAATTTGTGTCCCTTCTATAGCAAAAAAAACAAACTCTGAATGATTTTATTCATGGAAATTATCTTAATATCCAGAAGATTTCATTGACTATGCATAGTTAGTATCTTGAAAAATCCCATTTCTTATCAGAAGTAAAATTGGTTCAAATTGTAAAATATTGACTCTTTCTAGGATATGTTATCTTGTCATTTATAAAGGTGATAAGTATATACACTGAAAGCAAACATATTTAAAATAATAATTATGTTATATCATTAATAATTATGTGATTATTAATGTAAAGTTAATAATTAAAAAGATATAGAATCTACAGAAAATATTTTAACTGATTATCATACCATTTGGACTTTTCTAGGGTAAATATTTGTGCAACAAACTTATAGAATGTTAAGAAAAATCCATAGGAAACAAAACAATTCTATCATATATGTGCAAAATAAGGTCCCTAAATTTGAAAATTGATTGTATTGAAAACCCATGAAGATGGAATCTGGAAATGCTAGAATAGACATGAGATTGTCCCGGGTAAAGCTTCAAATGGACTCTCAGGAAACCTTTTCTGAAATAATATAATAGAGACTATATATATGAAATGTTAAGCTAACTAACCTGTAAGAAAAGTTTCCTAAGACAGCAGAGCATGGAAGGGAGGAATTCTATACTTTTCTGTAACTGACAAAATTCAGGAGAAAGTAGAGTATGAGACCCAAACTAAAGCTATGTTCTAAAATATTCTCTAATCCTCTCCAATTAGATTTTTCCTATCTTCTTTCCTCTATGATTATAGAAATGTCCTAATAAATGCTTGTTTATTTTATGAAATTATTGGGCCATTTTTGTTTAGAAAAATAACAAGCCTTATAATGTTTAAAACAAAAATAGACTTTGTGTTTACTTTTTGGAACATTCCATCTTATCTCTCCAGTGATAGAGGATAGGTGGAGAGAGGACAACTGTTCATGAGTTATGCAAGGGATTGCTTTTCTTATTACCACAAACACTCTAGGAAAATAGAAAAATAAGTGTTAATACTGAAGTTGACTGAACTATCAGATACTATTGAATTTCCATGGCTTAAAATAGTATGTTTACCTCATAACCTCATACAACTGTGTGGTCTTGATGTTCAGATATTCATGATTTACAAGTCTAAGTTTCAAATGTCCTATATCTCAATTCTGTTGACAGAATGCTCACCCAAAAGGGAAAGAATAAATAAATAAAACCAAACAGCTGACCACTGCTCGAACTGAAAATCCTATTCTGCAAACAAAGGCAGATCTTCTATAAAAGGCACAACACAAACAAGATCTGAACAATACCCAACTGTCTTTCTACAGCATTTTCGGAGAAAGGGTCAAAAGACCATGTTTTAGCCAGCTTTTTGCTTCTATGACTAAAAGACCTGAGAAGAACAACTAGAGGAAGAAAACTTTACTTGGGGGCTCATGGTTTTAGACGTCAGTCCATGGACAGCCGGCTCCATTTCTCAGGTAGAACATCATGGTAGAAGAGTGTGGTGGAGGGAAGGGGCTCATATGATGATCAGGCAGCAGAGACTCCACTCATCAGACACAAAATACATACCCCAAAGTCATGTCCCCAATGATCCACCTCTCTAGCCACACCCTACCTGCCATCAGTTTCCACTCAGTTAATTACATCAGGGAATTAATTCACTGACTGGGTTAAGACTCTCATAACCCAATCATTTCTCCTCTAAATCTTCTTGTGTTGTCTTACATATGAACTATGCGGAGACACCTCACATCCAAACCACAACAGGAACAATCTTTTAATTAAATTTTGTGAACTCTAGGCCAGAACCAATTGTACTGTAGCTGACTGAATTGGTTTTAAACTGATCTAGCAATTGAAAACAAAACAAAGTAACCTTAGTGTGTATATTTACCAAAAGCAAACCAATCAGTAGTAGTCCTTTGCTTTTGGAAACTAGCTAGGTGGGAATGAGTCATTCCAATGATGCATTTCAGAATAACAACCTTCAAATAGTCTTATGGGATTATTGATTCTTCCACCTATTTAAAAATATAGCCTTGCACCACATGATATTTCAGTCAGCTAAGGACCACATATACGTCAATACTCCCACAGGATCATAACAGAGGTGAAAGTTTTCCACCCACCTAGTGATGATTTCATACCTGCTGGGGCATCACAGAGTGACATATTCCTCATGTGTTTCTGGGGATGCTGTTGCAAACCTGCTGGGCTGCGGGTCATGTAAAAGTGTGGCACATGTTAGGTTACTGGTTTATGTATCTATCTTTCTATTTATTACTATTTTCTAGTGTACTTTTTTCTAGTCTTCAAAAAATATTTATGTTGGCTGCAATCTCCGACATCTTGTGTTTACCTTGAATATTGATGTCATCAAGAAGCCCTGGTGAGCAACCTAGAGAGCATTTAAGTGTGAGCGTGGACACTCTGGGATGTTCAGGCAGCAAGGACTCATTCTCAGAGTGGATCCCCATCCCTGAATGACACATTTTTGTGGACCAGGCTCAACCACCACATTTTCCATAAACCCATATAAGATCAGCAGTCTTTTATTATGACAGACTCTACCTGACAGCATTATTTCCACTGGTATAGTAAGAAGAAAATTCTGCATTCTATTTTCTTGTTTCAGATATTGGGTGGTAGTTTTTCCATCCTTACATACAAATATAATTCCTAGGCTTCTAGACCCTTCAGGTGCATAAATGTTGGGGTAAAATACTCTCTCAGTTCCACAGGAGAAGCTTGACTTCTTTGAAGACATCCCTTGCAGTTAATGACACCCTTTCACATCCAAAGACTTCTAGTTTGGATAAGAAGTTATGTATGCATGCTACCAGTGGCATCCCTGGAGATAATAAAGTAATGCCATCCTGGAAATACTGTGTTAAAATTCTCGGTGAAAGAATTATGCAAGAAGTCTCAGTCAGTTGGTCTATCATCACAACCATATGGTGAGTAGCATGAATTCACAGGGTGAGGAGATCACAAAGAGACTAAATAAGAGCAGGGATTATCATCACTGAAAAAAAAAAAAAAATTCAAAAGGGGCCAGAGGTAGACCTAGGAATCAGAAGACAACCATGTTATTAAATCAGGAGAGGAATCTTTTAATAGGCAGTTCAGGAGCCGCATCAACACACATTGCAGAATACTAAGTGATGCATTCCTAATTGTCTACACTGGCATTTTGAGGAAAAACAAATTCAGTGCCATCGTTAATGAAGAAAAAACCCCAGTAACCAGGCAGTGATGTTTCAGGATAATTAGGAAAAAAATACACATCATGTGTATAAACTGTGATTTTCAAAAATGCAGCTTTGAAGAGATAAGAAAAAGATCAGACCTTAGCTGAAGGAATGGACATAGTTTTATCTTTCTTTTAAAAGTATGAATGAATGAATTTGGAGGAATTTAATGTTAAATGAAGTAAGCTAGGCACAGAAAGACACACATACTGCATGATCTCATTGTGTGCCTATCTGACAAAGTTGAACTCAGAAGCAGAGAGTAAAACAGTAACTACAAAAGGGGAGGAGAAGAGAGCTTGGAAGACATGGTTAAAGGTACAAAAATTTATTCAGATTGGAGGAATAAATTCAAGAGATTATTATACAATGTAGTGAGCACAGTTAATAGCCAAGTATTGTGTTCTTTTTATTCTTTTTCTTTTTTTGGTACCAGGGACTTAACCCAGGGATACTCGATCACTGAGCCACATCCTCAGCTTTTCATTTTTTTTTTTTTAATTTTGAGACAAGGCTGGCTTTAACTTACGATTCTCCTGCCTCAGCCTCCTGAGCCACTAGAATTACAGGCATGTGCACCCTGCCATAAATATATATAAAACATCGTTCTTCATATCATCTTTATTTGTAATAGCCAAATATGGGAAACCACCTGGATTTTCTTCAATAGGTGAATTATTAATAAACTATTCTATAGTAAAATGAACTATTTCACACATAACAACTTGGATGGAATCTGTAGGGGATTATGCCAAGTTAAAAAAAAAAAGCCAATTTCAAAAGGTCAGGTGCTCTATGATTCCAATTATACAACATTCTCAAAATGTCAAAATTATAGAAATTGTATTAGTTTGCTAGGGCTGCCATAATAAATTATCACAAACTTGATGGCTTAAAACAATAGAAATTTGTTCTATCACAGTTTTGGAGGTCCCAGTCTGGAATCAAGATTTCATCAGGGTTGGTTCCTTCCAAAAGCTCTGAGGGAGTAAGCGCCACACCTCTCTCCAAGCTGCTGGTGGCTGGCAGCAATTCTTTGCATCTGGCTTCTAGATGTGTCACTCTAGTCTCTGCCTACATCTTTTTATTGCTTTATCTTTACTGTGTCTTATATATTGTGTTCTTGATCATTGCCATAAGACTAGATTTTTAAATACTAAAATCCAGGTTTAGAAAAAGTGGTTTCATATGTCTAACGTGTATGCTAAGTAGCTTGATTTGATCATTCCAAAGTCTATTATGTACTTCAAAAAGGTTGGATTTTTAAAAACATATTCCATACAGTAAATATATAAAAAGTTTTATCAATTTGAAAACATTAAAAAGTTGAAGAAAGAGCATTTCTTTTGTGTAACCATTATGAGAATTAGTACAGTACCTTGTTGCCCTTATGAAGCATGAAAATGTTCATTGTAAAAGATAAAATCCAATATAGAAAGAAAAGGTATCTAAAGACCTAACTGAAGTTACAACCCTTGAATTTATGATGGAATAAGAGATCTGCCTCACCGACCTGCATAGGAGCCAGGGCCCAGGGCAGGCCCAGGTCCATCTGCTACTGGCAGAGCCCTGTCAGAGCTCAGCCCAGCCCAACCTCTCCAACCTGGGTGGGAGCCAGGGCCAAGGTTAGGCCTGGGTCTGCTCAAACCAACACCACCATCTTGGAACCCATATCTAACAAACTTCCATCTTGAGGCACTGCAGCCATCCCCATAGCCCTCCCCATGCAGTAGCCTCTACCTTGGGACAACAGACAGGGTCTTGAAGAAGCTGTATCTTGGAGCAGGTATCCCAAAGCCAGTGTAAGTCCTACCCTTTCATCCCCACCTGTGAAAGATGTTGCATCCATCTTGGGGCACTTCCACTGCTATCTAGACTTACCTCCTACTATTGTTGCCACCACCTATAGTTGCAATAGCAACCATCCTGGGACACTGGCAGGGTCTGGAAGCCCAACACCAAGATGAGATACAGATAATCTGCACAAATACCACAAGATTATATGTAGAAACTGTAATAACTCAGAACCACATTGCAAGAAAGGAAATCACATAGACAATATGAAAAAACCAGGGAAGAAAGTGCCCCAAGTAAACCAGGATGCTACAATAACAGAACCCATGGACAGAGCAGTTGATAGAATGTCAGAGAAGGAGGTCAGAATGTTCACAATTAAAAACAATCTGTGAATTAAGAATGACCTAAGTGAGCAAATACAGACAAAAAATGATCACTCTAACAAAGAGATAAGAGAGCAAATATAGGATGACACCAATAAACAGAAAAGGGAGCAAATATAGAAAGTAAAAAAAAATTACCTCAAGAAAGAGATAGAGATTCTGAAAAGAATATCTCCCATCTCTCATGCTGCACAAAACTCAACTCAAAATGGATCAAGGACCTAGGAGTTAAAACCACAGACACTGTCTCTATTAGAAGAAAAAGTAGGCCCAAATCTCCATCATGTCTGACTAGGCCACAGCTTCCTTAATAAGACTCCTATAGTGCAAGAATTAAAATCAATATTAATAAATGGGATGGATTCAAACTAAAAAGCTTTTTCTCAGCAAAAGAAACAATCAGTGAGATGAATAGAGAACCTACAATTTGGGAACAAATTTTAGCCACATGCACACTAGATAGATCACTAATCTTTGGGATATAAGATAACTCAAAAATCCTAACACCCAAAAAACAACCCAATTAATAAATGGGCCAAGGAACTGAAGAAACACTTCTCAGTAGAAGTTATACAATCAACAAATATATAAAAAATGTTCAACATCTCTAGCAATTGAAGAAATGCAAATCAAAACTACTCTAAGATTTCACCTCACACCAGTCAGAATGGCAGCTATTAAGAATACAAACAACAACAAGTGTTGGCAAGGATGTGGGGAAAATGGCACACTCAAGCATTGCTTGTGGGACTGAAAATTGATGCATCCAATATGGAAAGTAGTATGGAGATTTCTTGGAAAATTGGGAATGGAACCACCATTTGATCCAACTATCCCTGTCCTTGGTCTATACCCAAAGGACTTGAAAACAGCATACTACAGGGACACAGCCACATCAATGTTTATAGCAGCACAATTTACAAACTATGGAAGCAACCTAGATGCTCTTCACTAGATGAATGGATAAAGAGAATGTGACATATATACACAATGGAATATTATTCAGCATTAAAAGGGAATATAATCATGCATTTTGCAGTTAAATGGATGGAGTTGGAGAATATAATGTGAAGTGAATTTAACCAATCCCAAAAACACAAATGCCAAATGTTTTCTGATTTAAGGATGCTAATTCATAATTGGTTGTGGGAGGAAGAACTTTAGATTGAGCAAAGTGGTGAGAGGGTTTGGGAGAGGACATGTGGGTAGGAAAGATGGTGGAATGAGACAGAAATCATTCCCTAAGTAAATGTATGAAGACCTGAATGGTGTGACTCTACTTTGTGTACAACCAGAGACATGAAAAATCATGCTCTAATGTGTAATATGAATTGTAATGCATTCTGCTCTCATATATAACAAATTATATATATATATATACATATATATATGTATATGTATATATGCACAAGACTACCAGGTTGAATGAATTTATTTATTCCAAGATAGAAAAAAGGGGAACTATGATGGTTGATTGATAAGACTTTTTTCAGGAATGTTTAGTAAAGATACAAAGGGTTATGGTTGAAGTTTGGGGCCATGAGAAAAGGAGGAAAGAAAAAGTAAAGAGAGAGATGGGGTAAACAATAGATATCAAAGGATTTTAACTTCTTGTTTGATTAAAAAATAATTGTAATCAAGGTTTGGGAGGCCAAGGGATTTTTTTCAGAGAAAGTATGATACATTTGATAAATGATGATATTTAAAGTATGGATGCATAATGGTACCACAGCCAGATTCTGAGGTTTTAAATCTAAATCTGCCTTAAAATAACATATAATTTTATAATAGTCAGATTAGATTAATCCTATTGTATTTATTTGCTTTTATTTAGCTGCTATAGCTTCTGCCACTTTAAGAAACACCACTGCTCCTAATGTAGATCGTTCTCAGGAAAGTTATCTGCAAATTAAAGAAAACAAAATCATAGCATTCTCCTTTCAAAACTATATGCCAATATTGTAAAAACTATTAAATTGTTATAAAAACAATAATACACAAATATTTACAGTTAGCAGTGTCATTGCTTTTTCAACTGGTACAAGCAAATTTTAATGGATATGTAATTTTATATTAAATGAGTAAAATTTGTTCATATTTGGATGACTGTATAATAGGTAAGACAAACAACAGGCAGAAGACTCCAGCCTTATTTTATGTGCACTCAATATTGCAAGAATAATTTTTACCTCTTTCTAGTTCATGTTATGTTCAGTAAGAATTAATTAAAGAAGGCATTTGTCATCAAGGTCAGTACTTATGAAACTGCAAAGAATAAAGTGAATATCAGAATATTGAACATATCTGAAAGGATTTTTATTTTATCTTCCTATACTCTACTACTATCTTCCAACAATCTTCATCTCATTCAGAAATTATCAGGATTTATGGGTAAATGTTAAGACTGTATATTTTGAGAAAATATCTACAGGTGACAGGCTGTGTAGCTCTGGATAATAATTATTCCTTCTCTGGTTTCCTAAAACAGAAGCTCATACAACCCCAAGGGGTCCTTCACTCTAACTTCACAGCCACTTTCAAGATGTAGCCCATGCCCTAAAACTTCCATCTATGGCATAATCTAGCCTGGACTCCATGCCCTGTGAGAATGCTAAAACAAAGCAAGTAACAAGTTTCTTTTCTATTTCCAGTCATTTGAAATTTCCATTTACCTAAAATATAAATATAAATTAATATAAAAATAAATATAATATATAATATAATATGAAATATGAAATATAAAATATAATATAAAAATTAATATAAATATAAATTGAAAGAGCAATTACTTACAACATCAAAGTAATACTTTAGTGAATGCATTTAATCTTTAAAGTAAAAAATTCATAAACCCTAGTATTGTTTAAGCAGAATGCATTTTCATGACAGGTGTTAGCTCAGCTTAACAGTTACTTAGGATAACTTATTAAAAGGAAAGGTTAAATTTGGTTCATGGTTTTGGAAGTTGCTTGGGTCTGTAGCTTTTGGATTATGGCAGGAGCATGTGGCAGAGCAAAACCATTCAAGCCACAGCCAGGAAACAAAGGAGAGGAGAAGGAGCTGGCGTCCTACTTTGCCCTTCCAGGCAAAGTGATATAAAGACCTGTACTCATCCTCAACTCTTACATGTTTCACCAGCCCCCAGGGTCCAAGCCCTTAACACCTGAGACTCTAGGAGACATCCAAGAGCCAACTTCTAGTGCCAAGTGACTAATCAAACTAAGACTGAAGATCACCAGTGAGCCTAGTAATATAAAAGATACATGGCAATATCCTGATATTCATAGATAATTAAAATATACCCCAAATTTTAAAATATGTTAATCAGTCTCACTAAAGTACAAAATACATTATTAACCTTATGTATTATTTTAAAGGCATTTTCCATAAGAGAAGGGCACAATTTCTGATCTTTTACCTCTAATTAGTGGTCATGAGGTATGTAGTCAATGGTTTCTAATCCCTTACACATAAATTGCTCATATGTCCATAAAGTCCTATTGTCAATGTCAAGAAGCAACTTTCAACATTCCTTCACAGCCATGAATGTATACTTGATACCACTGAAATGGTGATCATTGTGTTCCTCGGAAGCTCTTTCCTAATATAAAACATAGAGAACATAATTATGGTTTATTGGCAATAATTTTTGACTTTTAAAGTTTAACTCTTTTATGGAGTAAATTTCATATTCACCTAGCACCAATGAAATCCTTGCAGAAGGATAAGTAATTTCCCAACTATTATAATTCCCTTTTTCCATATATAAAAATAACAACCAGCAAACTATATTAGGATAAAATTTAGCATACCTTTAAACAGCATCTGCCATCTAAAATTTAGCTACCAAATTTTACAAATAATTTAATTATTTTCTTTGCCTACTGACTCCACATATTAGTAAAACTTGTGATCAACTTTTTTTTTCCCAAAAGAACAAATTGCAAAAGTCTAGTATAAGACTGAAGATAAGATTTTGTTTGATACATAAAGGATCATGTGGATAACTATTATCAGAAAGAATAAAATTCATCTTATGGAAATAATTGACTTCTTTGAAGAGTTTGTATCAATTGAGTAGGCTACTGGACACAGACCTTTGCTCTGATAGGTAGAAAAACTGGGCAGGAAATTAGGTTCAGGGATCCCCATCACTACAAACAAAATCTTTGTTAAGTGATGCAGGGTTGCGACAATGTCAGCCCCCAATCAGATCCAGGGAGCACTCTCTTTATGATCCCTAATACACTGACAAGTTTTAGATAAATAAGTTTCTACTCAGCCTCTGAGACAGTTTTAGGCAGTGAAAGAAGATCTGAGTTTTCTTATTCATAGATTACTTTTAAACACTTTAGAAAAGCATTATAGGAGATTAGGAAATAGAAACATTTATTTTAAAAATTATGACTTTAAAAAAAATAACATTTGTTCACAAATCCTGTCCTCTGTGATACTATAACTAATTCTGGCCTCCTTGTTTTCCTCCTTATTTCAGATTATTCCCTTATAAAATGAACACATGTTATTGAATTTTCTATTTGTGGGGAGCAAGTGATAAGTAGGACATTGATTGGCTCATGTAGCCGCAAGTCCATGTAAATGGGGAAGGCTTTGGTTCTGGCCTAAGCATGATTCACTGTTTACTGGACCTCTATTCTGTGAATGTGTCATTCTCAACTTGAAATGGAGAAAGCAGTTCCAGACTTTCCACATATTAAACTGTCCAGATATGGGGAAAATTTCTTCCTCTGGGGCTCAAACTGTAAGACTTCCTTCCTGATATAGTTTTTGGCAAAACTTCCTTAGTATCACATATGTGTGAACTGTCAGAAACCAATTTCTGAACCAATCTCTGTATCAAAGTAATGGGATTATCCTGGATTGATGAGGCTTCACCCTTGGAAGTGATAATGGAGTCAGATTCCTGACCAACTTCCTGAACAAAATTTGAACAAAAACCTACACAAAAAATATGTATCTTGGAGACAGAAAGAAAAAAACATTTTGTATCCTGGATTTTCTCTTCACAAAACATCAAAAACCAATTTATGAAAGGCATTGATTTTTTTTATTTTGGTTTTGATGTTTTTGCATTGCTGGGGATCCAACTCAGAGTCTTGCACATACAAATTCATTCATACTTGCCTTTTGTTTAAACATGTTAATGGTAATGTTGCTTCCTACTTTGAATAAATGATTGTTAATTTTAAACTGTGTTTTCAAAGCATGTGTGTGTGTGTGTGTGTGTGTGTGTGTGTGTGTGTGTGTTGAAATGGCTCATCTCTGTTCCATATAATAGTATTTTTATAGTAGTATTCCAGGCAGTTTCAACAGGGACTGGAAGGTTCACTTTCAAGATGACTCACTCACAAGGTAGAAAATGCTAAGCAACTTTAGCTGGAAGTGTCTGAAAGTGGCGGAGAAAGGCACATGGCCTGACTGGACATCCTCAGAGCAGAGCAGTTGGATTCCAAAAGCAAATCTCACAAGAGAACAAAAGATAAATAAATGGCAGTTTATCTGCTTATGATCTCCTTGGAACTCAAATAACATCAATTCTAGCACGTTCTGTTCATCAAGATAATCACAAAGAATCACTCAGATTTATGACTTCAGGACCTGATGCAAAGAGTGTCAAGCTTATGGGATGTAAGGGTAACATGTGATAGGAGATATGGCAGCCCCACATCTGTAAAATACTACCTTACTCAACTCTGAATGTTTCTTTCTTTTCCCTTTCATTCCGAGCTTTTTCATGTTCACTACAGATAATTGTCCCTTACCTATTACATATTCATACAGACAAAGTTGAAGATAATTGGTTGAGGAGTCACAAAAATAGAGTGTAATAAGCAATCACTGCCACAAACCTATAGTCCACAAACACTCTTTTCATAATCCAAGTGCATATTTAAAACTCTGCCTGCCCTCTGTGTTCCAATGACCATGCCTCTCTGCAGCCCTACAGCCACAGGGATGAGATTGTTCATATATAAACATCTATATACATTCATTCAAACTGTATAAAAAAAAACAATTGCACAATTTCACAATTTTTGGAAGTGGACAATGAGATTTGATCTTGGCTGTGACACTTTTTAACAATGTGTTTTTGAAACCATATGTTTTTGATACCTGTAAAATAGAATCTTATGAAAAATATTCAGCATATTATTTGACATATAATAAATGTCTACTAAATGTTAACTCTTTGTAATAATTCATTTATGTGTGAGTGAAACATATATGTGCTGAATAATATAGATGAATGGAGCAGCAATTCTGCCTATATTGCCCTGGTAGCTATGAGAAGATATAGTTCTGTGAGCAAAAGCAGTTTTTCAGACTATTTGTGGACAATAAAGAGAAGAGTCCAGTGCTCTGTGTGAAATGCTTGCTCTTTGGAATCAAAGCCCAAGGAGTCCAGATTGTCTGGGATGTGATGTGTAAATTTCAGAACCAGATCACTGGGAGTAAAGGGAAGAAAAGTCATTTTTGCTTCCACATTTTGGTCTCAGACTCATGTATTCTACTTATTGGAGAATTGACATTATATAAAAAGCCCTGATTTAAAGTTCATGTGTGAAGATGCTGCTGTATTCTCATAAAGTATTGCCTCTGATCTGACACTCAACTGTCCCTTTAGCAGGCTGTTCCAATGCTTTTCTGATTAGTGCAGCATCTGTCACAACCAATGGATGTCATAACCAGGGGCCCATAGTCCACCTCCATTGCAATACACATCCTCTTGGTCAGGATTGGGCTATGGGGATCTTGTGCCTGTGAACCAATCACACTGTGAGCCTTCAGATAGAGACAGACAGATGCCCTGCAGGAAGGCCAGGTGCAAGCCTCCATTCCTATCAGAATGAATCAGCATCCTTCCTGAATAGGCAGGGTCCAGGAAGATAGTCAGTCCCCAAGGATCACTTTCCTTGACATCTGCTGTCCTGGGAACGCATTACTTCCTTGACATTTGCTCTTTGTGGTTGGCAAATTTGGAAATTGCAGTGACAGTATTTAGATCACCCTTGAGAGATAAGAGCCAGGTGGGGGACAAAGGCGAACCTTCACCTGTGCCCTAGTTTTGCTCTTTCAGTCAGGTGCTGGTTGTGGGAGTGGTGGAGTGCTCAATGACAGAATCCGATGGCCTTATCTGCCTGAGTCCTCTGGCTCTGTCAGATTGTTCACTGTCTCCTGCATGGCAGAAGCATGATGCATTACGGAGGCTTTCACTTCAAGCCCACTCTCATTGACTAAACCTGTTTTGACCCCAGTTTTTTTGGGGGGATACTATGGATTAAATTCAAGGGGCACTCAGCCACTGATCCACATCCCCAGCCCTATTTTGGATTTCATTTAGAGACAGGGTCTCACTGAGTTGCTTAGTGCCTCACTTTTGCTGAGGTTGGCTTTGAACCCATGATCTTCCTGCCTCACCCTCCTGAGTTGCTGGGTTGACCCCAGAATTTTTAAGGTGCAACCTTGCTATCTTTTACTTTCCAGTCTTCTACTCAGTGGGGTGGTATTTTAGCCTGTAGTAATTTGACATATAACCTCAGGCTGTTTTTCTCTCAGTAAAAGGTAGACTACTTCTTGAAACTATGCACAAATGGAGGATTTTTTTCTTCCCCACTCTATTTCAAGGCCATGCCTCAGGCAAAGACTGGACTGCACCAGCCACCCATTTCAGCCTTCCTCTGCACTCTGTGAGACCCTTCTGTGAAGTAAGCTCCATTTCCCATGCTCTCTCAGCTCTCTGAAGGTATTCAACATGCAGTCATAGTTTTGTTTCAGGGGAAGGTCACTTGAATCTCACTAGCAGATGACATAAGGGCCTGAACCTGAATGATTGACAATTCTTCATCTTCTCATTTCCAACCTAAAGACCATTGCTGCGAGTCCCATAGAACATTATCACTCAGCCAGTCTGAGTCTTCTGCCTGACTGGTAGCTCCAGCTGCATGGTCACTTGGTGTCCTGTGGTCACACATCTCTGTCTCTTCCAGGATCTGGTAGCACACCCGGTGGTAATTTTCAAAAAGATGTATAATTATTTGATACAGAATGCATGCTCTAGATCAAGAAAACCCTCCTGGTTAATGCCGTTATTATTCTAGGGCTCCTTCCCATGAGCCACTGATGACATCACTTCCCATTGTTGGTAATTGGAAACACAGAGTCATTCACTGAACTCCAGTGGCTCTTCAGATGTGCCGCAGTGTACAACTGGGTCTGGGATCCACTCATGTCACTCAGTATATCGGTAGGGCACACTCCCAAGTATGAAGCATGATAACTACAAATTCAAGAGTGCCTGTCCTGACTGAGTTTTTTCCTCCATCATGGAGGTTCAAGGTACATACAATAAATTGACTTTTATTCCTCTTGTTCCAAATGGGTTAGGTGGTGGTGGTGGTAGTGGTTGTTGTTATTATTATTATTGAGACAGGATCTTACTGAGTTGTCAAGGCTGGCCTCAAACTTGTGATGCTCCTGCCTCAGACTCCTGAGTTACTGAGATTACAGGCATTTGTAATCCCACCGGACTCAGTCAGGTTATTTATAAGTTTTAACACCCAATTTTTTATTAACAAAAATCTCAAATATATGATTCTTATAGAACTTTAAATTATCTTCTGAAGTTAAAACAGTGAAATAAAAAAACACATATTTAAACAAAGTTTTGTAAACAAACATGTAGTGGTTTCTTCATAAAATAATAAGTGCCCATTTCTGTCTTTAGTCAGATTCTCAGAGAAACAATTTTCACTCTCTTCAGTCAGTGAAAGACCAATAATGTTACTGTGTTCTGATTCTTCTCATTGATAGGATTTTAAAAAGTAAAAAGAGTTGTGCAGTTGATCAAAAGCTCTTTGCTTTGGAAACTAAGTAGAAATCCAAAGCCTGGAGGAATATTGAAAGACTTGTGATGTGAAATGAAACAATGAGAAATGGATTCGGCAATTACTAAGATGCAGCGTTAAGTTGTGATGATATATGGTGCTAAGCAAAGAGGAAGATAGTCTTTTTGAACTGTAATTATGTGGATTAAGAAGAATTTGATTGATACAGGTTCTGAAAATGATTGCTAGGACAAAAATGTTTTGATAATCTGGAATTTAATTATAAATTCACTAATTGGCTAATGTAACTTTTTCACTAAATAAAAAATTTAATGAAAACAATAAAGACTTTAGCAAGTCTCATCTATTCGATTTATGTCACAATTTAAACAGAAATGACTTCATAAAATCATGGTTCTTTTCTGACATTGAGAAAAAACATGAGCTGTTTCATTTGACAAAATTGTTCTACATTGTCCTTAAGAAAATAATTCGGGTCCTTTGATTCAGGTGACAAAGAGATTGGTTTTGAAAGCTTTTCAAATTTATTCAAGGCCTTCTGATGTCCCATAGGTACTTTATAATTGTCCTCTGGCTTTGCATACCAACATGAGAAAATAGTGATAAATTTCAGATAAAATAATCCAAACTTTCTTGGTTCTAAACCTGCTGAATTTCCCATTGAGATTCAAAATTTTATTTGATAACTCAATATTAATAACAATGTATTGCTCTTTTTAAAAAAAATTACTATTGCATTTCAACAAACTGGTCTCTTGTTCTTCTGTCTCTTCCTCCTGCTCTTTCTAAAATGCCTGGATGCACATAATGTCTCCCTCCTATCTTCTGTCCTTCCTCCACTCCCTCCCCTCATATCTCTATCACTCTCTCTCCCTCTGTGTCATAATTAATATGGTGGACACCGGAGCCCACTCTCCTGCCCAGCCCAGCACTAGTCATTATCATCATCTCAGGTTTCTCTCTTCTCTCATTCTCCTTATTCTTTCCATTTTTGAGGAGTAATTACAAAAGGTACAAGTATAAAACACTGTCTTTGAAAAAAATATTGGAAGAAAACAAATATTTTGGAAGCAAAGGACAAAGGTGTGTTGAGAGTGTGGGACGAATGGGATAGAATCAAGACAGAGACAAGAGATGACCAGAAGGAATCCCAGGAGGCAGAGCAGGAGGGTCTCTTTCTGACACTCCCATGGCCGGCCGTCTCAGCAAGAATGCGACAGAGAGCTGAGGCTGAGAAGCAGTGGTATCTGACAAGCCACTAAACCCTCAAGGCTGGAGATGGGTCATTTTCAAGATCTCTTCCAGCCCAGGTGATATTAATCTGATCTTTCTAAATGGCTGCCTGTTGTGGGATCCTGCTGCCTTGTTTGACTAACTAATACTAAAACAAAGAGAAAAATGTTTAAAGGTTCCTCCCTGAATGTCAGTTTTAATGTCACTAGGTTCACTCAGGAATAGTGACATTGTTTCAAGCTGTTTATAACTGGAACTTCTTTGGGACCAAATCCACTCATGACATAACACTGTCTAGTGCTCAGCCTGGCTTAGAGATTATTTCAGCTTAAAATAAATTTCTATGTATTCATCTACATTGATGAAATGGAGAAAAACATATGCTTCTTTCTTGTAATTATTGCTTACTAACAGTTATTAATGTATGCTAAAAACCTTTAAACTAGTGCCTGTCACTGAATGACATTGGTACAGCATGGCATAGACTTTCTTTATTTCAATTGAGGGAAATTTGAATACTTGCTCTTCATTCTCTTTATCAAATGCTTTTTCACTCACCTGAATTGCTTAGAATGAAGGCAGAGATCCTTTTCTGATTATGATTATGTCCTCAGTACTTATAGGTTTGTCTTTCACAAATCAGGTGCTTCCTATTTTTATAGAATGAGTGGAAGAATTACATTTAGAAATTATATATATATTTTTTTCACTGTAAAAAGTTATTATTGTAATAGTAATTTCTTTAGATTTCCTTAGGCAATAAATGTTTTCCTAAGTGTTTCATTATGTTTTGTTTTTTGTTCTTTGTACCATGGATTGAACCCAGGGGTGCTTAACCACTGATTCACACTCCCAGCCCTTTTTGACTTTTATTTATTTATTTATTTATCTTATTTTGAGACAGGATCTCACTAAGCTACTTAAGACCTTGCTAAGTTTGCTGAGGCTGGCTTTGAAACTGTGATCCTCCTGCCTCAGCCTCCTAAGCAGCTGGGGTTATAGTCATGTGCCACCACATCCAGCTCTTATCTTTAATTTAAAGGATAAATTCCTCCAACTGTGCATTACAAATCATTTATTAATTAATTTGATACAAAACAAACTTTTTTGTCAAATTAGTACTCAATTTGAAATTGTCATATGACATAAACATTATTGTTTACACTGAAGGCTTAATCAGAGAAACTCATTCCAGCGATTTTATTAGCATTATAGAAGGAAACAAGAAGAGATGAAAACTCAATATACTGAAAAAAGTACATATAAAAAGTCGTACATAGCCATCAACAAAGACTGTGTGTATCGGCATCAAGATAACTTCCTATTAAACTTAATTTGAAAATTTTAACAACCGTTTGAATAATATATCAGATGGCAGCTTGCATAATTAAATATACAAATCCCCAGTCTTATCTAGTTATTTATAAATTCAAGTGGGTTTCCCTCTAAATTTTGTAAACTATTTCCCTGGTCTTATAAACCATGCTTGGATGTAAAATTTTTATAACCAAATTTGCTCCATAATGCAATATCTGATGATTAATTCCTTTGTACTTTTCACAAGAAAATCCTTAGAGAGAAAACAGAAAAAAGAAGGTGGCTGAAGAAGAGAAAGTAAAGGCTACAGAACATCTTTTAAGAGCAACGCAATCATTCATACCAAAGAAATCAGAATTCCTAGACTTAAAATGAAAAACTGATACGAGCTCACAATCACTATTCACAACCCTTGGAGCTCAAATTATTTCAAAAGTGAAATGATTAATACTTTTGGAAATAACCCAGTGCATACATTATATACATTGTAACAAACTCAGGGGAGCCCAACATAGTTCCCTGTCATCAAATACATTAGTACATCACAGCCAAGTGTGTGGCCACTCATTTAAATGGAGCCAGTACAAGTAAGTGCTTTGCACATATGATAACTACAAACATGGAAATCATTACACCTCTGACATATACCGAAAACATGGGCTGTGAGCAAACAATACCTAGAAGTTTATTCTTTTGAATGCAAAACTAATAAATTAAAATTTGGAATGATTTGAATTGTGCAGAGCTGTAAAATCTTTCATGACTTAAGAATCTTAGAATCTATTTGGGAAGACACAATTTATATTTTAAAATAAGAGTATTGTGGTAATATACGAAAAAAATGTATTATGGATTATAAACAGTAACATTTTCATCATGATGGGAGTGTTACTGTAAAATAATAAAGAAAATGTACAAACTGAATGGAATACTTGGAAAATAAATCAAGATGTGCTAATACAAGAACAAAGGGACCATTTCTTAGAAGTTTGACTGGATCTTCTTGTCATACAGAGAAAGAACAAATGTGTTTTATCCCAGGCATATTTGTGTGAATATTTGACACAACCACATTGAAAAATCCTTGCAAAAGTAAAACCATTCGGGGACTTTTTTTTCATAATAATGTATGAAAATGATATATCATATCCTTATTCCACACTTACTCATCCCTTAAACTGATTTTATTTTTCCTCAAACTCATTTTAATTTTATTTATTTTATGAAGATGTTTCTTTTATAATTATAAGAAAACTAGTTTCTAATTTTATCATTATTTCCCCCCCTAAGTTCCATTGCTAATCAACTAAATGCATTATTAATTCATAAACTATTCACAAAAAAATCAGAAAATATAGGTTTTTCAAAAAATTTATATTCTCAGAGAATGAACAGAATGGTGTGCTCTTCAGTTTTAGTAAGCAAATAATTCTGATCACATGTGGTTTATCTGACAGATACTGCAAAGTTTATAACCTCTGCCACTGCGCCCTCTCCATCTCATCCTTTACCAGCTGGTATCCAGGATAACATTCCATGTGTATTGCTGACATAAGCTTATACATTATATATTGCTCAAATATAAAGATGCTACCAATATTGTAAACCTCTCATCGAGTAAATTTTAACACAGAACATCTGTCACTAACTATACACCATTTATTGGCATTGTCATCACAAGTAAAAAAAAAAATTACTCCATCTCAGGTATGGGTTAGTATAAGTAAACACATTAAATTTTTTTCTAAGACTACTACATTAATAATGATTAGATAAAAATATTAATTCATAATTAATTCTCATAATTTCCATTACATACTTTTATTGTGCTATTTTCTTAGATTCTGGTTATGTGGCATCAATAACAAACAAAATATCATGGATGATGTGCATTAGTATATTTTAAATTATTTGACATACTGTTAGCTTTCTATCCCTACTTATAAAATACCAGTGAAATAAACTTACAGGGAGAAAAGCCTTCTTTTGGTTCATGCATGGTTTGGGGTTTCTGACGCAGCATTGTGCAGGCCCATTGTTTGGGCCTCTGATCAGGTGCTGGATGGAAATGGAAGGAGCATAAGGCAGAGCAAACTGCTCACCGCACCACCAGGAAGCAAAGGAGAAAGAGGAAGGGGCAAAGGTTCCACAACACCCTTGGGGGGGCGGTGACCTAACACCTCCTGAACACCTCCACTTGGTACCAGGTGGCACTGTTGAGCCTCAGCATCTCCCAACAGTGCCACTTGGTACCAAGGCTTTCACACGTGGTCCTGTGGAGGGCCTTTGAGGTTCAGCCACAGCGATTACCAAGTCAGGGAAATCACTTTGGGGAATATCATTCTAAATTTTAATCAGTTGCCTGAAATTTTTATGTTTTGTTTATATTTATCTACAAAATTTTATAGATATCATCTAATTAATTGCAGGGCTAAGTTTATATTATAATGAAAATAATGAAGGTCTTAAATGTTTATTATAACTTATGTTTGTCATTTTATACAATGTTTCCTTTTCAGAATTACTTTTTGCATTTTTAGGTGTAAGATATTCCCCTATGTTCATATCTTTCCCTTTATGATTTTCTTTAATTAATGGTATAAATATGTAAATCATTTTTCAGGTCAAATTATTTTGAATAATTGAAATGTTACCTTTGGTAATTCAAAATAGATTATTGTTAATAGCAGTGTTTAATGCACGAATGCGTGCACACACACAAACACACACACACACACACACACACACACACACACACACTTTTCCCCAAAAGTTTTTCATTCTGATTTCACATTTTCTTGAAATACAAGGTCAAAATCAATTTTCAAATTGCTTTTTATTTCTTCATTATATAATCCCTTTTGAGACATAAATAATCTTCAACCTCATTATTTCAATTCTCAGTTGTTCAGATTTATCATTCTATGTTCTGTGGTATTTACTTGCTGTGCTATAGAGAAATTTATAATTAATCAAGGCAGGATTTCATGTAATCTACTTGATTTACATCTTTTCTTGAATGATTCATAGTTGAGCATGGTATGGGAGGTCGTATCCAATTAAAAGACTGAGTATTATTTGTGTGAAATGTTTGGTAAAATTAAAGACTCTTCTGTCATTACATCAGAACAACCTATTCAAAATTTAATAACTCTCTTTATAAGTATTTCTTTTTGAAACATTTCCCATAAGCACCACCCATAATTTTCATGTTATTTTGTTTATTGTCTCTTATGGCCACAGGAGTTAAAGAAAAATGTATACAGTTTCTGGCTTTTCATAGATTCAAAAGATTTTGATGATACATTAAAGAAATGCAAATAATCTTATTCAAACTTAATCGTCTTTTTCATTCTGTGTTTTTCATTTTTAATATTCTATCAGAATTCTTGAGATTATTAACATCACAAATATTATTAATATATATATAAGTTGCAATTGTATTCAAGAAATAATTGCAATTCTATCCAAGAAATAATAATTTCCAGCTTTCAGAAATAGCAGCAGCTACCTGTTTTGTGAACAGTGTGCTGTCCATTTTATTTACTCCTTGCATCTCTATAGAACCAGCAGCAAAATATTTTGTACTGCTCCGGGTGGTACCGCCGACTTCCATGATGTAAGCTGGAATGCCTTCTCTGATGTGGTGTGACAGAAAGACCTTTGTCTCAGTCACTGTGACATCCTACATCTGTCAGCTTGCATTAAAGTGTTCACTCATCAGAAAAGTTGAATTGCTAACTTTTCTTCTTGCCAGGTTCACCCTCATAGTAAGCATAGGCATGGATTTATTTGTGTTATGGCAGTAGAAAATGTCATGTCAAAGGGCACCAACTGTTCATCATTTATTTCCCTATAAGAAAGGAGTCTATAATCTGTAGAATGGTTTATAGCTAAGATAGAAGAAATAAGAAAGACAATGGAGTCAAAAAAGAAGAACATTAAAGTAAGATTTTAATTCAGAAATTCCACATATTTTTCCAGGTCTATCTCTTCCCAATCCTGTTTTCTTTACAGGCCTCTCACTCCCAAATTCCTGGGAAATCTGTGAATCTACCCATTTATGGTTAGTTAAACTCCCAATGAATTGATTAAGTAAAGATAGATATAATATCCTGAGAAACCTATAATTTAACGGACTTCCCAGAACTATCTACTGATCAGAAATTGAAGACCATGTCATCCTGAGTATCCTGAGACTGACCAGACCACCAGGAACTGTCTTGAGATCCCCAAACTGATATAATCACTATATACCTTTCCATACCCACCTCTCACATGACTTCACTTAAGAGAGGAACCAGGAGCCCCCACCATATGCCACTCACTCTCCAGATGACCCACTTTCTCCCTTGGGTGTGGTACTATTTTCCTACATAAACCTCTGTCTATTCCTCTGACTGGCAGGTGCTGAAGTTCTTTTTCATCATTCAGCCAAGAACCTCAGTGGTCCTGAGTCAAGCTCCCCTTCTCTCCAGAAACTCCTTAGACCCTCTTCAGAGACACCTTCTCACTGGAGCCATCTTGACAATTAGATTTCAATGTCTTAATGAAAACTTGAAAGAAGCATAAATAGAGTTGTTTACTTTCCGACAAAACCAAATTTACTTCTCATTCTAATAGCAGTACCAAAGAAAATGTACCCAAACATGACTGACATTAAAATGATTTTGTCAAAATATCATATACGCACAGAAAGTGTTAAGAGAGAAGATTGACAGGGAGGTCAAATCCAAATAGTATGTCCTTGGAGTGCACCACAATTACTTCTACAATATAAAAGTAATTATCAGAATTTTTTCAGGGGAATACTAGTATACTATAATAGTAGAGGTTGTGTTTTGAGAAGATTAATTTAATCCATAGTAGGGCAGTTCTAAACTCAGAAAATATAAAGAAAAAGGTCAGTTCAAAACCCATTGTCATTATTTAGGATTAAAATTAAAAGTTACATAGGATGGAGAATGTGGAAATGAGAAGATCTATTATTTTAAAGATGGAAAACACAGGATTAAGAGAATTATAAAGCAATGTAGATGAAGAATAGAAAAGATGTTAAATATGAAATTCAGGTTTGTCTTGTAATATAAAATTATATTCAAAAGTAGGCAGCCCAGAGCTGGCAGGCAGAGGTGCCCAGTACTGCCAAGGTCTCTTGGTTCCCACTGCTAGTCGCACAGGAAGAAGTGGGAAGGGAAACCATGGGAGACAGCAACTCTGGTCTCATCTCTCAAGAAAGGAAAAGAATTACACGTTTTTTTTTCAAGCATTCCCATAGGTCTCATTTATCATCTCACTTGCATCACATGATCACAGATTGTGGCCAAAGTGAGACACATCAGCCATTGCCCTTGTCTGTTGGGTGGGGCCAGGCATGTGTCAGCTGGGGCCTGAGAGGTGGTGGAATGTGTGCTGCCATGACTCCCAGATGGGCCAGGCTGGCCATGGGGGAAGCCTCAGGCCAGGTGTCTCCCTTCCCCAGAGCCTGGGCTCAGGCCTGGTGGCACGCACTCTCTCCTCTCACTCCATTTGGCTTCTCGTATGGGTTCCCCTTCACCCAGCCCACCTTTGAGAATAGTCCATTTCTTCAGTTTCTGTGTGTGTCTTACTTGTTTCCTGCTGAAACTTAGTTGAATATATAGGAAAGCAAATAATTTTGATTATAAAATGTCTCTGAATAAATTGGGGGAGAAGACAGGAGCAGATTTTTGGTTAAGAAGATAGCAAATAAAAAATTCACTTAATAAAAAAAATGAGACAAAATCTTAAATATGCATAAAAATATGACCTTGAAGATTTTTAACTGGGAATAAGTTATCCTTACATGTAGTGGAATGACTGGTTTTAGAGTTTTAGTTGTTTAATCATAAAAGGAATTCGAATATATACTATCAATGTGTCCATTCTTTAAAAGAAATACTTAAAAGCATAATGTTATCAAACAGACATGCAATGTGCATTGAAACCAGTTAAAGTGGTATAACTAAAAATAACTTTGGCGGGCTAGGGATGTGGCTCAGTGGTAGAGTGCTTGCCTTGCATGCTTGAAACCCTGGGTTCAATCCTCAGTGCCAAAAAAAAAAAAAAAAAGAAAGAAAGAAAATTACAATTTGGTTAAAGATGACATCTAAACCTAGTGAAATGTCATTATTGTTCTTAATAATACTGTTGTTCAAATAATCTTTCAAAATAATAATCAGGGTTTTGGATCTGAAATTTTAATAAGACAGAAAAATGAAAAGAAGATGACCTTAGAAGCATGTTCCAGAAGGCAAATATTTGCTACACTGCTTCCTCCAAATTATAGCTACCTAACAATTAAAATCTCAGTCTGGAATCTGACCTTTAATAAGTGATAAAAAAGAGTAATTTTCAAAAGTGAAGATAATCACAAGTAGAATTTGAAACAAATAAGCTTGAAAAAAATAAATAAATAAATGACGACCCTTCAGGACACTGTATAGGAGGCAAGTGAAGGAAGCAAAGTATGCACATCAAAGAATGACACCAAAGGAAATTAAAAAACCATAAGTGATAGAACTGAGCCAAATATTCAAGGTATAAAAATCATAAATAGAATAAAACTCCCAATCAAACAATAAACAAAAGAGAAATTGACTCCCCAGGTCAAAAGAAAATCATAGATCATGCAACCTCCAAGAGCTATGCCTTAAACAAAGAGACACTAAGCAAAAGTAATTTTATAAGCAAATTATGTCAGACAAATATTAATTTAATTTAAGGCAGAAATCATTAAAACATACAAAATTAGTCATTTCAAAAAAAGAAATTTGATAATGTAATAAAATTCATAGAAATATATTGTGATTAAAGAAATATATAAAAATAAAATGAGATTGACATAAATTTCAAAGTTCACTTCTTTCAGGTACATTAATGTGAAAAATACTTTAGAAATCTGAATTACAATTTTATATGATATAGATTATACCTGTAATGGGTAATTTTTAAAACCTCATGTCTTTGAGGCATGTGTAAATAAATTCACTTTTGAACTTTTATACCTTGAGACTAAAAGGAAATGTTTGTACCAAATGGCCTCTAGTTCCTTGGAGATAAAGATTGTATCAATTTTTCCTGCTGAATTCCAGAATTGATGCATCAGTTGGTTAGTTACTCCCTGGCTGCACATGGGTATTTTTCTTTTTTTCTCCTCTCATGCCTGCACCATGTCCTTTAGACCAGTAGGGTAACGTTTGAAGAATTATTGCTTCAGTGGCTTCCCTTACAATGTACTTTCAAACTTCCTCCCTGTGTTATATTCTGGGCAACTGCCAGAAAATTACAAGATATTTTTCTTGTAGTATTTTGTCATTTAAGTCTTGGCTGAAAACTCAAAGATGAGAAAAAGGTCATATCTCTTAACTTTGAGAAATTTATAAAACTGCAAGCAAAAGTGAATCCCAACAGCTCTTATTTGCAGAAGTACAATAGCTGTATTTTGATGCACAGATTATTGATTAGAATGCATGTGTCTATCCTGAGTTCAGTGTAATTACTAATTAGCCAATAAGGTCTTTTCAACCTAACTTGTCTATTACATAAGAGGAATTTAAAAAACTACTGAAAAGTCCTAAAAAATAAATTCACTTATAAAACGTGTGATTTTATTATCTCAACAATTTTCTCATCATAAATTAAATTAAATTCCTGTTCAGGATTTTCTATTTCTAAACTTTGCAATATTAGGATGAAAATAGCATAGAGCTATTTTCTATGTGAGTAAGGTGAGTCCTGTGATCCACTGGGATAGTGTACATTCCTGTAAGAAAAAACAATCAAATGTTTAAGCAGTTAAATAACGTGTAATTATAACAATTCAAAATATATTACATTCTATAATTGGTTCCTCCTCTGATTTCCTGCTTCACTTGCATTTAATTCTAAGATATTGCAAAGTACATATTAATATCTTTTTACCAAAATGCAATATCATGTATAACTGTTGAGTAAAATGGGTTATATTTCTAGTTATTTTCTATATTGTTAACATTTATGTAGAGTCTTTTTTTAAGTCAGCATAAAGGCATAACCAGAATTAGGAGTGTGGACAAGAGAAAATTTAATGTCCTTTATAAAAATGATTTGGACTGTCCTGAGCAGAAATATATAAATGCAAATAATAGGAAAGGAAATGTAGTTGAGATCAATTAAGGGTTCACTATTTCATTTGATACTTCTTAGGACATCAACTCTTCAAACCAGTTCACTCTCAAATTCCCTAGAGGAGCTTTCAGTTAATTTTCATGTTGTGTTTCTGGCTCCAGAACTGCAGGACTTGGCTGCAAGAGTGGGTGGTTCATGATTCATGGAGAGCCCTTAAAACCTGATATCAAACAAGAGATAGTGGGAAGAAGGCAGAAGTTCAATGTTCCATGAAAGTAAGATAGATATAAACAGTAATCATAATAGCTAATACTCGCATTGAATCTGCATCTCTTTGCATAACTTTGTTATAGTAACTCAGTAATCCTCAGGACAATCCTACAAAGCAGAGACCATTTTCACCCTGTACCATGAACAAAAGGTAATCAGTAATGAGAACTAGAATATGAAAGAAAACTTATAAAATTTTGCAAAGATTATATTGCAAAACCCAGAAAGTGCAACAAAGAATGATAAATCAGTAGTATTGAAATTATGAATTTAATATGCATTTATTGTTACCATAAAGAGTATGAAATGTCAAAACTCAAACTCAGATATTTGTGAACTTTAACTCACATGGATACAGGTACAAAATATATAAAAATAATTTATCCTTTAGTAATAAGACAATGATATTGGGAAAAAGGCCCAAGTATTAAAAAGTTTTCTAAAAAAATAATAATAGTAATCCCAACCAAAAATATAAGCATAAGTATCAAGAAAGACTGAATTAAAAATACAATGAAATAACCTTCAGGTTATCAAGTAGAAAGATTGTCTGGCAATATCAATCCCTGTGGGAAATGGAAAATAGCATCCTCTAGTTTGTTACTAGTAGGAATGTAAACTGCTACATGTTCCTTGCATAAATGGTTTGAAATTGAATAATTGAATACATTTGCGAACCTGAAATCCAAATATTACATAACTGGCTGGGATGTGGCTCAAGGGTAGAGTGCTTGTCTAACACGTATGAGACCCTGGGTTCAATCCCAGGCAGCACCAAAACCAAAATCAATAACAAAATCCCCAAATATTACATGTCTGTATTAAAGTTCTAGGGAAACTTTACACAGGTATACTGAAAGACATTTTGATTAATAGTACTAATAACATCAACAACGAAACCACAATTAACCCTTCTAGAGGTTTATTTTTATAGAGGCTAATTTTATGTATATCCTAAGTCATTTAACAATTTAGATCTTAAAGTAATCTTGTGAAATAGGAAGTAGCATAATTTCCAGTATTAATACACACACCCACAAAAATTAATAAAACAAGCAGGGAACATTTAATACACATCAAGATAATAGCTGCATGGATGAGATGTGGTTGCACTGGTGGTGTGGTATAATGGGCCTTCTGTACTATCATGTTCAATTTCTTATTCTGAAAGGTAGTACATGTATTTACTCTTTTATGATATATACTATATATGTACAATTGATGTATTTGAATACATCATTCTATTATATATATATATATATATATATAAAGATTCAAAGAAGTATTTCTCATTAACCAGCATTCTGCATTTTCATTTATTAATGTACACTGTAAAGAAATGTATACACATAAATATACAAATGTTTGTGTATCTTTGTGGCAACCCTAATGCAGAAAACAAAGTGGAGATATTTACCAGGTCAACATGAAATATATGAGTAAAACATGATAGGGCTATATGGGTAAAACAATATAGTTGTTAAACATTGATACATTGAACTTTACTAATAAACTAGATCTTTAGGTATTGGCATGTGTGTGTGTGTGTGTGTGTGTGTGTGTGTGTGTGTGAGAGAGAGAGAGAGAGAGAGAGAGAGAGAGAGAGAGAGAGAGAGAAACATTGGCTAAAATAAGAAATAGTTATGTCAATTTTATGCATTAATTTTCTTCAAATTTTCTTCAAAAGGATAAGGATCATTCTTTGTTTTAGTCTTTGAATAGGAAATATTTTCAAAATGCAATCTCCATTCTTGGACAACAGAGTTCACAATAAAATTTAGGAATTTGTCCAACTGTCAATCAATTTCAAAGATAACTCAACAACATTTACACTGCTTATCAGCTTATCATCTGCATGATAATATAATAACTACATATTGATTCACATTTCAGTGTACAAAGCTGCATCTACTTTATTTGCCACATATTTTTCATGGAAAACAGTGTCACATTTAATGTAGATGATACGTTTATACCATGGCAAGCTTAAATTCTATGAGGACTTGACACCAAAATAAATAATGAATAAATGAACTAGACATGAGTGAAAGGGGACTCAGGTTATCACATAGAAACAGAATTATCACATAATTATCACATAATTCATAGAAACAGGTTATCACAATGAAACAGAAGCATGATGAATGCAAAAGCAGATGCACTACTATATGCAGGATGCATAGCATCATTTAATGTTTAAAAGAGTTCCTCAATCAAATGAGATTATCTAAATGGTACTGCATTGTAACTTTATCTCTACTCTTATAATTGAATAGGAAATATAACCATTGGTGTCAAATTCATAATGTACAAATATTTAATTTTAATATTATAATAAAATGTGTTTGCAGTAAGAGTCCAGGTTAATATTTTCATATAGGCAGTTAAAAGTTAAGACTGAAAAAATTGGACAACAATATCTCATGTATGGAAAGAATTCATATTGTTAAAATACTCAAACTACGGAAAGTAATCTACAGATTCAGCACAATCCTTACCAAAATAACAATGGCATTCTTCACAGAAATAGAAAAGCATTCTAGAAATTGTATGGAACCACAAATCCTCCCAAACAGCCAAAGCACTGTGGACCACAAGGAATGAAGTGGAAGGTACCATACAGCCTAACTTTGAAATATATTTTGAAGCTATAGGTACCAAAACAGCATAGTCTTGGTTCAAAAATAGATATATAGATCAATGAAACAGAACTGAGAGTCCAGAAATAAATCTACACATTTGTAGTTAACTGACCCCTACCTGAAACTATGAAATGAGTGTAAGATAACTTTGGCAAAATTCTTTAAGACACTTTAATAGGCAATGAATTTTTATTTTGTTTATGACCCTAAAAATATAAATAACAAAAACAAAAATAGGCAAATAGAATGATATCCAACTAGAAATCTTTGCACAGCAAATAAAATAATCAATAAAGTAAAGAGAAAAATTGCAGAATGGAATAAAATATTCTAAAACTATACATCTGGCAAGGAGTAAATATTCAGAATATATAAGGAACTTAAACAATTCAAAACCAACCAAATAGATAATCCAATTAAAATGAACAAAAGATTTAAATAAACATTTCTGAAAAGAAGAAATACAAATGGACAACATAGGAAAAAATAACTTAACATCACTAATCCTCAGGGAAATTCAAATCAAAACCACAGTGAAATATTACCTTACTCTTGTAAGAATGCCTATTATCAAAAGACAAAAGACAAGTGTTGAAGTGTTAGCAAGTACTTGCAGAAAAGGGAGTCTTTACAAAAGGTTGGTGGAAATGCAAATTAGTACAGCCTTTGTGGATAACAGTATGGGGGACCTTAAAAATTTCAGAAATAGAACAATGGTATGATCTAGCAATTCCCACTACTGAATGTATATCCAAAAGATATGAAATCAATATGTCAAAAAAACCCAAACATCTGCATATCCATGCTTATTAAAGCATTATTCACAATAACAACAACAACAAAAATGCAATAAACCTAAATATCTTTTAAGATGTGACTGTATTAAAAAAAAAAAAGGTATATTCCACAAACAAGGGAATACTATTCAGCCATAAAAGGATGAAGTTCTGGCATTTCTGAAAACATGAATTAACTGGGAGAAACATGCTAAGTGAAGCAAAGTCAGTCCCAGAAAGACAAGTATTGTACTATCTTATATTTCTCATATTTGAGATCTAGAGAAGTTGTTCTCATAAAAATAGAAAGTTAAATAGTAGTTACCAGAGATTAGGGACTGTAGGAGGGATGGTAAAAAGTTGTTTAATGAGTACAATGCTACAATTAGATAACAGGAATAAGTTCTGATATTTTATTAGGTAATGAATTTACTATGTTTAACAATCATGTATTTTGTATTTCAATATAACTAGAAGAGAGAATCTTGAATTCTTGAATTTTTTTTTCTTTGTACTGGAAATTGAACCCAGGGGCACTCAACCACTGAGCCACATTGTGCCATTTTTATTTTTTATTTGAGATAGAATCTCGCCAAGTTGCTGAGTGCCTTGCTAAATTACTGAGGCTGAACTTCCAATCATCCTGACTCAGTCCCCCAAGCCACTAGGAGTACAGGTGTGTGCCACTGGTGCCCCATGGATCTTGAATATTCTCACCACAACAAAGTAATAAATGTTTGAGATGATGGGTATGCTAATTGCCCTTACATGTTTATAAAACAACATATGCATGTATCAAAATAATATATTATGCCCCATTAATGTAAAAAATTGTGATGTGTCAATTTGAAATAAAAGTAAAAAAAGAGATATATTACCAATAGGCAGAATGGTTTGTCAAATTCTATGATTTAAAAGTCTGGTAAAGGACAGGGAAGTAACAAATTAAAATCTCCCAATTAACCTACTGAGCCTCTCATGTGCTAATCACTCTGCTAGGTATTGGTGTGATTAGTAATTTTATGTAATATTCACATTAACAGTATACATCTGCAAGAAACTATTAACACCCCTACATGGAAGAACAAAAATTGAAACTTTAAAATTAAGTTTAGATGCTGTTACCAAAGTCTTAAACTCATAAATGACAGAGCTTGGGTTTTTAAGCTCTGACTTTCTTCTATTCTGCAATAATCACATGTTCTCCTTCAAAATGATTGTGTTGCTGTCAATTATCAGGGCCAAGATACCAAAGAAAGAAAATAAAAGAAAACAAAGCAAAATGAACAAGATGAGAAGGATTAAACAAATAATAAAGAGAAAAGTTGTCATGGATGATGACAAAAACAATATATGTGAAGCAAACATATATATTAATTATACTTATTAATATATATATATATATATATATATATATATATATATATATATATATATATACAGCATCCAATTCTTTTAATGGCCTCTCTTTTGAAAATATGAAAAAAAAAAACAGGATGAGCTACTTACATTCTTCAGAAGACATAGAAGAGGAACTATCAATAATGCTTGACTAGCTCCAAAAGTGGCATTCTGTAAATAAAGAGAGATTCTTGCCCTAAAGCAACTTGGTGTAGGTGTTAAGCTTTCCCATTATGCAGGGTGTGAAGGCAATAGCATCCTGGCACACAATGAATCTCATGGCCCAGCCTTGCACCTTCATTGGATCAATGGAAAGGGAAACACTCTTGTTAAAGACACATAAGGAAATAAAAACTACAAGCTGAGTAACCTCTCTATATAAACTATTCAATTATTTTCTATATAATTTTCTGTTGATTCTTTAATCTACTTTTAAAGAAGTCTTTAAGGTATGCATTGCAAGACTTCTAAAAAGAGAGAGTTGACTAACTAACTATAGTATGTACTTGGGATAGAGATAATAAAAAATGAAACTAAATACAAGTCCAATAAATCCTAGCTTTCTTTTTTGGACAACATTTAAGTGAGGAAAGAAATGTAACTAATTTAGTATTTTGTTAGATATTCTTCAATAAAGTAAATCCCACAGACCTCTTTCTATTGAATAAAAGAAAAAGGTTTACATGGATTTTTGGATTTCCAAAAAAGAAGGTTAAGTCTTGAGATTAACTTGAGCACAGAGGGACCCATTTCCCTCTATCTTCACATGTGGGGACATTCTTATCATTTCTTGTGTAAAACATGCTTGCTTTCATGATTCTTCAATTAATAAATAATAAGAGGCAATACTAGAAATAGTCTCAGAGTAGGAAAAAAATACATGAAAGCAATTGGAGAACTAATATTTTCTTTTGCTCTTCTTAAAATTCTCTCTTTTATAATGACTTTGAAGTCTGCTTTCTCATTTCCAAGAGAATATCAACATAGCTTTCTTTCTTTCTGGTAAGAATCTATATGTATATCTCCATTTTCAAGTAGTAGTATAAGCAATGAATCAAATGAAAATAATTACAGTAATACTTTCTTATCTGGTATTTGCATGCCTGGGTATTTGTATAAAACATACCCTCAGTAACTAGAAGGGAAAAAATATTTCCAAATGAACTCTGTGTCACAAAATCCTAGGACTCTGCAGTCTTTTTCAAGGCAATTATAGGCAGTATGTGGCCTTTTGTTTCATAGTCAGAGTTTAAGGCAAATCCAATCATCTGGTTTCCTGGTTTACAGTAGAACAAAAGCAAAGGTTAGAAGAGATGATGATCAGAATGACACAGTGATGTCTATGAGCAAAGTCAGGGAATACATGGGCAAATGGTGATGTATTGAATTAAACTGTATATCACACAATCGGGATTAAAAGATCAAAAATTATAGTGATTCAATAACTTTAAATCTAAAATGAAATGGTTACTAACAGTCATAATGAGGATGGTGACTATAGTAAAAAATATGAAGAAGCAGATTTTAAATATTCACATCACTAAAAGTGAGTATGTGAAGTAATGGATGTTAATTAGCTTGATATATTTTCATAAGATATACATGAATGAAAATATCACATTGTATGTAAATATGCATAACTTTTATTTTTAAATTATATCTCATTAAAGCTGGGGAACAAATGTTCAAAGTGAGAACCCACTACATCAAAAGATGTAAGCCTTTGTGCATTTTATCTCTTTTAGGAAACCAATAAATTATGCAATATGTTTTGGGGTTCTGTGTGGTTGATCATTTGTTATTTTAAATGAGAAAATATTTTTATCTTTGAAGGACCGAATATCTATTATTGAGAAAATATACTTAGGATAAAAAGCATGGTTACTAACAAAAAGGAAAGAAAAAGATAATTATTTGGCAGGATTTATGGGCCAAATATTGTACTAGTATATTTCACTTAATTTCCAATATACTTCATACAATAGTCTTATAAGGTAACTATTCTTTTTAGAAGCTATTCTTCAGAAAAGTCAAGAAATTTGAAGTTATACATTCAATAAGTGGTAGAACCACAACCAACACTTATAATTCTCCAGTTTTCCTGTACAGAACATCCTGTAATTATTCACTGTCTTCTCAGCCTATCTGCACCAAAACAGAGTTCAATAAATGCAGGTCAATCATCTAAATGTCTTCTGCTAATCAACATGGAAATTTATGTTTTTATATCTCTGTGTTGGCATAAAATGCATAGTTTAAATTCATATTGAATTTCCTGAGTTATATTAGGTTTGCTTCTTGAAAACAAATCATTTCTAATATCATGTACAGGATGTATTGTAGTCCATAGACTCCTCTCTCCACAACTGTGAATTTGTGCTGTGTTTGCTACCCTACTGACATTTGCCTAAAGAGTTCTTGATTGCAGTATATTTAAAATTCACAATTGCTCTATTTTTCATCTTCTGCAGTAATTTCCTCCTTTTTCCTTGCACATTCTGTATTTTTAGTTTATGACTAATACATCTGTGGATGACTCAAGAATTCCTTTTTATTCTGGAACATCTGAAATAATCTCTCTTCTCTTGAGATCACCATAGTATATATTCAAATTTCAGTTCCAAATGTCACTGTTGAAGACCTGAATTGTTTACTCAATTTTGTTTTATTTTTACCCACCAGATCTTTGGATATATTCAGGTATATTCACTTGGGATATAATTGCATAATATTTATACAATGTAAACTAATGTGTAATCAAATAGCCAAGGTTGCACATATTTATTGTATTTTTGTGAAACCCAAACAAACAAGATGTACCAATATTATCCTATCATGATTCCTGAGGGTAGCATTAGAGAAAAATAGGTCAAATGATAAAAAGAACAAAGGAAACTAAGGATTTTTAAAGTTGTAATCTCTGAGTGTTTTTTTTTAAATTTCCAAATGCAAGTTACAAAAGAAGAAATAATCATTTCTCTTTTAATAATTCTTGAATGTTATTTATTGAACCTTCATGGAGTAGATAGTATGCTAAGCCTTGGGGTCCTGACCTCACGCAGTTCACAGTTTAAAAAGGACAAATAAACACAAAAATCAGTTACAATAAGTATTTGATGTGTTGTCTGCATGTGTATTTAAATAATCTGAGCACACCTGGTGTTTAGTAAACCATGGGTAAATAAATGTTAAGAAATATGAAAGGAAAAGAAAGATGATATCTAAATAAACACTTGTATTTAAATGTAATAGCAACCCAGTTGAAAAACAAGTCAAAGGGACATGTCAAACAATGGATAAAAGTACTGAGTGTGTCCAGACACTGGCACTTAGGTTGGGGTGACAGAGGAGAAAGACAGATTAAATAACATGAGAAGTAGAGAAAGCAGTAATAAAAGGAACCAGGATAGAGAATGTGTTATGGGTGCTGTCTTGGTCAAATGTCATCTTATGAAGCTTAAGATCTCTCAAACCTTAGTGCATGAGTTTTAAACTTCAAGCTTCTTAAGGCAAAATTAAAGAAGCCTGTCTGGATACACCAGAGCAGTTCCTATTAGTGGCCCAGACCTTAGTTGACACTTCCCAATTCTCCAAAATAAACCAATCACAATTTTCTTTTTGTGCTCTAGCTTCAATTTTCAACATTGTTTAAGTGGCCCATTTTTTTCCTGATCTGAAATCACTCCACATACGTGATCTCATCCCAGGTTCATGGTTTTTTTTGGACAGATTTTTAAAAACATTTCAGCTTGCAGTGACAATCAAGAAATTTTTAAACTTAATTTGTTTGGAGAAAAGGAGACTTTTTGAGAGGAACAAGGATAGGAGAAAGAGTTCCCTGAGGTTATCATTATATATAGTTTTTACTTTTGAACAATAGAAATGGCTTGCTTATTCAACAATAAAATAAATAAAAATGAGAAAGTAGATCTCTGAAAGTAATAAAATAAAAAAATCCTTATTTTATGTAAAATTGATAAAGTATTCACAGAAAAAAAATTAATTCAAGAAATTTCTAGATACACTATTTTGATTATAAATCTATGGGACATATTGCATAGAAATAAAAAGAACTCAAAAAGGTCCTGAACTTTCATTTGTTGAATTTTAAATGGTCTTCTTGGTGCAATCCTGAGAGTATTTTGTTCTGAAACTTTCAGGCACATGGTAGGATTGAGAAAATATGTGAACATAATATTTTGTAGAATAACAATAAACACTTTCTATAGGAGAAGAGAAATACAAATATCAAGTGAAAGAAGATGGAAAACAATGCAGTGGTATTGAATTTCTATATGAGGTTATCACTATGAATTTACTTAAATTGCACTCATGTCTACCCAGGGTGCATACACAGGGGATTTTTTCCAAAGTTCATCTCCTAAAAGGCCAAAAAGCAACAACACAGGAGACAATAAAATTCTAGAACCTAGACTGTTGTTTATAGATAATATTTGCTACTAATAAAAAACAAAGTTTTGGATAAATGGCTGATTTGAGTCTGGGGGCAAAAAAGTACAAGGTGAGCCTGGAACACCTTGTCATGCCAGAAAATGTGGAAATGTTCAAAGTCCAATGGGAACATGAAAAAAGAACATAGGAATCAGTTTAAAGGACATCCCACTTCTGAAGCTGGAATACCCCAAACACTGAAAAGAATAATGAAAATAATGGCATATAACACACTTGAGGTTAGAAAAGAGAAAGAAAATGTGTGTACTTACTAATGAGAGAGAGAAAAAGAGTACAAAAAAATAGGAAAATAGGGGGTGGGGATAGAGAAAGGAGAAGAAATAGGAGGATGAAAAGAAGCTCCTTTATTAAAAACAAAACACCAACTGTAAATGTAGAACCACTACAGCAATAATTGATTTAGATAAGATCATTAAACTGCTGGCTGAAATCTTGCTGGGAATACAATATCAATTTCATCTTTATGAAGCATAAAAACACCTTCTATAATAGAGATATCTGAAGATCTTTTTTTTTATTTGTTCTTCTTAGTCGAATGCATTTTGACAGTAGAATGCATTTTGACCCATTATACATAAATGGAGTGTAACTTCTCATTCTTCTTTTTGCACATGAAGTTAACCAAATAATAATCTATCATGTGATCACTGATTCCAGGCTATGAGAGACATACATCACCCACAGGATGCTCTTACTTAAACCAATCACAATTACTGATTAACTCAAGAGAGGCAGTATTCTTCAGACTATGAGATATTTGGTGGTATAACTTATGTGGAATTTCCAAGTAACTTAACATTAAGAAAAGCTATGAATGCAAGAAATGAAGACTTGCTTTATAAGAGAGACTTAGGTAAAATAATGTGAATTTAAGCATCTTGATCAGATCTTCATTAAAAACACACTAACCCAAAAAACTCAGCAAATAAAACAAAGCCATGAAGTGAATGTCCTTAGATAATTGGAGATTTGGGGGAATTAGTGTGAGCTGTTCACTTGATGATGATCTTGCATTAATGTCTACTTTCCTAAGTGTAAACATAGGTGCTGCAGCTATGTTAGAGGTGGTATTCATTTTTGAAATAAGTGTATTAATGTATTTATTGATGAAATGTCATGATAGCAGCAGTCTACTTTCAAGTGTTTTGGCAAAAAAGAAGTATCTAGTAAGATGTTAGCAGATGATGCATTTGGTGAGTTTTATATAAATATACGCTACATCATTCTTTAACTCCCTTTTTAGTATGACATTTATTTATTTTTTATTTTTTTTAACTTTTTCAATATTTATTTTTTAGTTCTCGGCAGACACAACATCTTTGTTGGTATGTAGTGCTGAGGATCGAACCCGGGTTGACGCATTCCAGGCGAGCGTGCTACCGCTTGAGCCACATCCCCAGCCCCTTAGTATGACATTTAAAAAAATAAAACAAATAAGCAAGAAATGCTGAACCATCTCTGTCATTTATAAATCCTAGGCAAATGCTTTCAGTATCTATTTCCTTTTTCTTAATGAGAATTATCATAAGGATCAGCTTTCTTTTCTATTGCCAGATGCTAGTCTTGTGCCCCTCAAAGTCTCTCTCAGAAATATATTTTCTTAATTAAATCTAAGTCTGCAACTAAACTGCCTTTTCAAGGTTTATGTTATCTTTTTAAGCTTAGCACAACATATAAGATCCTCTATTTGATGATCTGATGACCTAGATTTCTCACTTTCTCTTTGAAATGACAGCACTAATATTCAGTAACATAATGTGACATTACTGATCTTTGAAATTACTTTGACGTTTTGAGCTTAATTGATTCTAATAATATTTCATTTGATATTATAGTACCTCAACAAATAGATTTCAACTTCATTGTTAACCTATATTTCCCTCTCTGTCTCTGCCCCACCCCATTCTAAAAAACTATAGGATATAAAATAGAGACCCAAGATAAAAAAAAAAAATAGAGCAATACAACCATCAAGCAAGCAACTCTAATGGTTCTGTTAGTACATTACCATTTCATGAATCTTTATAACACCCTAGGAGGCCAAGGGCAAGTGGCCCCATATGAACACATTATTGCTGTTTTTATTAATAAGTGTTATTACTCCAAGGTTTAGAGAGATTAACTGATACACTCAAACAGGGCTTCTCATAGGTGTTATTAGTAAATAACTCCTGAACTCTAAGACCAATATTGTCTCCTTTCATGTACCAGAGAGTACCTTTCAAAGTTTATGCAGTTTTTAAATTTATAGCACTCATTTAATCAAACCTCACTTCCATTTGTAAAAGTTATATGCTCTTTACATTTCTCTAGAAAACTAAAAATTGTCATAAAATGGATCTGAGTTTCTCCTGCACACATCAGCTGCACAGTTACCAGAAGTAAGATAATCACACCTATTTCTACCATTTCTTCTACCCCATAGATACTACTATTTTGGTAACTTGAAATCATTATTCTGACTGTACAAGACTAATCTTCAACTGTATATATCCATTGCAAAGTTTAGTTGTTCACTGGTAATATTTTAAAAATCAAAGTAGATTTTCCTGCTGTGGAGATTTGCTTTCTCCTATGATTTCTATAGTTCATGGTATATACCACTACACATCCCAGTGGAAACTGTTGGTACCCTGGAGTGCTTTCTCCTTCTCCATCTTGTCCACCTCTGAAAGTAACTTAATAGAGGAGAAACAGAATCAGGAACTGATTTTAGTAATAATGCATTTGCTATTATAGTACCTAAAAAAAACAGTTTTCAAGACTATTTTCATCCTGTATCTCTCATTTTAAAATGTTTTTACTAGTGCATTATAGTTATACACAATAGTGAGATTCATTTTGACCTAAACATAGGTACATGGAATGCAATTTGCTCCATTTTGGTCCCAAGTTCTTTTCTCTCCCCTCCTCCTTCTCCCTGTTCCCCTTTCTCTAATCTACTGGTCTTTTAAAATTTATTTATTTATTGCTTTTTTTAAAAAAAGAAATGGTGCATTATAGATCCAAATAAAGGTGAAATTCATTGTGATATATTCATATATGTATGTAGCATAATTTGGTCAATTAAATAGCACATTTCCTGTCCTTTCCCATCCCTCTCCAATCCCCTTCCTCTACTGCACTGATCTCCCTTATATTTTAATGGGATCCCCTCATCTTTTCACCTTATTCTGTTCTGTTCTAGCTTTTGTGTATGAGAGAAAACATTCAACCATTGAATGAGTCTGTTTTATTTCACATAGCATGAGAAATAAATCCTGTGTCTTATATGACACAGGATTCTGGATGCTGGGCAATCAAATAAGCTTTCTCTCTCTCTCTCTCTCTCTCTCTCTCTCTCTCTCTCTCTCTCTCTCTCTCTCTCTTCCTAGTAAATGATAGGATGCAAAATAGAGGCCCAATAGACATGGGCCTTAGTATCAATAAAGGTAGATTTATATTCGGACTGCATCTTCAACCAACTGAACAAAGACCATCACTTGTTCAGAACCTAAAGTTTTTTTTTTCCTCTCATGTAAAATGGAGATGACAAACCTTACTTCAAGAAGTTGTAAATAATAAATAAGGATAATCAATGTAAATTGCTTGGCACTTAATTGTGTACATCAGAGAACAGATGATCCTAAAGTTGTGTTGCTTAAAGCAAGATACATTTGAGTTGCATTTTGAAGAACAAGTTGATTACTGTGGACTTACAAAAGAGCTTATTTGGGAGGGGATTGCTCCATCTCTACAGGCAGATCTTGTGAAGGGGATGAATGAGAAGTTTACTTTGATGGAAGCAAAGGATAATGGGATCAAGGGGCTGCATGTGAATGTGGAAAGATAAGGAGAGGCCAGATAACAAAAGATCTTATATGACACAGGATTCTGGATGCTGTTGAATCAAAGAAGCTTTGTAAACAAAAGAGAAACATGATAGTATGTGTGTTGTGTGTGCATGGGTTTGGGCTAAAGTAAGAGAAGAAAATAGTTAATCATTTCTGTAATTTTTATCACAAATACTAAAGTATAATATTATGTGTGTGTGATTTTGTGTATATATATATATATATATATATATATATATATATATATATACATATAATAGTTCACCATATAATCATCACAGATTTTATGCAAAGCAATTTTACCCCAAATGAAATGTGAACATTATGTGAAGCTTTTTCTAAAAAAAATTGTTAGTACATTACATGCAGACATAATAGTGAGGTTTACTTTCACATGTTCCTACAAGCATGTAATAATTTAATTTGCTCCATTTCAATGTCCAGTACTTCCACATTTCCTCCCCTCCTCCCTGCTATTGCTCCTATTCTTCAAGTCTACTGGCCTTCATTTTATCTATCTATCTATCTATCTATCTATCTATCTAGTTGTGCTAATATTACTCAAAAATCATTTATTATTAAACTGCCTATGGTGCAAGATTAGAATGCATGAAACATTCACAGATATATGTTACTATTGTGACAATGATCATGCAGTGAAATACAGTATATACTTTCAGTATGTAAGCAACTATATATGTATATGTGTGTATGTATGAGAAAATTAACATATAATAATCTCACTACCTTTAGTTTTGTATAAAGTACTTGAAAATTACTCTCAGTAATCTCCAGTGTGTAATACAATATCACTTAGTATTGTCCTCATGCTATACATTATTTTAGGGATAAAATAGTGAGTTTTTGACATTTTCACAGTCTATACCCCCTCTTTTGGTTAGTTATTCAGTTTGGCCTTCCTACAGGGCCCCAGGGAAAAATGGGAACAAGCAGCTTCATATCTTGATGAGAATCCAGCCAATAAAACATTATCACTTGGAACATTTTTAATCAACTGCTTCATTACTTATTGCGGTTTAACTGGACTGATAATGTTTACTTGCAGTGAAAGACTTTGCACAGTTAGACTCATTGAGGAATCTAGAAAATTTATCAGAAAAAAAAGTTCTTTAAAAATGGACTGGCCACTGGGTACAGTGGTGCATTCCTATAATCCTAGGGACCCAGGAAGCTGAAGTAGGATGATTGCAAGTTCAAGGTCAGCCTCACCAACTTAGCAAGGTCCTAAGAAACTTAGTGAGACCCTGTTTTCAAATTTAAAAAATAAAATTGGTTAGGGATGTAGCTCAGTGGTAAAAAGCACCTTAGGGTTTAATACCCAGTACTCTCCTCTAAAATAGATTGGCCATATTGAATTATTTAGATGAAGAAATAGAAACCAAGATAGAGCACATATTTGATAGGATGACCATATGAGAGACAGAAACTTGAATTATGAGAGAAGATTATTACATTTTAGTATCACTTGTGAAGGCTCACATGACTTATAATAATTTTCTAATTTTATCATACCTCCTACATTAATTAACATTTTGCTTTGGATAACATAAGTTCCTCACAACCAAAGATGTACCACTTCATCTGTTTTATATATTTGCCTCTAATAAGATTCTTTTTCTAAAAAAAAATTAAGAAAATGGCTGCTTTCAATATTTTTATAACTTTTTTGAAAAGCACTAGTATAAACATTCTGACTGCCCATATTAGTAATTAAAAGCAGTAAGAATTTTATTCCCCAATTAATGAATCAGAAATTGGTATTGAAAGCAGTTTTAAAAAGCCAGGCACAGACTTCTTTAATTAAGCTCTCAGTGTGGTTCACAAAGGACAGGTGGCTACAGTGTCAGTGCTTCAGTTAAGGCTAGCACACTGCTTTCAGTTTACATAGCTTCCCAATAACTAGAGATAAAATTTTACAAATGAAATCTTAATAATTCTATCTTTTATGACTTCAGAATAATCACCTGGGACAGCCTTTCTTCTTGGTAAACTTCAGTATAAACCAATGGGATGAAAGTATACAACTTTAGGTAATCTCAGAAAGTTCCTAGAGTGTAGTAGTCTCTAATGTATGGAGCATATGGAACAACTCATTTTATACTATGTCCTCTCAAAATACATACATACATATATATATATATATATATATATATATATATATATATATATATATATATATCATTGTTAGTAATAGGATGATTCCCAAAAGAAAACACAAAATCAAGAAATTTCATAATTTCCCATGATGTGAAAATTATCTGATCCCCAAAAGAAAAAGAATGAAAAGCATTTAAACCACAAAATTAAAGGGGAAATGAAATATGAACCTATGCAAAACAGTATCAAGAAAGTAGCAATAAAATCAAGTATAAATAAAGTGATTTGCTATAGTTCCAAAACTTGGCTATTATAAAGTGTGCTGCAATAAACATTGGTGTTTTAGTCAGATTTTTCACTGTTGTGACCAAAAGATCTGACAATAATAATTTTAAGGAAGATTTGGGGATTCATGGTTTCAGAAGGCTCAGTCCATCGACAGCTGACTCCATTCCTTGGGTCCTGACATTAGGCAGAACATCATGATAGAAGTGTTTCACAGAGGAAAGTAGTTGGGGACATGGCACTATGACATGGCACTATGACACCATGATACAGAGAGAGAAGGAGGGAAGGAGGGATGATGAAGGGAAGGAGAGAGAGAAAAGAGAGAGAGAGAGAGAGAGAGAGAGAGAGAGAGAGAGAGAGAGAAGAGAGAGAGAGAGAGAGAGAGAGAGAGAGAGAGAGAGAGAGAGAGAGATTCTCCTTTCTTTAAGGACAAATATATACCCCAAAGACATACCCTCAGGTACCCACCTTCTCCAGTCACAACTTACCTGCCCAGAGTTATCATTCATTTAATCCCTATCAAGGATTAATGCACTGATTAGGCTAAAACTAATGCCAATCATGTCACCTCTAAACTTTCTTGCATTACATTATACAGGAGCTTTTGGGGAACAGATAATATCTAAATTATAACAGCTGTTATGCATATAACAAATGAGAAATTAAAAAAAACACTTCCTAATATTTCATTGAAATGACATTATTGTGTAACCAACTTAACACAAAGCCCATAATTAAACTGTCTTTGCATCCTCTTTACTATTAAGACTGATTATTGTAGATACCTTATTTCCTCACTATCCCCTGAAATCACCCTTCTAGAAGCACAAAGCACTCTCTGATCACTAAAATTAAGGTTTTTAACAACAAAAATAAAATATGGTGGCTCAAGCATCACAGCTTAATTTATGTCTCAATGTTTCCTAGAGGGAATTCACTTTGTTTCCACCAGGAGCTGGCATTCTTCCAATTCTCTCATCTTTAATGTTGTGATTTTCTTCCTTCTCCCTCCTACATCTCTGAATTTCTTCCATCAATATACTAACCACATTGTATTGTAACTGTTGGTTTATGATGTCTCTTCCCTTACCATAAACTCTTATGAAGGTGACACTTTGTTCTACTTGATTTCCATTACATCCCCAGTGTGTGTTCCAGTTTTTGAAATATATTGGGTACACTAAATAAAAATTTGTTGAGTGAAGAAGTTTTAGCATAGAACTTACAACTCTAAATTATTGTTTCAGTTGATGAAATACTTCACATAAATAAGCAGCTTTGTGCTTGTGTCAGAGGCACTGCAACATGGGCAATTTATGAAGTAAGAGTTATTACAAGATATCAAATATAAAATAAGGCATAGACTTTCAATTTAAAAAAAGTTAAAAAAATCTTAAGAAAAACTTTGAAATGTATTATTTTTAAGACTATAATAGAGATCTTAAGGAAATGATTTACAAACATATTCATGGTAATATTTCTCAAATTAAAATTCAATATAAGAAATAATACAATAAGTAAAAAAAAAACATCAGAACCAATACTTTAGAAGCTGAAAATATGGTATCTATGGGTGGTTTTGATTTGCATTTCTCTGACTGCTAGAGATGGTGAGCATTTTTTCATGTACTTGTTGATTGATTGTATGTCCTCCTCTGAGAAGTGTCTGTTCAGGTCTTTGGCCCATTTGTTGATTGGGTTATTTGTTTCCTTATTGTTTAATTTTTTGAGTTCTTTGTATACTCTGGATATTAGGGCTCTATCTGAAGTGTGAGGAGTAAAAATTTGTTCCCAGGATGTAGGCTCCCTATTTACCTCTCTTATTGTTTCTCTTGCTGAGAAAAAACTTTTCAGTTTAAGTAAGTCCCATTTGTTGATTCTTGTTATTAACTCTTGTGCTATGGGTGTCCTATTAAGGAATTTGGAGCCCGACCCCACAATATGTAGATTGGAGCCAACTTTTTCTTCTATCAGACACAGAGTCTCTGATTTGATATCTAGCTCCTTGATCCACTTTGAGTTAACTTTTGTGCATGGCAAGAGGAAGGCATTCAGTTTCATTTTGTTGCATATGGATTTCCAGTTTTCCCAACACCATTTGTTGAAGATGCTATCCTTCCTACATTGCATGCTTTTAGCTCCTTTATCAAATATAAGATAGTTGAAATGCAAATGCAAATCAAAACCACCCTAAAATACCATCTCACTCCAGTAAGATTGGCAGCCATTATGAAGTCAAACAACAACAAGTGCTGGCGAGGATGTGGGGAAAAGGGTAGTCTTGTACATTGCTGATGGGACTGCAAACTGGTGCGGCCAATTTGGAAAGCAGTTTGGAGATTCCTGGGAAAGCTGGGAATGGAACCACCATTCGACCCAGCTATTGCCCTTCTCAGACTATTCCCTGAGACCTTAAAAGAGCATACTACAGGGATACTGCCACATCGATGTTCATAGCAGCACAATTCACAATTGCTAGACTGTGGAACCAACCCAGATGCCCTACAATAGATGAATGGATAAAAAAATGTGGCATTTATACACCATGGAGTATTACCCAGCACTAAAAATGACAAAATCATGGAATTTGCAGGGAAATGGATGGCACTAGAGCAGATTATGCTTAGTGAAGCTGGCCAATCCCTAAAAAATAAATACCAAATGTCTTATTTGATATATATATATATATATATATATATATATATATATATATATATATTTTTTATTCCTGCTGTATCAACGTACACAAGTTATTCGTCACCCCCCGGTTATTTTGCTGCAGCCGGACTGTGGCATTCATGGTAAGAAAAAATCAGTGATACAAAATAAGTTAACATTTATTGAAATAAATGTAAGTATTTAATCTTTTGACAATGAACATTCCACTGTTAGAGTGGGAAAGAGAAACAAGAAGACTAAGAAACAAGAAAATCCTATGAAAAGCAATCAAGGACTCCACCTAGACAAGCCAAAATGCTATGTCCTTCATATTTCAAGAAAATCCTACTTCTGCCATTATTTTCTAATAATGTTGATCTTTGAACAGAATGCTCACCTCTTAAGTCTGAACCAACTTCAATCGTGATTCTAATTCACAGGATTACTATTAGTATCAAAGGATATGCTACTGGTAAGAGAACACAGAAATGTATAAATGAATGATATGTCTGGAACTTTGATACCATCAATTTTGGCAAAGATCCAGGACTAAAAGTTGGAAGATAATTTATTTAATAGAGAAAATTAATCTAGGAATTTCTGCTTCACAATTTCTTTTCCTCAAACAGCAGGGTTTGTGTATGTGTGTGTCTACTTTATTTTTTAAGTCAATGAGTAGAAACTTATGTCTATTTTATTTCACCTTGGAGAGAAAACTGAGCTGCATCCAAACCAGAAAGAGAGTGGGTACCATTTCCAGAATCCATTTCATTTCCAAAAGAGTTTCAGCTTCTGCTATGTTTTATTGAAAAACTATGGGGAAAGAACTTTCCACCTTGGGGCATTCCTCACCTTCCTGTAGGAGAATAGATTAGAAGGTAGCTGTCTGTCAATTGGCTTGTTCTTACCTGACTCATGTTGTGTTTGCTTTCTGAACCTTTCAGACATCAGTAATGTTTCATTTTAGTTCTCTTGGGTTAATACTGAAATAGAGTGGTGCATAGTATGGTACATGCTGTATAGATTTTAGGTAAAATGAATCCTGTCTTCTTTCACAGCATCCCTGGCAATTTGCTCACATTATATGTGAGCAATTTCAATTTTTCTCTATTATAAATTAGAAATAATCATAACTACAGCACAGGGATGATGTGAAACTAAAGATATTTTAATTATGTTTGTTGGTACATATTAAATGCCTGATCAATAAGGCCATTATAATATTGATTACTGATTCTTGTAGACCTATGTGTAAATATATATGCACATAAGCAGCATGCACTTTTATATTGTTAAACTATGTATTATGTCATTTCTCAAGTTAGGGTTCAAAAATCAGTTCATTTAGTTGTTACTTCCTTATATTAACTATTTCTGTCACTGTTAAAAAAACTCAGGTGATACTTTAAACAGAGTGACCTTTCTAAAATGCAATTCTATTTCTACAAATTACTCTCCTTCTAACTCATTTCACTTTCTCAACTTCCTTTGGTTAACTCATTAACAGGGTAGTATAGGTTGCTTGTGGAGAAATTCGTAGTCATGCCCTTACCAACTGTTAAAGTGCTAGTTCACAGCAAAATCTTCCTCTCCTCATCAAACACACAAAAGCACATCAACACACACACACACACACACACACACACACACACACATATAAATATATATATGATTTTTTTGTATTTTCCTTGAAATAATTCATACTCCATCCCTTGTTCCTGGAACATTAATCTCTCCTACTTCCTAGAAAAATTCCTATTCTTCTTTTAGGTTATTTCACTAAATAATTTATTATTATTATTATTATTATTATTATTATTATTATTATTATTTTACTTCTCAGACACTTTTAATATGTTCATATGGCTCAATATGCTCCTACTGACATTGTAGCAGCACTAGTTGCCTTGGATTGTAATTGCCTGTTCATTTGTATGTCTCAGAAACTAGCCTGGAGGTAACCAAAGGGAAGAAGCCTTCTCCAACACTCACTGTTTTATTGCCAATGAATTACACTGTAGATGGTACATGGTATAAATTCAATAGACATTGGCTTAGTGGATATGTTAAAGTTCTAATACAAACTTCTTACCCAAAATCTGGAGTAAAACTTTTCTCCTAAACTTATCAATCAATGAATTCCTCTAAATTTCATAATAAGTAGGAAAGAAGCCATTGGGAAAAGAACTCTCTCATCACCAACAATTCTAATGTGGAAAGTCACAGGGGTTCAGATGCTATCATAACTTCTACTTGCCTGTCAATCTGTATGTCTAGGGGGACAGAAAAAAAGGAGATCTTATAAATATCAGAATAATTTATCTTCGGCCTTGGAAAATCATTTTCATTTCTTGCATGAGAAAAAGAGAGAGAGAGAGATCTATTTCCATCTGTTATCTCATAACTATTTTACCTGAAAATATCTTCTAACATAAATACAGAGAAAACTAAAATATAAGAATGACTATATTTGAGTGTGTGAATTATAAATGACTTTTCTCTATATTTCCCAAACTTTCTGTAATGTTAAATTGTCTTTATAGGAGCAGACAAAATGAACAGAGAGTGAAGAAAAAAATCAGATTTTAAAATAACTTCATTTGTCCTGCTGTAGAGATTAGAAAATAAAATCCCTGGATAATATTAATAAAATTTACTGTAGCCCAATATAGGTCCTTGCAGTTTGTAAGACTCATGAGTTTAGTGCCTAGACTTGTGTGTGTGCGCGGACGTGCAGGTGTCTACCAATAGATCAAAAGCTTGCAGCAGAAAATTTGGGAATGATTAACTTATCTCTTTAAGTTGCAAGCCCTTCTTTATAATATGTTTTTCATTATGATAGTACCTCCAGAGAAGTATAAGGTGATTTTAGTTAAAGATACCCTGAATATATTACCTCTTACAGATGCATATACTGACCTCTTATTAGCCATAAAACCATAGGATCCTATACCCTCATTACTCTTCCTTTATCTGGTTTGTGTCTCTCTCTGTGTATGTGGGTGTTTCCCCTGAATAAATATTTAACAGTCAGCATATTTATTCAGCTTCTATGACACCAAAATTGCAGAGTTTGGAAATTCCATCTCACTATCTATGCTGCTGAATCACATAGCTCATGGAATAAGAATTCAAATGACATTTTATGAGGAAGGAAAAGGTATGAATTCAGAGCTAGGCAGAAAATTATATAATTGAATGTTTTATGCTGCTAAAGTTATTTTAGCAATCATTTGCATATGACCTTTGTAGTGTAGCATCTGCCTTACAAGATTTTAAGGGAAGCTTTTTAGTTAAATGTGCATGTCCTCTGACCACATCACATAGTAAAGGCTTCTGTACCCACCACTGTATGAACACATTATGCTTTATGTTAATTCAGTCTTTTGGATCATAAATGGTGTAGACAAAGTTACTATTCAAAGAATGATTATCAGCCTGTCTTTCACCTTTTTTTATGTAGTTAGGTATATTCTAGCCAGTTCTCAGTGGTTTTATTCAGTGTTATGTTTACATGCATAATTTAGCTAAAATGTCTCTTCCCAGTTGAATAATTAAGAAAACAGAATGTCGATTATGTTGGTCCCCTCCATACTAACATTAAAAAAGATATTCCATTTAAGATGGAGATAATGCAGCCCTATGAGGGAGTTAGTGCACTTCCAAATTCATTAGCTTCCCAAAATTATATAGGAACTCTTTACATTTTAATATTCTTTAATGGAATGTTATAAGTGTTTTTTTTTTTTTCTTAACATTTCCTTGTATACTTCCTAAGATAGGCAAATTGAGGATCACTGATTTTATCACAATGTTTTTGAGAAACAATTAAATAACAATTTACTAACGGAATCAGTTCTACTAACATTTCAGTCCAATATTATTCAATAGAACTTTCTGCAGTGAAGGAAATGATATACAAATCTAGGCTATCTGATACCTGTGGATATTGAGCATTTGAAATGTGTGGCTAATACATTTAAGAAACTGAATTTTAAGTTCATATTAGCTATTTATGTGGGTAATAACTGTTACACTGACCAGCATATCTCTGGTCTGTCCCCTTTGCTGTGTATTGTAATTCCAGGTTGGTTCTGTCACATTGTGGACAAACTCAGTCAGCTGGCTGTAATGGCTCTTCAGACCCCCAAGCCTAGTGTCAGAGTGGTGGTGTATGGTGAAGAAGATGCTGGTGATGGGTGAATGCAGGAAGGATGCACTGGCAATGGTGGTACAATCAAAATTTAGCAAAAGGGACGTTTTAATTTGTTTTCATAAAAATACAAATTATTAAGTTCCTAAGAAATTATGTGGACAATTTATAGTGACTAATGGCTTCCCCAACTCTTTCACTTTTCATCTCATTGTATATTAACAACAATTGTAATAACCCAACAATAAAGTAATATTGTATGTTTTTTATAGAGATATACACAAAAGCTAAGATAAGGTAAGTCACTTTCTGGTTGCACAACCAAAAGGTGAAAAGTATTATCATTCTTCAAAAACAAAAAGGATGAAGAAAACCCTTTTTACTATGCTATGCAAAAGATTTTTAAAAGTGCAATTCATGTTTTATATTTGTATGTTGATAACTACTAATGAATGACACTGAAAATTCGGTGCTAAATCCTAAGCTTTAATTATAATAAAGGTTAATGTTGATTATGTATGTTATATTGCACTATCTTGAAAATCAGTAAATTTGTAAGCCATTCATATTACCTCTTGATAAATATGCATTCATGATAAAATATATGTATAATTTAAAAATCAACAAACATTTTTCATTTCCCCAATATATTAAAATACTTTGTCACATTTTTTCTACCTTTAACTTCTTCATTTGCTTAAATATATAATTTTTTCTCATCAAATACCTTCATACTTCACTTACACTTGAATCATGGCAATTTCCCCTCCATGTTACAAATTTACCCTGAATTTTCTAGCCCTTTTGTCATAGTGTGTGGAGTTATCCCAGTTTAAAATGTTCTTCCCACCAGTCCACCTACTAAATCTTATTTTTTTTAGTAACTAGATCAGATACCTCCCACTACAGAAAATCTTTTCTCATATAAATTCATCACTTCATTTTCAGTATTTCTTAGCAATTCTGATATTGATATCATGTTTTACTTAATAAACATTTACCTGAAAACATGAGGTACTAGTTAGTAGTATGAGAAAACATGAGGTGAGGACCATTTGAGTCTCTCCCATTCCTATTTTTTGAGGAATCTCCATACTGCTTTTCAGAGTGGTTGCACTAATTTGCAGTCCCACCAAGAATGTGTGAGTGTACCCTTTTTTCACATCTTCACCAATACTTACAATTATTTACATTCTTAAAAATTGCCATTCTGACTGGAGTGAGAGGAAATCTCAATGTAGTTTTGATTTACATTTCCCTAAGTGCTAGAGATGTTGAACACTTTTCCAATATTCATCGATTGTGTGTTTCTCTTTAAAGAAGTGTCTGTTTAGTTCTTTTGCTCATTTATTAATTAAAATAATACCTTTTGGTATTGTTTTGAGTTCTTTTTCTATTCTGGATATTAATGCCCTGAGTAGTAGGTGGACAAGGTCACTTGTCCAAAAAATGTGAAAGGTTGAATGTTTCCTCTGATATGTGGAAACTAATCCAAAATAAGGGAGCAGGGAATAAAATAATGGGGGCAGAAAGGGGAAAAAAGAGAGGGAATTTCATCAAAATAGCAGAAAGTTCAGTAGAGTAGACTAACGGATTGAGGGGGAGGAAGGAGAAATGGGAAAAGAGAAAAATGGTGAAATGAGTCTGACTGAACTCTGTAAGTACATACATGAATATAGCACAGTGAATTCCAACATCAAGTCTATCCTCAAGACACCAATTAAAAAAACATGAATAAATTACAGAAAGAGCAGTAGAGCAGAGGGAGGGGTGCAGAGGGAGGTACAGGTGGGTAGGGAAGTTCTGGGAACCAAGATGACTCCAGGCTTGTACACTTCTTCTCTGGGAAGCATGGAGAGTCCAACAGAGTGTCTGTACATGAAGATTCACCCTATGCCATCCCACCCAGGTGGTACACAGAAGCCTTGAACCAGGGCCTCCCAAGACACCCTCCTCCAAGGACTGATGCTTCAAGGGGCGAATCCTGTCTGCACAGGTAATAAAGTCTAATTTCTAGGTGGGAAAAAAAAAACTCTCCTAAATTTCTGCTTAAAAAGTAGATTTTTATATAGTGCTTATTGAAAAGCATTTTTAAAATCTCATTTTGAAATACCACTTGTGTTTTAATTAATTTTGTCTTGGTTACTCTAGATCATTGGTCTTACATAATAGAATCAGAAACTCAAAGATCTATTCCAGGATTCCTGGTACTACAGAAAAGTAAGAATATGACAGTGTAAAACCTAGAGAGTGGTTTGCAGAGGAAGCTCTCAGCTTGATAACTGTCAGCATAAATAATAACCTAACACTTTACCTTCACAGTCTTTGAATTTGAAAATGAGTGTTTAAAATGCAACTCCTTTAAAAAATTTCTCAATTAAAACAGAATACAATTAAAATTTTAGTGATAGGTGGTTTTTATCACAGTAAAACTCTTCTAATTAGTATATTATTTTGTAATCCAGAGTTATTATTCCAAACATATATTGAGTATGGCTAAAATTTTTAAAAATTTATTCCTTTATTTAAAACTCTTTATTAAGCACATATTATATCTAGACACTCTGTTACTGTACAGGTTGATATAAATATCACATTGTCCCTAGACAGAATTACATGATATTTAGAAACAGAACCTTTGAGTGACAAACTTTCATTTCTTTCCCAGCTTGATCAACTAATTATTTGATTTTTTTCTTAATTAATTTAGCATTTCCTGAACATATTTATTCATCTTTAAGATGGAGATGTATTTTAAAAGTATATACCTTACTATGAGAATCAAATAATTTAATATATGAAAATATATAAAATACTGGCACCAATTTTTATAGTTTAGCAAATATTCTCTAACTGTTGATAATAACTGCAATTTAGGGTGGAAAGTACTATGACTACAGAATATCAAATATAATGTGCAAATATGAAGAGACAGGGCCTTATTTCATTAAAGTGAGTGGGAGAAAGCTTCTCAGAAGGAAACAGTTGAAAGTGGGATTTGAAAGATGAATAGGAATTTTCAGGTGGCATTACTAAGAAAAAGACAGGTGTTTGAGATGAAGGAAACAATCTCAGAAAATATATTCAAGTTATCGGTATGTAACACATTATAGTTAGAGGAGACACATGGAAAAACAGCCAAGGAATATGGCAGAGGAATCAAAGGAACATTCAGAACATGAGGGCTGTGGATGAATTCCCATTTTACAAAGATCAGTATGTCTACAGTTTACAAAATACATATCAAAGAGCTGAAATAATAAGTGAGAAAGTATATTGTGAAGTTACTTTAATAGTTCTAACCCATAGATGACAATACCTTGAATTTAGTTATAAATTATAGAAATTAAGAGAAAAGATTGATGAAAAAGAATCATATATATATATATATATATATATATATATATATATATATATATATAAACATGTGATATAAAATGATATAATGTTTGATCTTGGTGAATAGAACACCAACTTAATGTCACAGAAGAACAAAATATGTGATTCCAATGAGCTATGTTTACCCATTTGCCATAATAAAAATCTACGTTCAAATGCTTGCAACACCACTATTAATATGCAAATCCAAGAATGAGCTAGATCATATTAAAAAAATGAAGATAATTTAATTCAAAAAGATGAAAGCTATCCTGATTAGGTTTTTGTATCTATTGCTCCATGAGAATTTTTTCAAACTATGTTTGAATACAAAAAAATAAGATCTGTTCTTGGAAGGCCAGGAATTTAACATTTAAAAAGAGATAAATATTTACTAAGATTACTCAAAGCAAAAAGTTAGGGTTATTTTTGTCCGCATGGGGTAAGATACTTTTTAAAGCATGAACTAAGCCTATAATATTCTCCAGTTTTCTGTTAATCACTCAGGGCCAATTTGTTAATTGAGCAAATTTGATTTATTAGAAAAAGCTTGATTTGGATGATTGTGGCAGTAATGACAAAAAAATGGAGGTGCATATTTAATGAAAAGTTAAATACTAACCCTCTACTTATACATAAAATTGGTGAATAATAAAAATTACACGATTGTCTTTTACATTTACCTTCTAATGTGGAGTCATATCATTGACCATGTAAAAATGTAATGTCAAAATATGCAAAAGAAATTAATACCTATTTCAAGTTAGTCATTAGCCTAACACTATCCTGGAGGTAAAAACTTAAACCACACATAGATGCAGAAAGTTCATGACTTAATTTAGATTAAATAATTAAATTATATGTTAATTTTTGTTCATTTTTACTTCAAGTTGTTTTATAGGAAGAAAAAAATAAATGGATAGTGCTTAAATAGATTAAACTGCAATCAATAAGTAATAATAGAATTTATAGCAGAATCTTTAGTGCTTCCTATTGTTTTATCAACAATAAAATAAACTTCTACTGAAAACTTTTCATTACACTGAAGGCAAAATATGTAACAATTCTGTAAATGTGCTTATAAATTGGTTAAAATGATGAACTCTGAGAGTGAAATTGTTTTTATGAGGTTATTGAAAGCTCAAATTGTGGTGGAGTTCGTACCAGAGAAAAACAATGTTTTTACTATGACCGGAAGTTTTGATACAGAAATATACTTGTAATTTCTTATGGTATATATGGAATTCATGAGAACATCAAAAAAGCTGTTATATTCTACCAATTCAAGTAGAAGCTACAGTGATCAGAAGTACAAATATACTCAAAGGGCAATTGAATTTCAAAATACTCATGATGTAAGTGGTATTAAATTCAAAGAAAGAAGGAAAACTTAAGCTTGTGGCAATATGTCCTTGTCTCTTTGCAGTCAATAATTTAGAAATATCTCAGCTTTTGAAAAACTACTTTTACATATGTATGTTTGCTTGCTTGATATTAAATTAATTTTATAAATGAGTTCTAAAAATTCTGTTTGTGTTTTGTTCAAAGTCAGTTTAGAATTTGTAATGAAATTACTCAATGTTTGGAGTACCAAACAATGTCTTCTTTTAAAAATTTTATAGAATTTCAAATTACTGATAAAAATGCTTTAAAAATAGTATTGAAATTCATCCTACAAAAATAAAAGTGCAAAACAGATATAAAGCACAAATAGCACACAATGTTCTTATTCTTGAATTTTGTAATTGTTTTGTACCTTCTGGATTGGAATCTTTATAGGGAATACTACATTTAATTTGGAAATCTACATTTTATAACACAAATAACTTATTGAAATTATTTAGAATTTGCAACTGAAAATACTTTTTAGTTTTTTTTTTTTTTTTTCGTGGAAAAAACAATGAAAATTTATTTGTTTGCAATTGAGACTTGCACATTCTCAGTCACCTGTGCATCCAAAGCTTGGAACTTCACAACATAGTAACTTCAACTGCTGAGGGCCATTGCCAAGTAGGAATGATGCATCAAAATTTCCTTGCCAGTGTACCCCATGTTGCTTAGAGGACATTCACTGGGACATTGCATGTATGCTTTAGTAAGGTGACCTTGCTCAAGGAACAGGGCGGATCCGGGTTTAGAGCTGATCAGGTTTTAGGGAGTATCCTGTCCTTGGGTTTAGGGAAGTTCCAGGTTTAAGGTGTACCCTGCGGGAGAATAGGGCATATCCTGCTGCCTCAGGCACGCCCGATCCTTGAGTTTCCCGTTGAGTTCTCGTGAGATTCAAAAAAGTATTTGGAAAAAAAGCCTCCTGGAGTAGGTGAATTGGGTGGCAGCAGAACTTGAATTTCCCCAGAACGTGTGTAGAGGCCGGTGTGAGTTCGGGAATAAAGAATTGCTGTTTGAATCTACAAGGTGTGTGGTGGCTTGTGATTCTGTGCCCAGCCAAGACTGCGGCATTCAACAAAATTTGTTAAACTTTAGACACTTAGTGCACAAACAAATTTATTTAGGAGTAATTGGTAGTTGTGCAGTTATTACTATGGTTAACAGTGTTGGGGCAGAGCTCTTGAAGTGCTAAAATTTCGCTCAGGCTATTGGTAATTTATGAATTTTACACTATTACATGCAAAATACAATACTGCCAGCAACAGAAGTTTAGAAAATATGCTGATAAATGTCTTGAGATAAACTTACACATTTGATATTTGACTATTTATCTGCATTGACCTCAGCTCATGTAATAGTTGGAAATACATTCATGATACCTAGAAAATCTCCACATTTTCTTTGCCTTAGATACAAGTGTCTCACTTGACCCATATTTCTTTTTACTGAAGGTAATTCTGGTCATTGGGGACTTGGTCCCACCTGTGGTCTTTTGCTTAAGAAAGAACTAATGCCCAGTGTAACCCAGCTTTTCCTCTTTATTGAAGGTAGATATTTTCCAAATTTTTCAATATATCTTAGTCTTTCTACTCATTTATGTCTTTTAAAAGAGATACTCATAACATGAGTAGCTTTTTATTATGTGTACATATAGATGGAAGGAGGATCCATAATTTTAATATTCTGCTTATTTTCAACATCATTTTCCCTTAACATCTGCCCTTTTTTGTGTAGCTAAGGTTGGAACCCCCTACCCTGCACATTATGCACACATGATTTATCACTTAACTGTGCCTCCAGTCCCAAATTCTAACTTCAGATTGGTCAGTTTCATCCTTAATGTCTAAGATTAACTTTTATATGGTTGAATTTAGTTAGACCTTTCTGTTGCTCTTAACAATATCAAAAGTGAAAATAAATATGGATTCAGATTTTGTTCATGTTATGATTCTTTAGTCTTTATTATTATAATATAGCTTATAATATACATTAGTGTCACATAACAATCCCTACTTTATTGGTTCTTCTAAATTAAAGGTTTGGGAGTATTTTTCATACTTTACTTCCCAGATAAATTTTAGTAAAAAAAAATTGTTTTGTCTCTTATTAAAACAAAATCGTCCTAAAAGTTTTATGGGAAAAATTATACTTTAAATTGAAGAAAAAAATGTTGACTTTGCAATGATGAGGTTTATTTACACACATGGTATTTATAATTGAGTATTTTATGTGTTTCTAAAAATTTCTAGTTTTTAAGTTCTACCTACAATCTATTGAAAACCTCTATACATATGAAATGTTACAAAGATATCACTTTTATATAATATTTATATGATATATTGTTTGGTTAAATAAAATATATGTTTCTGGGCTCTAAAATTCATTTTTTTCAAAGTTTAGTATTTGTTTCTTCTTGAACATACTTCCTCTTTTAACCCAGGCCCCATATTTGAACTGTATGAAGTAATATAGCAGTAGCCTTATGCTATCATATAACTATATACTATAATGGCTCAATATGTTACTTATTGAAGAGCATTATGAATATCAGTTGTTTAGAACACCATCTTTAGTTCATGAGGATTTATTTCATGTCTTCATAAATACTATGTGATTGTTTTTATCTAATGTTACTTTTGACTTCACCAATTTGTTATTTTTTTATTTTTGAACATTTATCTTTATATAATGTCATAATTTAAGTCCCTACTTCTTTTCTCTTTTTGTGTCATTCACTTCCTTTTTTATCAAAGTGCTTAGTTATAATAAGGTCTAGTTCTCTCACTGTCACTTTTCTTTGTACCTTTCAATGATATGATTTATGAATAAAATTTTTAACATAATGTTTCCCAGTTTATGAATTTTTAACATTTTTGTAAGTTTTGGAGAAGAAATACCACCTTTTTCTGTGATTATTGAGATTAAAATGAAGTTTGCCATTTCACTGAATTATATTCCTAGCATTTTTTAAATTTAATTTGTAGATGAGGTGTTAGTAAGTTGCCCAACCTGGCCTTAAAATTTTAATAATTATGCCTTATCCTCCCAAATAGATGGTATTAGAGGCATGTATTATGATAATAACACTATACACTCCCATTTTTATTTTGGTGAGACACATCTTCAACCCATATACCCAGCTTTTAATACACTCTTTGAAGTAATCAATAATGACTTCTAAAATTTAAATTACATTTATATCACTTTTTCTAATTATTTCTAGTATTTTTAAAGCTATTTAATGAATGACTGTGGGTTTTTTTGTTGTTGTTGTTTGTTTGATTGTTTTCCAGAGACTATTTTGTCACTTCTTTAGGGCTTGATGAAAGTTCTCTTCCTTTTTTTTCCCCAGAATAATTATGTCTCCTATTATCGAATGGGTCCATATTAAATGTGTTGAAAATAATGATTCTAAAATGTTCATTTACTCCTCACATTTCCAAGGCTATTGGTGGCAGGAAAAGTACAATTTTTAAAGCCAAGAAATCATTACCAGTGGAAGCATAGTACCATTGTCTCATGTGAAGTGTAATATAAATGTTTCAGTGGTAAGATGGTGTAAGAACCACCACCTAGGTTTTGGGGATCCTATAAAGCACCATGCATGGCTTTAAATCTTACTCTTTTTCAAAATAAAATCTCTGCTACTTGCTTGAAAAATAAAGCACTATGTATGAGAAAGGTGAATAAGACTTAAGGTCACTGGAGGTGCTGAGGTTGATCTTCAATTATAGTGTATAAATAGTCCTATCAGGAGGGTCTTACAATTGTCTCATCTTTTCCAACTATATGAAATGGAACATTCAGATGTAATGACCATTTCCTTGGTTTTAGGGTTTTCAGCATTCTCCCTTTGATTTGTTTTCAGCTTCTTCCTAGCACAGAAACTTGGGCTCCTGATCCAGGACAGAAAGCTTGTTCACATTTGGATTGAACTGCATTCATCTGCAATATTTTTGCTGCATGTGTTTAGCTGTTAAGATTACTGAATTTCAGAGGGTGATCTGGCTGCCAAAAAATAGCACCCTGAATCTTCTTCACATGATATCTCAGAATCTAATAAATTAAGGTGAGCTTGTTCTCATTGAGGAGACAGTGTTCTTTCCAAGATTTTATTAGCAGGACCGTAGCAGTCAGTCACAGAAGAGAAGGGAGGAGAGAGAGAGAGAGAGAGAGAGAGAGAGAGAGAGAGAGCACTTTTAGCTTTTAAAATTATTATAAGAACTTTAGAAGAATCATTAAAACAATTTGATGAATTTTATCTTAGAAAAGTATTGTTTTGAACAGAGTTAAAGAGTACTGTAAGACTGTTTTGGCTTAAGTATTTACCCATTTCTTTTTTTTTTTTTTAAGAGAGAGTGAGAGAGGAGAGAGAAAGAGAGAGAGAGAGAGAGAGAGAGAGAGAGAGAGAGAGAGAGAATTTTTAATATTTATTTTTAGTTCTCGGCAGACACAACATCTTTGTTGGTATGTGGTGCTGAGGATCGAACCCGGGCCGCACGCATGCCAGGCGAGAGTGCTACCGCTTGAGCCACATCCCCAGCCCCAGTATTTACCCATTTCAAAATAATTGAACACATTCTTCATTACATAGACTTTGTCCTGGTATCTTAGTATATCAGTATTTGAAGTGAAAGTATTTTCAGAGAAAGCTTATTATGTACAGTGTGATTCTCAAACTTGCTGTTCTCCCAATACCTTTGAGCTCTTAAAAATTGCTGAATATCCTAAAGGTTCTTTTTAAATGAGTAATATGTACTAATATTTACTGTATGATTCAAATGTATGAAATGTCAAGATCATTGTACTGTGTACTGTTACATGCAACTAATAAAAAATAAATAAATTTTAACAAATTAAAATTCAGAAAATGTTTAATATTTTATTATTTTAAGTTACCAGTTACAAGTTAAAGCAATTATTTTTTTATCTAAAAATTGTATATTTCTGTAAAAAGTTTAGTGAGAAGTTTGGCTAATTCTTACATTTAATTTTTTTTTTTTTTTGTAAAGTATCTGACAATTGATAATAGTTGGATTCTTATTTTTGCTTCTGCATTCAATCTGTTCTGGTTCCACATTTCAGAAAGGCTGAGGAAAACATTTCCATACATTCAAGAGAGAGAAGGCAAATGACATTTTAGTATCACATAAAATACAATTTAATATTGAGCTCATGTAGTCTGTGAAAGGTTTTCCGTTTGCCAGTAGTCTTTTCACAACATGTTCATGGTTATTATTCTTCAGGAATGTTAATGGAAGTTATCAACAATTTAAATTTTAGTAGCTCAAAAAAGCAAAATTTAAGATGATTGTAGCAATTTTAAAATAGTGATATAATATTATAGTAAATTTTTTGCAGGAAAATACCAGTGAATCTTTTAGAGACATATATGTATTAAAAATTATGTAAATTTTTACCAATAATTGAGAATACTCAGATTTCCAGTTACAAAACACACACACACACACACACACACACACAGACACACACACACATACAATATACATGAAAAATACATGATTTTTTGTAAACATATGTAAACATATTTTTCATGTGCATTTAAAAAATTTAACATTAAATAAAAAGTAAATACAGTTTCAGAGGTATGAATTGATAAACACATACTACTCATCTAACAAATATAGATTTTTTAAAACAGATTTGACATGTGTTATTTTGAAAATATGTCAGAATACTATAAACCATGCAAGTACATGCGTGCCCACACACACACACACACACACATACATAGACCCCTTCTAATTTCAGAGAAGGCAGAGGCCTTGACCTTGATTGATTTATCCAGAGACATAAGATTCTGTGTGACAAACACTCCTTAGCCTAGAAAACAGAACTGTGATAAGAAGTCAGTGTTTCCTTATTAATCACAGTACTGTCTGCTGTGTTTAGATTAGATGGGATGGAATAAATCATAAAGTAAACAAAGTTGTCTTGAAAGGAAATATGTTTATACAGATAGAATTTGGAAAGTTTTTTCTTGTTTTATATAACATTTTCACCTCTATTTGAAATTTTAAATGTGTTTATCAGTAAAGGCTTCATACCTGAAACATCTGAAGAGCCATATGGGTTGGGGGAGGCAGCAACCCATGCACACACTTGGGGTGAAATGTGTTCTAGGTAGAGGGAATTGCATTGGCAAAGGATCTGAGGCAGACTTGTGTTTGGAGTATTTAAGGAAGAGCAAAGGGAATGTTGCTCACTGTACCATGAGCGAAGCAGAGACTAGAAGGAAGGCAATCAGAGAGGGTAAAGGAATAAGATTATGTAGGTCAAGTTTTATTTGGTGTGAATAAGTTTGGAGATGACTGAGAGAAGAGATATTGTTCAATAAATAACACATTAAAGTTAGTGCCAGGCACTATTCTAAGTACTTTCCATAGACTTATCTAACTCTCACAAAAATCCTATGAAGTAGGCAGGTTAAGAATATCACTAAACATTTTAGAAAGCCCTTACAGAGTTGTTAAGGCTGAGTTTATAAATTTCCTTTAGTCAATGACAAATATTTTTAAAGAAGGAAAATCTACCGCTAACTAAAGTTGATTTGTGACTAATGTTTCATAAACACATTTAATTTCCAACCCAAAAGGATCACCCTGGACATAGTATTGAGAATAACAGTAGCAGGGCAAGTGTTGGAGCAGGAAGATAATTGGGGAGACTTCCAAAATTACCCAGAGAGATAATTTTGGGAAACTTGGGAAAATGTGAAAGATACACAGGTTTAGGTTGATTTATCCTGTTATAAATGATAATGCAGATCAAAAACTGAATGGATAAAAAATTGCAATAAGTATAAAAAGTAGCCAAAAGTGGAGTCAGGTAAAGTTGCCCACTATGAGATATTAGAAAAAATATTCCAGATAAAGCACAGTAACTACGTCCACAGATAATAGCATCCCCATGAAAATGATAAGGAAACAGTCTCAGACACCACAGAACCCGAACACTAAAGACACATACACTAGAAAGAATACATAGCTAATACTGGTAGTTTGTATTTGAGACTAATTTGGTTAGATGTTGAGGCCTAAAGTACATGCTAAACTATATCTCTAGCGCTTTGATTTATAGTTGCTATGGGATCTCTGTACTTTGCATAAGAGATTCTTCAAAAATAGCCTAAATAAATAATACAAGTCAAGCCAAACTAATTTAGGACCAGGAAGAATAAAAGTAAAACATTGAAACAAGGTAGCATATATAAACTCATTGTTTCAGTATATTGTTCTTAGCAGCTAGACAGGTGGGTAAATAAACTGGTACAATGTACAAGCACCTCAGTTGTTTAAGTGATTAATTTTTTATTAAAATAATTCAGTCAAGTTGTGCTCAGATACAAGAGCATTTTATTTTTGCTTGTTTTAAAAGTACTGGCAAGTCCAAAGAGATAGAGCAGCCAGGAACTGAGGCTAGCATTTGCAACTGTGCCAGGGTCAAAGTCACTCTTTGTCCTTGGGCCATTCATTCAAGTGTTTTGAGATCTCATTTGTCTCACGGATAATCAGAACTCTTGCTACTTATTCATTTTTCCTTTATGATCCTTCAGATAATTTGCAATTTAATGAGAAGTGTGGGCAAGATGTTATCACCTCCTTTATGCTAATTTAATCCTCCTCCTTTTTGCTTCCCAAACTCAAACATAACATTCCAAGACTTATTTGCCTATTAATAATCTTTCCCTTTTTACAGTTCTTCATAAATTTGTCATCTGGTACTGAGCATACCCCTCATCTTAATGGCGATAATCCTTTTATACATAAGTCCTGTCTACCCAGATAGGGGATCCTAGAACAGACAGGGGATCCTAGAACGCCGAGCCAAGATTGCACATATATTTTCATGTATATCCAGGGATCAGTGAAATGCTGAGTGGGAAGAAATGGTTGGATAAGTATGTGATGAGGATAATGATGGTTCTAATAGCAACTGCTGTTTATTGAGTACATATTTGTGCCAGCCACTTTATATAATGTCTATTTTATCCCCTGGAAAACACACAAGCTCTTTATTATAATATGAATTTAGAAATGAGGAACCTAAGATGCATAGAGTTTGAGTAATCCATGAAATCAGAGGCTTTGGTAGAAGTATGATAAAACTCCAGCCTTTTTTTTTTCACCTCCCAATTCCATGTATTATGGCAGAAGAGTCAATTCAAGTATTTATGTAATAGAAACCATTCACTGTGCTCTGATCAATATATCCACGCATTTTTTTTACCACCAGTTTAATGATATGTCTATTTACGCATCTTCCCTGAATCCACCCACACTTCATGCTTACAGTCATCTATTCATGTACTTATGTATATGTAGATTCTTCTAGATTCTTCATTATTGCATTCATTTGTTCTGTCTTCCATCCCTTCACCCATCCAACTCTTCAGCTAACTGTTCATAGACATACTAAACAAGCAGTTCATTCAATAATGCACTCACACATCCAATTATTCTCTAATTATTATGTACATTTTTTCATCTATCCTCATATTCACACTCTTACCAATCTGTCCATTTATTCCTTAAATCTTCATTTATAAACACCATCATTCCTCATTTATATATTGAAACTTACTAATATGTCCATTTACTCATTTAGACATTCATTTATTCAATTATTTTGAACATTAAGAATTCATTCTCTCAACACTCTTCTATTTTGAATACATTCATTCTTCACCATTATTATGTTCTTTGTTAAAGCAGATTCTTGCTAAACACATGGAATATTAAAAAAAAATAAGACATATTCTCTGCCTAGAGTATCTCACCGTCTGATTTAAAGAGTTTAGAATACACTAATATGTTGGAAAGGAGAAAATAGCTTTGTATTATGGGGAGAGGAACTGGTTCTGTAAGAACTTCTCAAAAAAGTTTATATATGAATGCAAGGTCAAAAAAATGGACGAGTTAACAAGTTGGAAAACAAAGGACACAGTCATTTCAGACAAAGAGGTATAGCAAAGCTGATGTGAATATCCATTAAATAAGAGAATACAGATTACAAGTGGTAACATTCCTCAATATTCATTATGTCATTCTCATAGTGATGAAATTGTTGTTTAATAACTAGTTACCAAAAATTAAGTTTATATTTTTCCAGCCTCCCTCACAAACTTACATAGTGAAGTTTTGCTGCTTATACAATTCCCAATAATGAATCTCAGCTGAAGTGATGCATGCAATACCTATACTGTGTTTTTAAAGAGAACCCTCATAACATTCACTTCCCTTTAGTCTCCTGGCTGAAATACCATTATGTGATTGAACACTTTTGGAATATACAGATAAAAGCAACTTGCTTGGAGTCACAGAGGATTAGGATGAAAAGGTCATGGACCCCTGATAACTTCATGCTGGTGAACCTCTTGAAGCTTGGGTTGTAGCTTTATATTTTGTTTCAGCCACATTCAATTTATTAATATGGATTGTTTTATGGCATGTGAGACTATATTCTAAACAATTTAAACTTTAGTACCATAAATTGGAATGTTTCACTAACAGAAATAAAATATGTAGCATTGCCTTTGAGACAGTGTGGGAGGCTGTGAAGACACAGATGCCACATTTTTTGAAAACGTATACCTCTCAATATTTTGTGGCAAATATATGGTTGAGCTTGCCTAAGTCTTTTCAAAGCAAACACATACTTAAGAGAGTCTTTAATCAGGAGAAAAACATTAGAAATATTCAGAATTTTAGTGTTTATTGGGTTCTTCTTTCCTCTTTCAGTAAAGGCCCAGAACAGATGGATGATGTTGGGCTACATCTAAACAGGTGATGGAGACTAAAGTCTTTGCAGATCTGCAAGTGATATACTCTCTATCTGTAGTTTGTGATCCCAGTTGGCTGAGAATCTGGTAACTGGGACCAAATGGATAAGAAAGGAGAATTGATTTTATACCTCAGATAATATTAGACAATCTTGAAAAAGTACTTCAGTTAGAGGGAAGAACATGGTACCAAGCATTTTTTTGTCAGAAATTGTTAGCCAGATACTGGAGCCACCACAGAAGCAAAATTCAATTCAAGGTGTTTCCTTTCCACCCAAACTTTTTAAACTGATGACTTCATAATATCTTCCCTTTCTTTGAAAGGCAGTAGAATAGATAGGAATTGTAGAGTATGTTTTAAAGATTATATTTTACAGGCTTACATCTATTTCAAATTCTTTATTTTGTTCAGTAATTTGGGAAGGTAGGGCAATCTCTGTTCCTAGTCCAACAGAAAGAAGACAAATTAACATGAGCTTCACAATTTTTTTTCAGTCCTTGCAAGTACTGTGGTCACAGGAAAACCAATTGATTGAACACTTACAAAAAGACAGACATTTGTAGGGAAAAATGGAAAGCAATACTTTTATTTTACAAAATAATAATTTTAATTACAAAATTAGTAGACAACAGTTTATCGATCTATGTGTTAGTAAGCTTTTCTTTCCTGAAACAAAATATCTGAGATAAACAATTTAAAGGGGAAAAAAATTAGCTGAGAATTTCAGAGGTTTCATGGTTAGCTAGTTTCACTGCTCTGGAACTGAATTAAGATAGAACATCAGGGCTGAAGATCATGGCAGAGGAAAGCTGCTCACCTCATGGCAGCCATGAATCAAGAGCTACAAGAAAGGATCAGAGACATGATATATCCTTCCAGAGCATGTTCCCAAGGACCTACTTCATCCAGTTAGTTCCCCCTACCTCCAAATAAGGCCATCAAATTATTAATACATTAATGGATTAATTCATTGATGAGGTCAGAGCCCTTATGATCTAATCACCTACCAAGACCACATCTTGGAATGTTGCTGCACTGTGGACCAAGAACTCAACACATGAGCCTTTAGGGGAGATATTCCCGATCCAAACCATCACAATCAAAAAAGTTGGAAACACCAAGCAGGATAAATGTAAAAACACTATATCTAGAACAGCTTGCTCTAACAGCTGAGAACAAAAGAAAACAAAATTCTTGAAGGTAACAAAAGAATAAAGTCAAATTAAGAACAGTAGGATAGGAATTATAAAAGATTTCTCCTCAAAAATCATACAAACTAGAAGGAAAATAGAGTGATATCTTTAAATACTGAAAGGAAAAGAATGAAAATTACTTTATTCCATGAATAGCCAATGTATACATCAGGTTAGCTCTGTTAACCCATGTATAGCCAAAAAGCAACAACAAAGAAGTAGAAAAGTGAAACAAAAACATACTGAACAAATATAAAATACCTAGTTGATTTTAATACCAATATAACAAAATAATATTCAATGAGAATGTTCTAAACATATCAGTTAAAAGATTGACACATTGGATAAAAACTAAGGTATACAGTTATACGCTGTCTTAGCCCAGGCTGCTGTAACATAGTACCATAAACCGGGTGGCTTATAAACCATAGAAACTCATTCCATGCAGTTCTGAAGTCTGGAAGTCTAAGATCTGGATGGCAGCATGGTAGGGTTCCTGTGAGGGCCCTCTTCCTTGCAGATTTCCCATCATTTTGTCACACTTTCCAAAGAGAGCTAGCTTGTATGTGGCTTCTTCTTATGATAGCATAAATTGAATACATGAAGGCTCCACTCTGCTTATCTAAGTACCTCCCCAGGTTTCAACATATCTACTTGTGGATTCAAAAGCCATTGGTCCACCCAGAATATACAAATCTTTATAAGCAGAAGTAAATTCATGTATTATAGTTAGTAGGGTTAGTATAAGTTAACAGTTTGTTTCTGTTAGAGGTGATAAAAACTGTTCTAAAGTTATATAATGATAATAATTACAAACTTGGTGACTACTCTAAAAACCACTGATTTACACATATAAAAATAAATAATAAGGAAAAATAAATAGGCAGGAGGCAGATAATCAAGGGTTTATATATCATGTCAAGAATTTATTTATATTTTTAGGTTGTGAGTAGCCATCAGTATACTAGATGTGTTAATAATAAAATTATATTTTAATAATAAAACTCCTGAGCTGGTCTGGAAAGCATATTGATGGAAGAAGAGGATAATCTTGAACATAAGGCGGCTGGTTAGGCTTGACAGGAGGCAGTGAGGTCTAACCTAGGGCAACAGAATGATAGTGATGGACGTTAAGTGAAAAGGAGATCCAGACCAAAATGCATTTCAGTCATTTGCCTCTTGTCCCCCTCATTTTAGAGACAATTGAAAGTCTTTATGCTTTTAACTTTTTTATTATCTTTCTCCCACTGATTATACATTTTACTTTCTAGGAAGATAATATAATGAGCATGTGAAATACTAACAATGTTTGCAGACACCTATGTTCATAGCCCAGAGTAAAACCTCTGTAGGTACTTTTAGGTATCAAATGAACTGCCTTGGTATTACATAGTCAATAAATCCTGATCAACTTTTCTAATTACCTTTAATTAAGGTTTGATTACTCTTTATGGAATACAACCAGTTGTAATTTCCTCATCAAATGAATATTTTCATATCTGTATTTTTTTATTGAATCCAATCAACATTCTCCTAGAACTCCCATTAAGATAAGACTCCTGAGTACTAATACAATAAATGAGCCAATATTAGTAACTCTTATTTATCAAAGATATGATGGAAATTGTTTCATTAAAGTTAGATATTTATAGCAGTACTAATTTTGTGAGATAATTCATATTACATTTATTTTTTCACACATGAGACCACAATAAATAGAGAAGAAATAAACTGTTGTCAAAAAGGAAATGTATGAATATATTTTGCAAAGTTCTACATGACTATTGAGTTAATTCCATGTGCAGAAGGAAATTCAGCATGTGAGATATACCTTCACCCATTTTTCCATTTACTGTCTTTGTACATTTTTATTGACAGCCATATAAAAAATTTGAAATTGGGTGTGTGTGTTCACTGCTAAAATCTTAGCTTCTGATAAAGGGTGACAAGGCAGGAGGTCACAAGTTCAAGAGCAGCCTGGGAAATTGTGAGACTTACATCAAAATGAAATAAAAAATAAAAAGATTGGGGATGTAGCTCAGTAAGAGTGCACTTGCTAAGCATGCACAAGATCCTAAGTTTAATCCCATTACTGAAAGAGAGATTTTTTACTATCCATTTCATGAACATAATATCCTGTCTCATTCCTCTTATTTTTACAAATGCTTTTATCTCCCATGGGAACAAAACTCATTTCTTTTTGTCTAATAAATACTTATTCTTAGAGGCTCAAGTAGGTATTGCCTACTCTAGAAAGCCTCTTCTGATTTTCTTCTACACCCAAAATGGGATAGGTTACCCTATTCATAGTGTACATATTATACTATTGATAACTGTATTTAAAAGTATAATATTGTAAGAAAAATGTTAGTTTAGAAAGATGTATTTGTTTAAGCCAGGTTCAGTGGTGCATGCCTATAATCCCAGCAGCTCAGGAGGCTGAGGCAGGAGGACCCTGAGTTCAAAGCCAGCCTTATCAAAAGTGAGGTGCTAAGCAAGTCAGTGAGACCCTACCTCTAAATAGAATACAAAATAGGGCTGGGGATATGGCTCATTGGTCAAGTGCCCATGAATACAATTCCCAGTACCAATTAATTAATTAATAGAAATAAAAGCTATATTAGTTTGAGTAACTTGAATTAGATCTTATAACTAATAGACCATATAAGTAGTTTTCTCCTATCTGTGATGTACTGGATCCAATCCCCTACAGATTCTAACTTCCTCAGATGCTCATGTTTCTTATACAAATGGCGTAGTATTTGTATATAACCTATGTGCAGCCTCTCATACACTTTAAATCACCTCTAGGTTACTTACCATATTTAATACAATGAAATTCTTTGTAAATTGCTTTATATTGTATTCTTTAGTGAATAATGACAAGAAAAAATGTCTGCACATGTTCAGTACAGACACAGTTTTTTCTAATATTTGTGCTTCAGTGATTTATTAAATCCATGGGTGCAGAATGCATAACTAACACTCCTTTGGGTATAGACCTAGGAGTGGGAGAGCTGGGTCAAATCTAACAGGTAGCATTAAATGAGAGAAACCAACACTGTGCACTTTCAAATAAGTAACTTAAACATAATCCTTTCTCACTGTCCAACAGTCCAGAGTAGATGGCTCTGCTTCACATATTATAATTCAGGAGTCCTATTTCTTTATTCCTGTGTCCCTGCTTCCTCTTTGATTGGCATTTTAGAAAAATAAATAAACATAATAAAAGGGAGGTGAAGGAAGCATAGCTTAAAAGAATATTGTTGCAGAAATGTCACACACAACTTTTATTTGCATTCCAATGGTTAAAAGTCCATCACTTGATCCCTTTTTGCTAATGAGAAAATTGGGAAATGAAGACCCAAACCCTGACTAATCTGCTAGTCTAATTATTTTAACTTAATGACATTACTAGTTGATCAATAGAAATTATTATTTCTGCTTCCTATGCAAACAATAAGTCTCCATTTCCATCTATTCTGGACTGTTGGGCAGATAACACACAGAAATTTTGTGCCATTTTGAGCAGGCACAATGGTATGAGTGCTATATATCTGGATTCTATTTCTAACTGGTGCATCCTTCTTCCTCCTTCCCTTCTTCTTTTTGAATGCCCAGCTCTCAGACTGTTCACACAACATGAAGGTAGTGGGAAATTGCAGATAGGGTTCCAGCAATAAGCCAGTGTATTGGTACAGGTGGTTAAGATTCTGGGGCTGATCTTTCTAAATGACACTTTCTTCTTCAGCCTTCTTCTCACCTTCCTTCCACCTTCTTCCTTCTCCTATCTTCTTCCCTTCCTTTGTGTGAGCTTTCAGCCAGTACACCCAGTAGGGAAGACAGTCAGCTTTCTGCTGTCATGGTGAAGATTTTGATAATATACAATCAGAATTGATCAAATGTAAAAATTCACTAAGGAAAATGAAAGACACTGATTTCATTGTTGAAAATGTGGCTTACAATTATGGAAAGGAGAGATGGTGCTTGAATAGTATTGTGAACATCTGTATGAACAATGTTCATTATGATATAGCACTAGTTATGTAAGATGTATGAATACATAGGTTAATTCATATACATACATAGTATTGGGAGTATTTATTATCTAAGTCTCTTGATAGGGTAGTAACACCCTAGTCATGAAGGGTACACACATTGTTCAAATAATTATTTTTAAATACAAAGGATTTAGGTCTTCCTGGAGAGGAATGGCTGACTTGAGGCCTAGGTAAGAATATTCTGCTGCTTTGAAATCACTCAAAGGCAATGTCAAAATGGAGCTCCCATTGAACAAGTCTGGCAGAATTTCAAATACGTAATAATGATGAATTATTTTTTAAGTAAAAAAAAGAATTCATGAGACCATGCTAACACAAAAACAGAAAGACTCATACATAAATTGGGAAAAACAGATTGTTTCCATGCTGACTAACAAATTTAATATGAATGAGAGAATTAGAAGATGACCACTTGACAGTCATCACTGTGATATTGATTCACACAAAACTCATCAATGGATGTGTGAAAAATCAATAAGAAAATTTCAAATAAGATGCACAGTGTTCCAGAGACACTGTATCTATTAGAAGAAAATGTAGGCCCAAATCTCCATCATGTCAGATTAGGCCCCAACTTCTTTAATAGGCTCCTAGAGCACAATAATTAATATCAAGAATCAATAAATTGGATGGATTCAAACTGAAAAGATTCTTGTGAGCAAAAAAAAATCAATGAGGTGCATAGAGAGTCTACTAATTGGGAACAAATTCTTACAAATTCACACAAGTTGGATAGAGCACTAATCTCTATAATATATAATATATAAAGAACTCAAAAACCTTAACACTAAGAAAACAAATAACCCAATCAATAAAGGGACAAGGAACTGAAAAGACACTTCTCAGAAAAAGATATACAATCAATCAACAAGTACATGAAAAAATGTTCAACATCTCTAGCAATTAGAGAAATAAAAATCAAAACTACTCTAAGATTTTGTCTACTCTAGTCAGAATGGCAGCTATTAAGAATACAAACAATAATACGTGTTGGTGAGGATGTAGGGAATAATGAACACTCACACATTGCTGTTAGGACTGCAAAATGGTGCAGCCAATATGAAAAGCAGTATGGAGAATCCTTGGAAAACTGAGAATGGAACCACCATTTGACCCAACTATCCCATTCCTAGGACTATACACAAAGAACTTAAAAACAGCATACTTCAGGGACACAGACACATCAATGTTTATAGCAACACAATTCACAATAGCTAAACTATGGAACCAACCTAGATGCCCTGCAGTAGATGAAAGGATAAAGAAAAAGTTATACACACACACACACACACACACACACACACACACACACACATCCACACACACAATAGAATATTATTCAACATTAAAAGATAATAAAATAATGGCATTTGCAGGTAAATGGATGGAGCTGGAGAGTATAATATAACTGAAATTAGCCAATCCCCCCAAAAAAAACAAATGCTGAATGATTTCTCTTATTTAAGGATGCTGATTTGTAATATGCTGCGGGAGGGAGGGAATGGGAGGATTTAATGAATCTATATTGGGCAAAGGAGAAACGGGGATGGAGGGGAAGGGAGGGGCAATGAAGGTAGGAAAGATGGTGGAATGCGATGGTCATCATTAACTTAAGTACATGTATGAAGACATGAAAGATGTGACTCTACTTTGTGTACAACCAGAGATATGAAAAATTGTGCTCTATATGTGTAACATGAATTGTAATGCATTCTGTTGTCATATACAACAAATTAAAAATTAAAAAATTCATAGTGTTTATTAATAAACAACACATATCATAAATTCACTTTCCTGTGAAAAAAAATCTAAATTATATAATGCTAGCATCACAATTCATGAGAGAAACCAACACTGGGCAACTTGTGATATGAGGATGCACTGAAAAGGTTTCAGCATCATTTCTGCACTATTCTTGCTAAAAATATGCAAATTTTAAAATGTTTAATTGTTTTTTCATAACAAGTATCAGACAAACTAAATGGGGGGTGTCATTCTAAAAGCAACTGTAATGTGAATTAGAACCACTAAAGACAGGAAAAACCAAGGAGGTATTCCAGATTGAAAGATATTAAAAGAAGTGACAATGAATGAAACACATGAGGCTGGATTGTCTGCTACCCCTCAAATGGGTATCATCTGAATGAGCTCTTAGGCTGTAAAATAATTTGGATTATTTCTCCCTTTCTGTTTTGATAGACTTATTGGTCATATGTGGGAAAATGTACATAGGAAATAGAAATTGGAGAATTAGTGGATGTGGTTAGGCAGAATGGCCTTACAAAGGAATCAGGTCAACTTTTTTCTTCTATCAGATGCAGAGTCTCTGATTTGATATCAAGCTCCTTGATCCATTTTGAGTTAACTTTTGTGCATGGTGAGAGAAAGGGATTCAGTTTCATTTTGTTGCATATGGATTTCCAGTTTTCCCAGCACCATCTGTTGAAGATGCCATCCTTCCTCCATTGCATGCTTTTAGCCACTTTATCAAATATAAGAAAGTTGTAATTTTGTGGATTGGTCTCTGTGTCCTCTATTCTGTACCATTGGTCCACCCGTCAGTTTTGGTACCAGTACCCTGCTGTTTTTGTTACTATTGCTCTGTAGCATAGTTTGAAATCTGGTATTGCTATACCGCCTGATTCACTCTTCTTGCTTAGAAATGCTTTTGCTATTCTGGGTCTTTTGTTTTTCCATATGAATTTCATGATTGCTTTATCTATTTCTACAAGAAATGCAGTTGGGATTTTGATTGGCATTGCATTAAACCTGTAGAGAACTTTGGGTAATGTCGCCATTTTGATGATGTTAGTTCTGCTTATCCATGAACAGGGCATATTTTCCACCTTCTAAGATCTTCTTCTATTTCTCTCTTTAGGGTTCTGTAGTTTTCATTGTATAAATCTTTCACCTCTTTTGTTTAGTTGATTCTCAAGTATTTTTTTTTTTTTTTAGGATATTGTGAATGGGGTAGACACATAAGTTTTGAAGATAAATCTCAGCAGATAAGTCTTAAAGATCAGCTTAATCTGTAGATCTTGAGACTTGAAGAGGATCTTGGATCCTCCAAGTGTGTCCTAAAATGCCTCCACAAGGGCTAAGGGAGATTGGAGGTACACAGAAGGAAAAACATGTGGAAGTGGAGGCAGATATGGAATAACATGGAAATATGTAAGGGATAATAAAGGGAGACACAGAGACAAGGTGCAGAGGATCCTTGTCCAAGAAAGTGGCTCCTTTTACAAGTGGCCACACTTATTTATACCAATAGGTTACTTCAGGTCATTAGTACCATAACTACATTATTGTTTGGAGTATAAGTAAGGTTGCTTATTCTGCAGTTACACTTCACAGTTACAATATGCAATGTCAGAAGAAGATTTGGGCAGCTCTTAAGAAAGTCCATTGTCTAAAGTCACTGTTAAGTGAGCAGATCCAGGAGCATTGGAGCTTGGTGAAACATTGTAGTTATCAAGAAAGTAAGTCCCTTTATTTCCAGAAATTATGTGCCTAAGATCAAGGTGGAAACCCTCTTGAAGAACATTGCTACAGTGGTCAGGCATCCCATGAATTTTACACGGACGTTTCCCAGCAGCCAGGTATTCTGTACCTTTGCACAGAAACTCCCCAGCCACCAAGCATGCCACAATCATGAAGTTTATCAGAGATCCCCAGTCCCAAACACAGAACAGAAACAAGGTAAAAAAGGACAGCAGACACCAGTAGCTGAAAGAAGCTGGAGTAAATCTGCCCTGTTTCAGTGAACTTTTTTGCAGCTGTGAACAAAAGATCTGACATGAACAATTAGAGGAGGACAAGTTTATCTGGGGGCTCATGGCTTCATAGGTCTCAATCTATAGAAGGCCAACTCCAATTCTTGGGGCTCCAGGTGAGGCAGAACATCATGGTAGAAGACTGTAGTAGACTAAAGTTGCTTAGGACATTTCCAGAAGGTAGAAACATAGAGAGTTCCCCTCAGGAAGGATAAAATATATACCCCAAAGACATGCGTCCAATGATCCACCTCCTCCAGCCATTCCTTACCAGCCCACAGTTACCATTCAGTTAATACGTATCAGAAAATAGCTCTTCTGTATTATCATTTGAGATCAGGTATTGTAATGCCTCCAGCATCACTTTCCTTGTGCAGTATTATTTTGACTATTATCCTTTTATTCTTCTAAATTAATTTTAACACTGCTTTTTCTAGTTCTATGAAGAATGTCATTGGTATTTTTATGGGATTTGGAATAAATCTGTAGATCACTTTTGATAATTTGTCCTTATGTTGTTTCTGCCTCTCTAGCACCACAGAAGTTCTTTCCCTCTTTTAAGATCTTCTTTAATTTCTCTGTTTAAATTATTTTTAGTTCAGAAAAACTAATATTAGTTCAAATGAACTAGCTATGTATAACATCAGATGTATTTTGACATAATTATAAAATCATAGAATATTATTTGCACTAACTCAGTCCCCAATACTTCCCTTGCCCTCCCCTCCTTCCTTAACCTGTTTCCTTCCCTCAACTCTACTGAGAGTTTTACTTTATTTAGTTTTCTATAATTTTCACTGGAGATGACATGACTTTCTTTTTTATCAAGAAAATAGACATTTTCTTTGTAGCCTTCTAAAATGGCTGTTTATATCTCAATATCCAGAATTATACTAAGCTGTAAGTAAATCTATAAAGGTGAGTACTCACGTTCCTGGCTTCTTGAGTGGGCATAGAAATGGAACAAAAAGATTGAAAAACTCCCCTGAATTGGCCCAACTGTTGTATCATTCATGTAAAAGGAGTAAAGACAAGGAGAGGTGGACGTGGAGAGGAGAAGGGGAACAGGTTAGGAACGTCCTTACCAGTCAAAAAATGCTGGATACAATTGATGGGAAAGGAGTTGAGGTTGAAATAAAATATATTATGCAAGGAACTAGAACAAATGCAGACAAAATTATGGGTGGGTGGGTCTGACTGGATCCAGGGAAAAGTAAGGTAGTAGCAAAAAACTCCATCTGTCACAGCAAGGAACCCTAAGTATTGTCCTGAAGGGATAAACCAAGTCAGGTCACTAGACCAGGCTGCATACCGGCAAGGAGGGACCACAAACAGGGAAAGGAGAAGTGGTCACAAGCGATGGCCCTAAACAGCAGACAGGTGGGCAGAGGTCAGAGAGAGTAACGGCCACTTTCACTCCCAGCCCCTGCAGATTCTTTGTTCTATCACATGCATGTACCATCTTAACAAAAATGAGGAAAAGAAAAAGTAGAATACTAAAAAGAATAAAAACACAAACACATGGGGAAAAAACAGAGCAGGTGGTCCAGAATAAGACCCTTCCTTTAAAGGCACATATGTGTTCTAGGAATAATCTGAACAGCAGATGAAGAATTTCACCAACATTGCTGGAAAAGTGAATGATTGAGCATGACACATACCATGAATCAAAATATAACACAAAAGGACTAAAACGTTAAAGGTAAAAATTAATGTTAGCACATATCGATATCCTAAGGCAGTCTGCTGATCATGAGATGAGGAAGGATCTCAAAAGCATCAAAACAATGAATGAAATGACAATAAATACACAAATGTATTTAACTGCATAAAAACACAATATTCACTTATATCAAAAATCATAAGCAGCTGGGTGCAGTGGCACATGCCTGTAATTCCAGCAATTTGGGAGGCTGAGGCAGGGAGATTCCAAGTTCAAAAGCAGCCTCAACAACTTAGCAAGGCTCTAAGTAACTTTGCGAGACTCTGTTTCAAAATAAAAAATAAAAAGGGCTGGGGATGTGGCTCAGTGGTTAAGCACCTCTGGGTTCAATCCCTGGTAGGAAAAAAAATCATGAGCAAAACCACACATGGTAGGCACACCTGTAATCCCAGCTACTCGGGCAGCCAAGGCAAGAGTACCCCAAGACTGAGGACACCCTGAAAAACTTAGCTAGACCCTGTCCCCAAATAAAAAGTCAAAAAGGATGGGACACTTGCTTAGCCCACATGAGGTGCTTAATTCAATCCCTAATACTGTGAAAAAAAAGTCATAAGCCAAACTAAAAGGCAATCCAAAAACAGCAATCAAAATTAATAACATATACAAGTTTATTTAAATATCAACAAAAATGCATTAAATATTAACATGAAAACACCAAGAATACAGTTTTTTCAAATGAGTAAAACATAGAAAACCCCCAAATTAGCAAAGAGCTAATAAATACTAATAAGCAAAGTCATGTAAATTACACTATTAACAAGAAACCAGATACTAAACAGTAAGGATCATACTTCAGAACTTCACAGAAAACGGATCACTCAGTCGACAGTGCTGGACGAACACCCTGCCATATGGGCAAGAGTGAGGCTGGATCTCCACCTCATCTCTTATGCCAAAATGAATCACTGAATACACAACAGCACTGGAGGAAAATGTAGATGACGACTTCTATAAAGTTGGCTTAGAAAAAGCAACTGAAGCATGATAGCGCAGCCAGAGACCACAAAGAGTAAGATAGATAAATCTGACTCTACAAAAATTCAAACCTTCTCAGCAAAACACTGGAAAACAGACCAGGGACCTTCTCTTTCAGCCCTAAGACACTAGCTTCAATCAGACCCTCTGCCACTGAGAACAAGTAACAGCACTGACTCCATTTGTTTAATATCCACTCAGAGGCATCGCATTTCCAACACAACCAGGTCCCACAGGCCCCTGCCCAGGAAGAAGGGCACAGCCTGAAGATGGGCTGCCATTCTGGTCACTATCCCCAGGTGGCATTTGTGAATTCACAGGGCTGTGAGGCTCAGAAACCACACAGAGAGCAGTAGGGCTGCTGAGCCTCCAGAGAGACAGTCTGAAGATCAGGGAGTCCACAGCTGCACAGGATAACAGGCCTGGGAAGCCGCCATGATTCCATAGGAAATCCCCCCTTCAAGTCAGGCAAGCCACAAAGAGCAGCTGACCCTGCAAAGACTACGACCTAGTCCACAATTACCTGCCTGGCTCTGCAAAACTAAAATCTCTCTGGAGGAAGACAACACCATCCAGAGTACTGCAATTTTTATGCACAATGTCTAGCACTACAAAAAAATTACTGGACATATTGGGAGACCAGACCAAGAGAAAAACAGACAAAAGAAAACATCTCCAAGGACATCCATACACTGGAATTATCCAAGTTTGACGTAAGTACCTAGCCAGGCACAGTGGCATATACCCGTAATCCCAGTGACACTGGAGAAGGCGGGAGGATTGCAAAATTGAGGCCAGCCTGGGCAACTTAGTGAGATCCTCTTTCAAAATAAATTAAAAAGGGCTGGGGATGTAGCTCAATGGCACAACAACCTTGGATTCAAACCCCAGTATCACAAAAATAAATAAATAAATAAATAAATAAATACTTAATATGTTCTTTTAAAAAGATGACAAATGAATTTTACCAGAGAACTAGAAGAATAAACAGAGTAAAGATGAATCAACTAAAAAAAATAAGTAAAAAAAAAAATGTATATATATATATATATATATATATATATATATATATATATATGACTATATGGGCTTGAGGTGTAGCTCAGTGGTCAACTGTTTGACTAGTATGCTAAGGTGCTGGGCGATTCCCAGCACTAAGGATAAAAAAGAATTTAAAAATCGGTGGGGAGAGAAGGGATAGGGAAAGGTTGTTCATTGGGGATTAAGTTACAGTTGAACAAAAATTTTGGTGTGCTATTGTATAGCAGGATGACCACAGATAAAATAATACACTGTGTATTTCAAAAAGCAAAAAGAAAGGCTCCTATAAGTTTTCTTCATAATGAAATGGTAGAGCTGGACATGGCTGCATGCTGTAATCCCAGCTACATGGGAGGCACAGGCAGGAGGATTCCAAGTTTGAGGCCAGCCTCAGCAACTCAGCAAGACCCTGTCTTGATACTTTTTTAAAAATGCATAGGAGCTGGTGTTGCAGTTCAAAGGTGGAGCACCCTGAGTTCCATTCCCAGTTCTGAAGAAGAAAGAGAAGGAGAAGACAAGAAAAAAAACTGACATATTCTTGAGGCAGATATGCTTATACTGACTTAAACATTGCTCATGTACACATTTACTGAAGCGTTACATAGTACCCCATTAATATGTACAATTTTTATGTTTGTATGTATCAATTAAAAATAGATCCAAAAAGAATTTAAAAAGCAACAACAGATTAAGCTAAAGAGCAAGTAAAGAACAGAAAGGATAAGAAAGATAGAAAAAAGTGAGATATACCTGTAACATGGTGGATAGAGTCCGAAATGCGTGAATTTGATGTCACAGAGCAAGAAGAAAAAGAGAAAGGGGTCAAATAGTATGATAAGACAATAGAGAGAATTGTCCAAAATGGGCAAAGATATTAGACCACAAATGCAAGAGATTCTACGAACCCCAAACAAGATTTTTTAAATTACAGACTAAAAAAAGAATGTGATACATATGATAGACAAAGAATTAACATCTTTAGCATGTTTGAAAACATCCTTAGCCCTCAAAAAGACAGACAAAAATATAATCCTTAGACCTCAAAAAACAGGCAAAAGATATAAAGAAGTAATTCAAAAAGAGAAAAAGTATGAAATGCTAGCAAACAAATTCTATTGAACATGTTTCAACTCCAAAAATCAAAGACACACACCTTAAGGTAAAGTATCATTTTGTGACCTTGAATGGAAAAAAGATGAAAAGAAGTTGGAGTCACCAGTGTTGGCAAGTCTATGGGTATGACCCCGCTAGTAAGCTGTGCTGGGATCTGTCAGGTGAGGTCTCTAGGCTAGGTGTGATACAGGCAGGGAGGTACGGGGAGGCACGCCAAGACAGGAACAATGACAAGATGGAGTTTATTACCCACCGAGTCCAAGAGGAGAGGGCAGCTCCCCTGACCAGGCCAGAGGGACTGGAGGAGTCTTCCAGAACAAGTGCAATGAACCATCAGGCAAGAGAGAAGGGCAGGAACCAGGGGCCAGAGCCAACACTGAGGTCTGGGGCACTGCCTAGTGGTTTCCCCTGACAGGACAGGAGTGGGCAACTTGACGAGCACCTGAGGCCAAGCAGGAAACTCAGGGATGATATTACTGGGTTCCAGGCTTAAAACAGAAGTAATGTTGCAAGAAGCTCAGGGCAAAGACTGCCTCAAAATGCTTTGGTTAAGGGCAGAAGATGGATGCCACAGCAGTATTATCATGACAATAATCAAGCCCTCTTTTCCTACAGGGCAATTTGTTCATATGCACTATGTTGGTCAGTATAGGCTTGGTTATGCAGCAATAACAAGCAATCCCCAAATCCCAAAGGCTTATGACCAATGTCTGCTTCTTGTTTATACCACATGTCACTGCAGGTCAGCTCTTTCCCCATTGCTTTCCTTTCCAGGATACAGGCTGTTGGAGGAGACACTACCTAGAAGAGGGAAAGGAGGGCACAGCAAATCAAGCACTGGGTCTTCAAACATTTGCCCAAAAGCTATGCAACTTGCTTCTTGCTAAACTGGCCAAACCGAGTGCATGACCATGCATGGCATGGCGGATAAAAGCCTAATCCTGCCTCAAGGGCAAGCAGATAACTTCAAAATACTGATCCAAACTCAAGCTCCAATAATTTCCCAAGAAAATAAATAGATTAGTGTGCAAGAATACATGTGAATCACTGTTCTGTTCCTAAATCATACACTAGGAATAACTGACGTCCACAGGAAGTCAGGGATTAAATAAATTAAAATATCCAGAAAAATAATTCATCGTACTATTAGCTGACATAGAAAGACGCCCTCAATATGTGGCTATGAAAAAAAATAAAATTACATGTATCATATTATATTAAATATCTCTAAAGTAATACCTAAATATGCAATTATGTCTAGATAATAAACTGGCAGTGACTCTTTTTCATCTTTGGTATTTTACCTTTCTATGTCATCTGAATATTTTACAATAAGCATACATGACTTTTAATGTTTCAAAGGCCAAAAAGCCATTTCAATACTTGTAATAATCAGTGTTTGGTAAGATAAGAATATAGCAAAGTGAGCAATTTCACACCCCACTGGTGGAAAGGCAAATCGGTGTGGTCTTCCTGAAGAGCAAGGTGGCTTTTTAAAGGCTCATACTGTGATACCAAATAATAGGCTTTCTAGGGAGTGATCTAAAAAGGAAGGCCCAAGAGCCAGCAGGGGTTGCACTAAGACATCCATGCATCAGAGCATGAGCTACATAGCAGGAGGCTAGAAACAACCAAAATGCCCCCAAATTAGCCAATAATCTACGATGTATATAGAAAATTGAGTTCAAAATTCTGATGCATTTCTAACATAGAAATGAGCTCAGAGTGTGGAAAAAAAGGAGGATCTGATTGTATTTATGGATAACTTTACAGACTGATAGATCCTACACATTCCATAGCACAGGTCAGAAAAGAAACCCAAATGTTAACTATCATTATGTCCAAGCACTGGTCACCTAGGTCACTTGTTTTTTATTTCTTCTTTGTTTAGTATTTCTCTTTTTCCCAATAAGTATTTCTATTAGAAGCAGAATAAAATACCTAACAAACATTAGTATTTGATGTCAGAGATGCTCACAGTATGGGTTGATCACTCACAGGGAAAATGAGGCAACTTCACTTAGGCCAGGGGATTAGAGCGGGTACACACCTATGATCCCAGCTACCTGGGAGGCTGAGGCTGAGGCTGAGGCTGAGGCTGAGGTAGGACGATTCCAAGTTCAAGGCCAGTCTGGGTAATTCAACAAAACTCTGTCTTAAAATAGAATAATAAAGTGCTGGGGATGTAGCTCAGTGGTACAGCACTTGTCTAGCATGTGCAAGGTCCTGGGTTCAACCCTAGCACCACACCCCCACACACACACACAGCAGAAACATTCTCCTGCAGTGAAAGATTCACAGAGCCCCAAATCCATTGCCCCTTGAAACACAGCAAGCAAAAATTTCTCCCGGCTTCTTAGCCAAGCACATACCACTATTAAGTTAAAAGCCAGGAAACATGATGTCCTGGTACATGTAAATGCACTGAAAAGGCCCCCATTTGCACTGCTGATAAGTTAAACTGCAGGAAACAAATGAGTAATGTCCCGGTACATGTAAATGTGGTGGATGTAAATGTACTGGGAAAGGCCTACATTTGCACTGGAAAGATCTTTCCCCATTGAATCTGGCTCTGACTACAGGAGACCGATAGCAATTTCCTAAACCATGCATTAAGATGCAGCACAGAAAAACTTGTTCAGCACTAAAAGACTGCAGACAAGGATTATTTATTGGTCTGAATGTTGTCTTAGGAACTACGGAAAGCTGAGGGAAGAAAGTCTCTCTCTCTCTCTCTCTCTCTCTCTCTCTCTCTCTCTCTCTCACACACACACACACACACACACACACACACACACACTCTTACAGGAACCTGACACACACCACATTCCCACACTGCGTCAGATACAATGATTTCCAACTGGAATTGTGGCACCAAGACTTCCCTCCATCCTTCACACAGGGCTGTATTATTCCACACTGTCGCATAATGAGCAGAAACGACGGGGGACTCTCAAGACGCATGGACTGTACCACCGTCCACTGGAATCATCAGAAAAGAACTGGGCCAGGCGTAGGACTGATAAAAAGCATCTGTCTCGGGGGAGGACCCAGAGGTGGGGCCACACTGTGAGGCCACCCATGTGACTCCAGGACCACAGCTCTGCTTCAGGTGGGCCCCTCTCAACTCCACAGCCCAGGGCCCCTTCTTCCAGGGAGGTGCCCAGCCAGCAGCAATCCCAACCTGAGTGCACCCCACGGCCAAGTGGGCCTCTGGGCAGCAGGCGGGGGGCTCACGAGGAAGTGCAGCACCCAGGAAGTGCTTTCCAGTTCTGGGTGCTTCCCTTCACCGGAGCAAGGGCAGCCTGGTCCTTCACACTCCCATGGTCACACGCTGAAAACTGAGTCCAGTGGAAGTGGACCCTCCACCTGGAAGTGGGCCTGACAGCCACAGCTTAAGGTCTACAGTGAATCACTAGTCCCTCAGGTTTTCTCCTCCTCCCAGCCTGCTCTGCCCCAGCCTCTCTGCCTCCTAGCTGTTCTAGAACATTCCAGGCTTCCCACCAGCTCCATCTGCCTGGAACATATTTGCCTAAACTTCCAAGCAACACAACTTTCTCTACCTTTGAGTCTTTACTCAAAGTTTCCTTCCTCAGCAAGGAAGGGAAATTTCAGCGTCGACCCGGGACTGCAAGAGCCGTTCATCCCCTGCCTGTCCGTCTTTATCCTTCCTCCTGAGCACTTATCAGGCCTCCCTTGCTAAGGACTGCACATGTCTCAGTCATCGCACTCTTTCCCCAACAGCAAATAAGCTCATCAGAGCAACAATCTCCCTCTCAGTTCAGGGTTCTGCTCCTAGAACAGCACCTGGCACAGGTATAGACATTCAATAAATACTTGCTAAGTAAATGAACACATTAGACTCCAAAAAGGCAACCTAAGGCACAATCAAGCATATTTAAGGCAAACTGTATTATGTAACATTTCTTTTTTTATATTTTTTTTAGTTGTTGATAGACCTTTATTTTATTCATTCATTTATATGTGGTGCTGAGAATCGAACCCAGTGCCTCACACATGTCAGGCAAGCACTCTACCACTGAGCCACAGCCCCAGCCCTGCAATATGTCTTTTTAAAGGAACAAATGCAAGGCATAAATATTTGCTTCATTTGTTATTAGTTATTAAAAATCCCTTAAATGAAAAACTAATATTCAGTTTTCTTGGCTAAATACATATCATGCAATCTTGCTGAGCATGAGGTAGGTTGTCTCTGGCTCTTCATTAGCTTCACTGTCAATTAAATTTTCACAGCACACATGGTGGTCACCTCCACTCACCCATGATGTCTCCCGTCTCAGGCACTGGATAAATGTAGAGGGACAATCAAGAAATCGGAGGAACTGGAGCCACGAGCAGTAGCTCATGCCTGTAATCTCAGCTACTCAAGAGGCTGAGGAAGAAGGATGGATCAGAAGCTCAAAGCCAGTCTGGGTAACTTAGCAAGATCCTGACTCAAATTAAAATTGAAAGGACTTGGGATGCAGCTCAGTTGGCACGTGCCTAGCATGAGTGATGCCCTGGGTTCAATCCCTAGCACCACAAAAAAAGTGTTAAAAAAAACATCATAATTACAACATCATAAACATATAAGTGAATAAATAAATGAAAAGCAACTGATAGAGCTCTCGGTGAGAAAGAAGCAGGAGAGGCACCAGGTGTGCCAACTCTGTGAAACTTTCTATGACCTCACAACCCTCTCCAGGTTAATGGTGCCCAGGTTCACAACTCCAGCAGTCTCCTCCTCCCTAATCTGCAGTGATTTTCAGCTCGGAGTAACTGTGTCCCCAGGGACAGTTTTGGTTACACAGCTAGGGAGCATGTGGATACTGGCCTTGAGTGGACAGAGGTCAGGATGCTACTCAGCACCCTGCAATGCACAGGACAGTCCTTGGGACCCAAGGCGTCAGCAGTGCCTACACTGAGAAGCTTTGTCCTGCTTAGAAGACAGAGGACATCCAACTTAACGGTGGCTCGACTTCCAATTCTGCGACCACGTGATGTGAAGGCAATACACAAGCAGTAGAAACTAACTCTGAATTTTTAATTTGGATCTGTGCCTAGCCTAGCAACAAGTGGTGGGTCCCACCCTGTCTCTCAGGCTGGACAGAGGCAGTGGGCCTCTGTTCCCAAAAAGCCCAAGGTCACAGGAAAAGCCTAATGTACAGCAGGCTAGGTGTATTTGGTGTGTTGTGGGAGGCCACCCATGAGCCCTGGAGACCTAGATTTTTTCCTTGGGAACTATTCTAGCTTTCCCATGAATATCGGGCCACCCAAGCCATGAGGTCTCTGTCTTTGCTGTGCTAGTGAGACAGCTCTCATAGCTCCAGAGTTGGGTGTAACCTGTTGGGAACTGGGCTGCCCTTCTCCTACCTTAGATGGCAAAGAACATTCCATGGAAGACCTTTGATGTTCCCCCCACATAAATAAAGCAAACGCGGGCTCCATCTCTCTCTCTTTCCAGTGTTAAAGCTTCATCCCTAAGATCTGAGAGCTTTCCTGCCTCCGCTTTCCAAAATCACTTCCCGGGTACTGTGTTTTTTTCCCTCCATTTTCTCTTTATTAGGTTTTATCTGCAGCCAGCCCACTCCACCAAGAGAGACCCCAATTCCGTCACCTGCGTGGGATGTAGGCAAGAGTGTGTGATGATATTTTCACCCTAAGATGGGTTTGCGGAGACATGACCCCAACACCAGTTGAGGAGCATCTGGCAACTTCAAAATCAAGGGTGTGTAATTGGCAGCAGGACACAGTACCCAAGTTCCATTCGGCAACAGATACAAACCACCAACCATGAGCAACGAGATCTGTGGAGGGTTTTCCGTCACGCTGCTGACCTCACTTCAAGAGAAATCACTAATCCTACAGACAAAGCAGAAGGGCCTCACTGAGAGCAGTCAGCAAGAAGCCATGTGGTGACGGCTCGGGAAATGCATGCAAAAGAGACCCGAGATGGCCTCAGAGGGAAGGCATGTTCTGCATGGTTGGGGGCAGGTGGCCCAGCATGACTGGGGGACAGCAGGTCACCCATTTGTATGACACAAAGGGACACATACAGAACACGGTCTGGGGGGCCTTAAAGGAACAGTCTTGAAGACAAGGCTTTAATAAGAGCTGCCCGTGGGGACAAAACCAGAAGTGGGAGCAGGACACACCAGACAATGCAGACTCAGGGGGAAGCGATATAAGTGAGAGACCATTCTGGGGGAGCCTGCACTGCTTGGATACAACAAAATAGGGGGGCAGCCAGGACCAACTGTGTAATCTGCACCCTGGTGCAAGATGGAAATTCAGGTCCTGGTTCCCAAGCACCAAGATTTCAGAACAGGGCCCTCACAAGCTCAGGCTACCGACTGCAAACCCAGGAAGCCGGCTCTGGAGGCAGCAGCAGCAAGAAAGCAGGAGAGGCTCAAGGAAGGGAAGCCGGAGGAATCTGCAGACCACCCAGGTGCCAGTGTGGCTCTCGGGACCAAGGCCCAGGGCCAAGCTGGCATCAGCAGCACCAGACTGCCAGCAGGGGACATTGCTGAGGGAGGACCAGCAAGAGCTCTCCAGAGTCAGGACCAATAGGAGACATGGACAGAAAGAGGTTTACTTTAAGAAATTGGCTCACATGACTGTGGGGGCTGCCTGCTCCCGGGGGTGGTCAGACCACTGTGCACGTGGCACTAGCTGCTCTTGAGCGCTCTCCCTCTCTCTCTCTCTCTCTCTCTCTCTCTCTCTCTCTTTCTCTCTCTCTCTCATGTGGTGAGCCGTTTCTGTGAACTGTGGCCGCCATTACAAGATGGCGCTGGTTTCCCCTGTAGTCTGTGACAAACAACTCCTTATCAGAATGAGTTGGCACGCTGTGACTTGGCACCCTATGAGAAAAGTCCACGTGGCAGTTGTGCATTGGGGCTTTATCTGCTTTATTAAGGCTGGGGCACACGGGAGTAGTAGTAGTGGCAGTAGGAGTAGCAGTAGAAGTAGTAGTAGGAGTAGCAGTAGAAGCTAAAAGACATGTCAAAACAAAGGCCTGAATAAACTGCTGAAAGAAGAAAAAGTATCAAGGACCTGAATAAACTGCTGAAAGAAGATTCCTGAGTTGCGTCTTCCTTGCGGGCAAGGGGTCGCGACACTCTCACACACACACACACACACACTCACACGCACGCACACACACCTGGCTGAGAGGTGACTGAGTCTGAACCCCAGGAGAGCGTCTCATTCCCCATTCTTGTGATAGTGCCCAAAACGCTGGGGGAGAGAGAAGAGGCAGCCCCACCAAGGCCAGGAGGAGCTTTGGGGGTGGGTGGGAAGAAATGAGAATTCATGGGGGTGAGGGTGACAGCCAAGAGAGGGGCCTTTGTGACACCCACCCGCCAGGGAAGCCCTAAGTGCCCAAGGCCAGGCTCACCCTGAGCCCAGGCTGTAGGCAGATCAAGGGCACCACACCCACCACTCTCAGCCCTTGGCCTTGGCCAGCTGGCACCTCAAGGGCCTGCCAGGCCCAACCCCCTGGCAAGGGAGTTTGGGTTTTGTTTGGCTTTTCCTTAATGTCAGGAGAGACACAGCAGGTGGCTAAGAGGAAAGGAAGGAAGCGGCAGGAGGGCAGATGGACACGTTACAAGGAGGAACTGGAGGCAGGAGGATCACAAGAACCAGGCTGACCTGGGCCACTTAGCAAGGCCCTGTCTCAAAACAAAATGATGTTCAAAAATCCTGAGGCTGTAGCTCCATGGTAGAGCCCTGGCCTGGCACGGGTGAGGTCCTGGACTCAACAACAACAAAAGATACTGAAAAACCGCCCTTCCTTAAGCTGGCACCACAGAGTTAGGAGCAGGGGACTTGCCGACACAGGTCGCCCTTGGTGTGGCAGGTGGTTCCCAGGAGTCAGCTCTCACTGAGAGAATGTTATTGAGAATGTCAAGGCGTGTTGACATTAAGTTACAAGGATCCAGTTTGTTCATAAGAATCCTTCTATAAATAATGTAAAAGTCCTTCTATAAATAATGTACATAATCTACAGAAAGTAGCTTAGTGGTTGCTTAGGGATGGGAGGGATTTAAGGTGAGAGCTAAAAGGGTCTGAGATTCTGGAGGGATGAAAAGCTGCTACAGTTGTCTGTGGCAGTGGCTGCCAATCATCCGTGGGTATACTGGAAACCACCGATTTTCATACCTTGAACCAGTGAACTGTATGGTATGTGAACTCAGTGCGACTGCATTCTTTTTTATTTATAAAGATTTCTTTTTTTTCCACTTTCTCTTGCAAATTACTTTGTGTGGGTACATGGGAGGGCCCTGGAAATAGAACCCTAAGCTGGCACATGCTAGGTTGGTGCTCTACCCCTGAGCCACATCCCTAGCTTTTATATAATTTTATTTTGAGACAGGGTCTTGCTAAGTTGATGAGGCTGGTCTCAAACATGTTGTGTTCCTGCCTGAGCCTCCCAAGTAGCTAGAATTACAGGTGTGACCTATCATGCCTGGCTTCAAATGATTTCTTTCTGTTTTGCATTTTGGGGATTCTCTACTATAGAATTTTAATTAGCTTTCTTTTTATAGGTTTTTTTTCTTAAGCATCCTCTGACTATTTAATTTGAACTGCTGAATTTTATTAATTTAAACACTCGTGTTAAATAATCATAGGATACTAAAAGTCCACATTTTCAAAGCTGAAAAACATCTATATGTGAGTCTATCTGATTTTCTGGGTAGAGACCTTGGGATTCTGTAAGTATAAGTGACTTTCAAAGCCATGCATACGTAATTCTATTCAAATATTTTTAAAACTACATATTCCACTTGTTGGAAAGATATTGAAAACACAAAACTTTATTATTCCTTCAGCATTTGATATTGTGGTTTTTTAAAATCCTTTTATTTGTTTTAATTAGTTATACATGACAGTAGAATGCATTTATGCACTTTGATATACATAGATGGGATATATTCTTGTTTTTCTGAGTGTACATGTTGCAGAATCATATCGGTCACGCAGTCACATATACACATACAGTAATAATGTCTGTTTCATTCTACTATCTTTCCTATCCCCACATCCCCTACCCTACCCTACCATCACTTCCATCTACCTAATCTAAGGTAATGCTATTCTTCCCTAGTGCCCCAGCCTTTTTTGTGAATTAGCATCCGCATATTAGAGAAAACATTCAGCCTTTGATTTTATGAAATGGGCTTATTTTGCTTAGCATGATATTCTCCAACTCCAACCATTTTCTGGCAAATGCCATAATTTCACTCTTCTTTAAAGCTGAGTAATATTCCATTGAGTATATATACCACATTTTCTTTATCCATTCATCTGTTGAGGGACACCTAGGTTGGTTCCATAGTCTAGCTATTGTGAATTGAGCTGCTATGAACATTGATGAGGCTGCATCAATACAATATGCTGATTTTAAGTCCTTTGGGTCAAATGGTGATTCCATTCCCCATGTTCTGAGGAATCTCCATACTGCTTTCCATAGTGGTTGCACCAATTTACAATCCCACCAGCAATGTATGAGTGTACATTTTTCACCACATCCTTGCCAACATTTATTGTTGCCTGTATTCTTGATGATTGCCATTTTGACAGGAGATAAAATATTAGAGTAGTTTTGATTTGCATTTCTCTAATTGCTAGAGATATTGAACACTTTTTTATAAATTTGTTGATCAATTGTATTTCTTCTTCTGTAAAGTGTCTGTTCAGTTCCTTAGCCCATTTATAGATTGGATTATTTCGTCTTTTTTGGTGTTAAGTTTTTGAGTTCTTTATATATCCTAGAGAATAATGCTTTATCGGAGGTGCATCTGGTAAAGATTTTCTCCCAATCTGTAGGTTCTCTCCTCACATTATTAATTGTTTCCTTTGCTGAGAAGAAGCTTTTTAATTTGAATCCATCCCATTTATTGATTCTTAATTTTACTTCTTGCGCTTTAGGAGTCTTGTTGAGGAAGTCAGGTCCTAGGCCAACATGGTAAAGATTTCGGCCTAGTTTTTCTTCTATTAGCCACAGGGTCTCTGTTGTAGTGCCTAAGTCTTTGATCCACTTTGAGTTGATTTTTGTGCAGGGTGACAGATAGAGGTTTAATTTCACTTTGCTACATATGGATTTCCAGTTTTGCCAGCACCATTTGTTGAACAGGCTGTCTTTCTCCAGTGAATGTTTTTGGCACCCTTGTCTAGTATGACATAACCATATTTATGTGGGTTTGTCTCTATGACCTCTACTCTGTACCTTGGTCTACACGTCTATTTTGGTACCATTATCATGCCATTTTTGTTACTATAGCTCTGTAGCACATGGTTTAAAGTCTGGTATTGTGATGTCTATTCCTTTGCCAAAATGCCATTACTCAACAGTGACAATTTCTGTATTACTGATATAAAAACCCACAGCCTTCATGTTACACTAGAACTCACACTCAGAATCAACCCCTTTGCAAGCAGAAATGTGGAACCCGCCCAACCCAAACAGAAGGATAATAAGAGTATTTGATTATTTTTGAAAGTCCCCACTGAATTAAAATTAGGAAATGGAAAGTTCATGGCATCTTAAATATTTTGGGACCCAGTAAAATTAATTGTCCACAGAGTCACTACAGTCACTGCTTCTAACAAATGAGGTAGGTCTCATGTTCTTTTAATCAACTCAATACACTTGTGCCTCATTGCAAAAACCCCAAAGGATTTAGAATTGTTAAAAAGATGAAAAGTTAAAAAGATGAAAAGTTAAAAAGATGATTTCTATTAAAAACGACTCACCAGAGCTTTCCTTGTGTGTTTTAACTAACTGAATTTTTCCAAGAAGTATGTTCACTCCACATGATTGGAGGCTGAACCTCTCAATCCATCCCTGTCTATGAGCCCTCCCTGATGAAGGATCTCCTGTCTCCCAAAGGCCCACCAAAAAGATATGTCCTGTGTCCCCAAGTTGGGTGACGGCTCTCCTGTGACAAAGAGTCTGAGCTGAAGGACCCCTAGGGCCAATGCTTGCCTGCTGAGAGCAGCCACCCACCCATCACCCCTTGGGCAGGTGAGCCCGAGGGGCCTCAGGGTGCCTGGCCAGCCCACCCTTGAACATAGGACATACAGGTGAAAAGACATGAGGCTCCTTCCCCTGCTCCACTGTGCCCTCTGCACTCCAGGGAGACGGGGTCCCCAAATGTCTGACACCCCCACCCCAATGATAATGGTCAGCAAGGAGATACAGCTCCTGTAATCTAAGGGCCCCTAAGTGCACCAAGGTCAGTTCAAGGTCTCAAGCAAGGTCAAGGTCAACTGAGCCTGCTCTGCGGTACCAGGAACTCATTTCCTAGAAATATGCCCGTGATCTCACATCAAAGGAAAAAACCTCACCCCAGTGCCAGCAGAACTGACCGAGGAAAAATGTCACCACCACTATTTTTAGCAGATGACTATTGTCGCTCCAGTTGTAAAGGACCGAAGCCAAAAGTCCAGAAGGAAACCACACAGACTGACCCTCCCAGTACGGGAGGAACCCGGGGGATCCTCCGCAGCTGCTCACTTGACAGTGCAACAGACAGAACCTGCCCTGCTCCAGGGCCCTTTGCTCTAATCCGTACTCAGGAGAACATCAAAGACAGAGAAAAGCTGTGGCCATTGCTGGTACAATCCCTCGCAGAAACGCCCCCCTTGCCCAGCTACCTGCGTCTGGACTCTGATGTCCTCCAAGCCCAAATCTGCCTCAGTTCCATCTCTTGGGGCAGCACCTCGTTCTCTACCCACCTGGAGCCAGAGGTGCCGCAAGGTGCACCCAGAGGAGCCCCAGATCCTTCTCTGCTTCTTCCCGGTCTCCCCCACAGCTTTGTCACCCCCAGGCACCAGCTGCCACTTCTAATGGACACAAGAGTCCTCACCATGTGGACATGCCATTTTCTTTATGATTCATCTTTAGCTAAACATTTACTTTGCTTCCACCTTTTTCCCTGGCTGAAAGGGAACCAGCAGTAATGGAAAACCATTTGAGACTAATTCACCTACAAAAACTAGAGCTCTGTTTATTGAGTGTCTAGCGCAGAGCAGAAACTTTCTATTTAAGTTACTAATCTATTCTGCAAAGAACCTCAGGAAGATGTTATTACCTTCAGAAGTGTCTGCATTTCAGGTTAAAGGAAACTGGGATCAAAATATCAGGGTTTTGTTTTTAATGAGGTGGTTAGTTTAACCACCCTAATCAAGCCTTCATCCGTCACCACCAAACTCCACGCCCACTTATCCACTCCCAGGAAATGGCTAGAGTTCTTCTAACATGAAAACCCTCTTAAAATGCAGGTCTGGCTCAGTGGGCCAGGGGAGGTTATGGGGAAAGCTCCTTTAGATGCCCACACTTTGGTTGGTCCCTTCATCACCCCTTTCAACACCCAACGTCTCCAGTTGGTCCCCTCCCCCCATCCACTAGGTCGGACCCTGCTTTCATTTCCAAAATTAGTAAGGTTTGGATAAAAGGAAAGGCACACTTTCCTTCAACCCATCTAAAGAAGAGCAACTTTATTGCCTCTCGGGGCAATGTCCCTAGCCAGAGTCATGGGCTCCAATTCACTTACTAGGTAAATTATCAACTATGAAGCTGCTTGACAATAGTACAAAACAAATGGATAATTCACCAGAAATCTGCTTCTAGATATTAATCATAATTACTCTGAAACAACAAATTTTAGAAACAAACATTTTACAAGCACCCCTTATAATCACCAGACCGTGAAGCCAGCTTACTTGTAGGTGAGCTACAAAACTCAAATTATCTTTTGATAAAAGGTAGCAGAAATCCCAAAGAACAGGGGAGAAGGTGATTAGAAGCCATATTTGCTAGTCCAACTTCATAATTGCAGTCTTAGAACCTCCCAAAGCTGCGGCACAGAAGAAATGGGGAGAGGAGAGGCTGTTGGAAATACAAAGGGCAATTCTTAAACCTGACCCCAAGATTGCCTCGGGTAACTCAGGGTCGGGGCTGGGGAGATAGCTCAGTTGGTAGAGTGATTACCTCGCATGCCCAAGGCCTTGAGTTCAATCCCCAGCACCACAAAAAAAAGAGAGAGAGAGAGAGAAACTCAGGGTCTGTTGAAGAAGAGCATCACTGAAACTGGAGGCTTTGGGACCTGGGAGTCAAGGAGGCCCCTAGGATTGGCAGCATCTGTACCCAGAAGACAGAGCTGGGGGGTCTTAGCAACGAGGAGGTCTCTTCTTGGCATCCAGGTTCTTCTGAAGTTTTGATCCCGGCAAGGTACTTCATAGTTCTGAGCCAGATACTCCAACCATGTGCAGTTGCAGTGACGGCCCTCTTTGACAGACCCTGTGTTTCAGGGCTAAAGTGGGATCACAGTTAACTGTCTTCCATATTTCCACCTCTCCCCGTATCCTCCAGGAAACAGCTTGGGAGGCTCTACAACTGCATTTGTTTGAGGAAGTCCTATGAACGGAATCGTACGCCTGGTGATTTCTTGAGATCTTGTCACTCAGCATAATTCCCTGGTCTTCCTTTATTTTTCAAGCAACCTCGGGGACTGGGGATATAGCGTGTTGCCTAGCATGTACCAGGCCCTGGGTTTGACCGACCCTCAGTGTGGCAAAATAGATGAACAAACTACATTTTACTTTCCTTGCCTCAGAAGAATGACTACTACGAATGACTATTACTTAACACCCTTGGCTGGCTCCTCTTGAGCAGAGGTGACATATTGCTCCTGCCACCTCATCTGGCCTTCCTTCCATACACCTGTCTGCCCCTCTTGGGGCAATGTCCCTAGCCAGAGTCATGGGCTCCAATTCTAAAGCCAGGTAAGCATCCCAGAAACTCTTAGAAGCCAGACAGGAATTCTCTGTCCCCACCAAAGGCCTACTTTTGATCTGAGCTTATGCAGATCTGACATAAATATGCCTTTGGAAGCACACATTTATTTCTCTGCTACTTGGAAATGGCTTTCAAATCCCACCACGCCAATCCAATTTTGCCACTGAGCCGCCTGTCACGTGGGAGTTCACTTCTACCTTAATTTCTGCACCTCTGACTTTAGTAGAGAGAAGAAAAATCCACCTTTAAATGTTCTTCAGTTCGGGGACACTGCTTAAAACCACCTCTTACAAAACATTTTATGTACCCACGTTATAAAGACATCAGGGATTCTTAAGGTCCTGCTTCATCTTAAAATCTGACCACCTAAGATCTACAAACAGAGGCTACTGTGGCCTCTCTCTCCGGGCAGAGTGAGGAAGGGCAACCTGTTCTCCAGGCTACGCAGGTCTCCGCGGGTCCCATCAACCGACCTTACCTTCGTACTCTCTTAATATCTCACAGGCACAGGAGCATGCAGACCCACCAGCTCTCCGCCAGCTGTCTCAATGAATTACTTCCCAGCCCTCTTGAATGAAACACACTCTCTTTGTCCAATTTTACAACTGCTCTACATTCTTCTTTGAATTAAATGAAATTACACATTGGTTTACATATGGAATTGTTTTGACTTAGAGCAATTTTAGAATGCCCCATGGTTGTGATTTCTAGTTACTGGCTCCATAGGCTGGAAAGCCAGTCTCGAGAAACTTAAAAAGAAAAACTAGAGGTATTACAAAGAAGTGGTATCATACAGACCGAGCTCCCTAAACTAGGTTAAAAATTTTTCTTCTAAATAAAGCATAAAGATACATTTTTAAAAATTTAAGCACAATTCTAAATTACTTAGGTTAAAAAGAAAAAGAAATCATAATGTAAATTAGAAGAGAACAGTACTAAAAATACCACATAGCAAAATTTATGGGGAAAAGTAAAAGTGATACTTGATGGAAAATCACCAGGACATAGTAAAAAGAAATAGTAGAAATTGGTGAAAGAGTAAAGATTACAGATCTAGAACAAAAGCTGATTATCAGAAAATAATAATAAAGTAGATTGTTTTTATAATATTTGAAGAGGAAAAAAAGCACAAATTTTTAAATACAGGATCCAGATGTGGTGGCCCGTACCTATAATCCCAGCTACTTGGGAGGCTGAGCCAGGAGGATTGCAAGGATACTCCCAAGGTAGTAGCCTCAGCAATTTGGAAAGAACTTAAGCAACTTAGTAAGACTCCATCTGAAAATAAAATATAAAAGATCTGGGGATGCAGCTCAGTGTTAGAATGCCCCTTGGTCTGATCTTCATTACTCAACCATTAAAAAAAGGGGGGGGGGACCAGTATATAGTACAGTTATTACAAAGATTAAAAAAAAAAAACTCTACAGCTTTATAATGATAAACTTAGATGTAATGGAGCAGTTTCCTAGAAAATAAAAGTTATCATAACAGACCAAGAAAGAAACATGAAATTTGAATAGTCCTAAAATCATTAGGGGATTACAGACCTGGAGGTCTCATGGGGGCTTGAAGTTTATGACGGACATTAGTTAAATAAGATGTTCAAAACCACCCAACAGCCAGGTGCAGTGGCACACACCTGTAATCCCAGCATCTTGGGAGGCTGAGGCAGGAGGATCATGAATTCAAAGCCAGCCTAAGCAATTTAATGAGGTGCTAAGCAACTCAGTGAGACCCTGTCTCTAAATAAAATTTTTTAAAGGGCTGGGGATGATGTGGCTCAGTGGTTTCAATCCCCGGTACCAAAAACAAAACAGAAAAACCCGACATCCATTGCCCCCTAGCATCCCAGTCCATTCCTCCCACAGGCAGGAGGTGAAGATGGGAAGCTGAGGAACCCCAGGGAGAGGCCCTTAGGGTGCCAGAACCTTCACAAGCAGCGTCAAAGCTAGGTTTGGACCCAGCCCCGCCCCCTCCTCTCTCTCTACCCTGAGTCCCACTCTGCCAACGATGACACGGAGGGGTTATAACATGCTGTAGTTTGGATCTCTAGTGGCGCCAAAGGTCCAGGTGCTAAAGGCTTGGCCCCAGCCCAGGACGCTCCCAAGGTAGTAGAGTGTTTTGCAGGTGGAGCCCAGGAAGGAAGCCGAGTCACAGGGCAGGCCCCTGAATGGGACACTGGGACTGGCCAGAGCCGTCCCCCTCTCCTTACTTCCTGATGTGCCAGGAGGTGAACAGTCCTCTTCCACCACGTGCTCCCACCACAACGTCCTGTGAACAGGCCCAAAGCAACCGGGTGGAGCGAACACAGACAGAAACTGCTGCAATCATGAGCTAAAATGAACCTTTTCCCTTATCAATTTGATCATCTCAGACATTTTGTCCAGAGATGAAGTTGACACAGACTACAAAATCCCTGCCAGCTCTAATCTTGGGACAAGGTCCTAAAATTCTGAAACAGACACACTCCTTGCCATTCAGTGTAACCTTCCCCTCAAAATGACAGTAGCATGGAGGGGCTGATGCTGGGGTTGGTGAATCTGCGAGTCCTGGGGTTACTTCCACGATGGAGTCCCATTTTTCACAGCAAACAGGAATTTTAAATAAACACTTAGGTTGAGCTCATCACATCCTTTTCAAACAGAAGCCAGTTCGTACCTGGGAATCTCCCTGGATTCACCACCATTCACTCTAGTTCCAACCTACGCCATCACTAAGAGTTAGGCCTCTCCTTGGTGCATACCTCAGCAGGGCCTGCGAGATGGAGTGGAGTTCTCATCCTCTTGAGCACTGTCAACCAACACGACGGAGTGATTCCACACCTAAGCTGGAGGCCTCCTGCAGGTTCCCAGAGCACAGAAGATACCATCGCCACAGTCGCATCCACTGAATGGCAGGGGCCTCAGGCCAGCAGGGATGCCAGCTCACCCCTCCCCTGGCAGCATTCCAGAGTCTACTGGGGTGCAGGTCCAGCAGGCTCCTGGACAGTGGGTGGGGCCACGGTGCTGCAGGGATGGTGGGTTTTGCACATAGACCACCTCGCTGGCTCAGTCACGGGAACACCTCTGCCCCTCCAGGAACCTATCGCTTCACCCCTGAACCAAGACAACCCCCCCACATCCCAAGGGTAGACAAGCTGTGTGAGCCTCCCTCAGAAGCCACTGTGAGTTCACACCCCTCCTCGCCAAGAGCTCCAGCGATCACCCCCCATGCACGCACACACATGAGCACACACACGCACACACACACACATACACACACACACACAAAACCAACTCAAGAGCTAAGAACAAAGGCCACCAGCTCTTGGAGATGCACCATGGGTGAGTGCCCAAGGTGTCCCTAGCCACCCCTCACCCTCACCTCTCTAGACTGGTTGTAAAAATGGCCCCATGCCTCCTCCCTCTGTCTACCACATGCAGCTCTTCCCCTTGAGAGGAGGGGTCACACTCCTCCTGCTTAAATTTAGGTGTGACCTCCAGACTTGTGTCAGCAAGTGTGACATTGAACCTGAGCCAAACCCAAGCCTCCTGAGGTCCTGCTGACTTCTGGAACTCTGCCCCAGCCTTGGAGAAACATCAGGGGGTCGGCTTGCTGGGACCTGAGAGGCCATGTGGAGCGGAGATGAGTCACCCCAGCAGAGACCATCCTGGCCCTGCCGTCTGCGGCTGACCACCAGCTGACTGCAGACTAATTAGAAATCCAGCCTGGACCAGCTGGGCTGCGCCACCTTGGCAAAATGGTCCCTGTGGCACACCCCCCTTGGGGTTTCCTAGTTGTGTGTCCCTCAAAGGCCCACGTGTTAAAGTTTGGGTTCTCAGGGTGGTGCTTTTAGGAGGTAGTGCAGACGTTAGCGGGTGGGGCCTGGCAGGAGGTCCTGAGGTCATTGAAGATGTTCCTTCCAAGGGATTCCAAGCCAGGTACAGTGGTGCACACCTGTGATCCCAACTACTCGGAGGCAGAGACAGGAGGATAGCAAAGTTGAGGCCAGCCTGGGCCACGCAACAAAATCCTGTTTCAAAATAAAATTTTAAAAAAGGATTTGGAATGTAAAGTCAGTTTGTAAGGCCCCGGGTTCAATTCCCAGTGCTGGGGGAAAAGAGGAGGACAGGTTGAAATTGCAAGCCCCTGGTCTCTTCCTCTTCTGTTTTGTTTCCTTCCTCTAATGGTAAGCACTGTGCTCCACCAACGTGCTCCTGAACGTTGCACCTGGCACCCCCACCAGAAGCAAATGGGTGAGGCCCAATGCAATGGGTTTACCCAATTTTGGACTGGAAGCTCCAAAACAGTGAGCCAAAATAAACTTCTTCTCCTTATGAGTTAATTATCTCAGGTATTTCATTACAGTAACAACAGGCTGACTAACATATGCAGCACTCCTGTGGCCACAGATAAATGACACACCTGTATGAGAAGCACATGGGTCTCTCTACTGCTGCTGGACCTGGAGCAGCCCACCATGGTCAGTAAGGAGGAAGTGGTGGACATCTGTTAACTGCCTGCCACAGGCCCAAGTCTTCCCAGGCCACCGAAACAGACTCACTTCTGTTCCAGTCCCTGGGGCTGTGAGTCTAGAATTCTACTCCAATCTCCCTGGCCACCGGCTTTTTTGCACCTCAAAATTTGAGGATGCAACTACAACAGGGACATAGGTTCCCAAACAGCAAACAAGACTCTTTTAGTGCCCACTGGACCCCAGTACACATGGAGAGACATAAGGCCTGTCCACTTTCTATAGTAACCAGCAAGAATGGGAGTAATCACCCTGTTTCCATGCTCATGCAGGCTGTGAGTGCCAGGCCTGGTGAGGGCGGAGGGCTACCCATGGGCTGCAATAATGTAAGCCTCCTCTTAGGGCACGTGATTCCACAGTTTATACATCTTTCTGGAGCACTCGAACAATGAATGACATCAAGACAAATTTCTCAAGTATATTTCAAGATAAAATCTGATCACAGCTATGAATCTGCAGAACTCGAATGGAAGCCCCTGAGGAAAGGAGACGCCCATCCTGGGTGTCTGGCTTTGCTCTGCTAATAGAACCGAAGGAACTAAGGGCCTGTCATTTAAACCTGCAGGCACCGAACGCCAGCCAGAGAGCAGTGCAGTGTTTTGATGAATCCAGAGATAGCTTGGGCCCTGCCAACTCGACTTCTGACCTGCTGAAGCAAGGAGCGGGTGAGTGGTCCCTGGAGACTGGACCCCTGCCCACGCCCTTCTTTCCACCTTCCTGCCCGGGCCTCCTGCAGGTGCAGGTGGAAGTCTGCCAGGCCCAGAGGTCTCCAGGCAGATTATGTTCCTCTGTGTAGATGTTTTGGCCTGAGGCTGGCCTAAAATTGATCTGCTACCTTTTCCCTCAAGAGTGGACCTGGGGTATCGTCTCCACCGACTCCAGCCTTCCTGATTCCCACTTGGGTACATTTCTTGTAGCCTGTAATGTACTCTTCGTCAATTCCGTGGATATGGAGTCACTCACTGGGCCACAGGCCATCTCCAAAGCTACATCTGAGACGTTGGCTGCTGACCCCACACCAGCTGCCACTATCGTTCACTTCAAGGTCTCTGTGCAGGGAATCACACTGACTGACAACCAGAGAAAGTAAGCCTCCTCTACTTGCTCCTGTGCTGGGCTCTCCTTCCTGCAGCCCATCCGTGCCTCCACTCACCACTGCTCACCCTTGCACCTCTCAGCCCACCTATTCTCCCATCCATCTATCTTGCTTCCATTCTTTACCACACTAGCTGTTCATCCATTGATGCATTATTCATCCACTTGTTCACACACTCATCAATTGGTCCATTCATCTACTTACTCGCATCCATCCATTCCCTATCTATTCTATGCCTACTTATCCCTTAATTTGTGTGTGTCTCCATCCATCCAGCCAGCCATCATCCAGCCATCCATTCATCTACCCACCCACTCATCCACCTACCCATCCACCCATTCTCCATTCATCCACCCACCCATCCATCCATCCATCCATCCACTCATCCATCCACCCACCAACCTACCATCTATCAATCTATCCACCCATCCATACATCCTCCATCCCTCCATCCATCTATCCTCCATTCACCCATCCATCTACCCATCCACCCACCAACCCATCCATCAATCCATCCATCCATCCATCCATTATCCATCTCTCCATCCATCCTCCATCCACCCACCCATCCATCCATCAATCTTTCCATCCATCCATCCATCCATCCTCCATCCATCCACCCATCCATCGATCCATCCATCCCTCCCTCCATCCATTCATCTATCTATCCCACCATCCCTCCATCCTCCCTCCCTCCATCCTTCTACAAGGATCTGCCTGAACTAGGTAGCCAGCTCTCAATACAACTGTTTAAAAGGTCCTTCTTTCCAGGAGCAGAGTCTTTCCTCCCAGGCTCTCTCCTAACCATGACCCCAGTTCATTTCCTTCCTCCTTTAGAGTCCCCCCATTTCTTATTCCTCAGCATCAGTTTCTTTTCCAGCCCCTGGCTTTTGGGCTTATTTCTGTGGCACATGTCTCTGTTCCTGAGCACCTCAGGCCATCTTGCTCTGTGAGACAGTGACCCACAACAGGCACAGTGCAAGGTGGCCTGGCACAGGCCGAGGGCTGGAGGAAGCAGACCCTCCCATGCTCATTCTCTGTTCTCATATGTCTGAACCACAGGCTCTTCTTCCGAAGACACTACCCCCTCAACACTGTCACCTTCTGTGACCTGGATCCACAGGAAAGAAAGTAAGTCTCTTGGAAACACCTTCCCTCTCAGCCAGCTCACGCCGCTGGAGAGAGTGTGTGTACATGAGCACAGGTGCGCAAGTTCTCTGTCCAACTGGAAGATCCGTCTGTGTCCAGGGGAGTGTGCCTAATTGTGTTGGGCATTTTTTGAGTTTTCTTCATAGATCTGGAGACCCTCCTGGGACTCAAATGCCCATTTTTACCCCCTCTGGCCCGACCCTCACCCTGACCCTGACCCTGTATCTCCCCTCCACACTGTGGGAGGTAGCTGGCAGTGTTTGCTCCAACTTGAAAGCCCCTGGGTGACCTTGGCTGCTTCTATCCTGCAGAGGTCAGGGCTCCTCTGCTTGCCCCAGAGAGTCTGGTCTGAGTGGGCGGTGCTCTGGGGACAGGTGCAGGGATTTACCCTGAGCTGACTTTCTCTCCACAGGTGGATGAAGACAGAGGGAGGTGCTCCTGCTAAGTAAGTATGGCTTCCTAGTCCACCAGCAGGTGGGGGGGTGGCAGGTTTAGAATCCGGAGCCTGGGGTAGGGAAAGGCCAGCAAGGATCTTTGTGCCAATGTCACCGAAGTCTGGAGAAACAGTACAGCCCACGTGTGTGGCCTTAGCAAAGGAGAGTGTGTCCTTTCAGGGACAGAGTTGGAAAGGCTTTGGAAAAGAACGAATATTTTAAAATGGATCTTAAAAGACAGGTAGAGTTTGCTTAGGCTGAAAGGTAGGAGAGAGATGGGTTTAATGTGAGGAGGTAGCTTGACCAGCAATCTGGGCAGGGCTGAGTGTCCCACAGAGAGGCTGCTGAATGGTTGTTGGCTGAAGAAAGGAGACCAGAGGCAGCCAGGCCACCTCCAGTGACCAGGAATCTGGGTGTGATCAACGCTGGGGACTTGGCCTTGTTCAGTCCTCATAATCATCGAGGACTCTGAGTCCCCATGTTTTTTTGGTGTCCCTGCCAGCCGGCCAGGCAGGCCAGAGCTTGCAACGGGGTCAGGTGGCAGTGTCAGGGCAGGCATGGGTTGGCCAGGTCTCCATCATGGCAGAAGCAGGCAGACAAGGCTGGCATGCCTGTGTGATGGGAGCTCAGAGATGACCCCCACCCTGCTCAGGTCACCCCCACTGCACTACAGCCCTAGCCAGCCCAGACAGGGAGGAGTTGGGGGGCTGCCCTGTGGACTCCAGTGACTCCAACACCTGAGCACTACTCCAGCTCCTGAAACCAAGCTGGAAGAGTCAAGTTGTGGGAAGTACAGGGCTGTGTGTGAGTGTGTGTGTGTGTGTGTGAGTGTGTGAGAGTGTGTTTGTGACTTGGCTAATTTTAGCCGGGCAGTGCCGTCTGAGGCAGAGGGGTGTCCATGGGCATCTCCAGCTGTCCCGATTTCCCCATCTCGCTCTAATTAGCAACACCCTGGCTGGGAGGGGCCCTGAGCTCACATTCTGTTCTATGCCCTCGTATTTTTAACTCTGTTTTGCAAAGAGAGAATGTTAGGTCACTCCCGTCTTGGTGCTGGAGGGGGGACAGGTGTGGGGTCCCCTCCCCCTTGGGTTCTCTGGACTTCCCAGCCTCTGGACGGGGCGGCTGTGTGTGGGGGGGGGTGGAAGACCTGCTCCTTCTTGGACTCCCTGACTTCCTGGGGTGCATGGCGGGTGCACGGCGGGTGTGTGGTGGGTGCCTGCTGGGTGCGTAGTGGGTGCGGAGGCCCCATCCTGGCTGGGCCCCGGCCTCCTGGGTGGGGCTGGGAGAGGCTGCTTGACGAATGCTCCCACTTTATTTCTGGTCTCGTCCCCACCCTGAACTATCCAGTCTTGTCCTTCACCCCAGTCCCGCTCCACCCCTCCAAGGGGAACTGTTTGCCTGCCCTGAAACAAAGCGAGACGCTGTCCCCAGCCTTGGCCTTGCTGCGGGGGAACCAAGAGGGCTCTGTCTCAGGCGCCCCCGTCCCTGAGGCCCTGGGAGGTTGGGGACGCCGCGTGGCAGGCTGGGTGTGCCCTGGCCAGGGTCCTCCTGTCTTCCCCTCTTGCCCACCACCCTCTCCTGCCCCTGCAGGCTCTTTGGCTTCGTGGCCCGGAAGCAGAGCAGCACCACAGACAACGCCTGCCACCTCTTTGCTGAGCTCGACCCCAAGCAGCCTGCCTCTGCCATCTTCAACTTTGTCTCCAAGGTCATGCAGAGCACCGGCCAGAAGAGATGAGCCCACACCCCTTTCCCAGGGCCAGGGCAGCGGGGACGGGGCACCTGGGGAGGGGACCTCTGAATCCTGACCACCTCGAATCCACAAGGAGGACTTTGGGCTAATTTTGGAGAAGGAGAGAAGAAAGTGTAGCGTTGGGCGAGGGAAGTGAAATACAGAGGGGAGGGGAGAGGGAGAAAAAGCAAAAAAAAATGATGGAGGAGAAGACGCAGGTTCTCCTGGGCAGATGGAAACGGCAGCCTCCCAGAGCCTCCTAAGCCAGCCAGGTCCCCTCACTCCCGCCCCCTCTGAGAGGACGGAGCTCCTCCACGGGCCTCCTTGGGATCCACATTTTGGGGGGAAAATGAAAAAGCTCTGTGTCCCTCGCCACCTGCTTTGCAAGGACAGTTCAAGTCAAGAGAGTCTTTTTCTGGCCACCTGAGGGCTGGTCGCTGAGCCCGAAGGCTGGCAGGAGAAAGCGCGTGGGGAAGCTTTTCCTTCTGACACTATGCCAGACCCGAGGCCCCTCCGTCCTGTGCTGGGCCATCGATGCATTGTGACGTGGGTGTTTGTATGTCCCCACCCACACCCTCACACACTGATTTCTATCGCCTCTGTCTGCTAGAATTGTAAACAGCTCTGCTCGTCTCTGTCCCCGGGTTAGCACACATGTGCATCCTGTCCAAAGAAGGTTAGGGTTGGGGGTGACACGGCAGCAGGAGGAGACAGAGCCCTCTCCTGCAGGAGTACCTAGTATTTCCCCTCCCCATCCCTGTACTTATACTCTAGTGGCCCCGGGTGCCACCAGCCTGATCTGTACAGAGGCCCTGGCCAGAGGAGAAGTGCACCCCTGCTCCGTTGCTGGTTGACCAGGAGCCCCGGGCTTTGGTATGAGGAAGCAGAGATATGTGTGTCCGTAGGGAGGAGGACTGTCAGGAAAGGTGGCTGCTGAGCCCTGACACCTTCCCACCACGGGTGGCTCACGGCTGGCTGGGCAGGCCGCTCTGGCCAGTGCTGGGGCTCTGCCTTACTACTGATGCTCTGCCCCATTCCTGGGCTCAGGGCCCCAGCACCAGCCTCAGCTCAGCCTTGCTTATCTGCATGCTGCCTTTTGGGGTGCTGGGGATGGTGACTTCCTGCCCTGCCCTGTCTTTCCTGCAAGGTCCTCATGTTGGGGCTCATCCTGGGGAATCTGCTTCTCAGATCTCTTCTCAGCAAGGCCCCAGAAGAAACCTGTGGTCCTGATGTCCCCTCTGTAAGAGCCTCAAGGTCTGACTGGTTGCAGGCGCCTTTCAGCTGGGCTGCTCAGGGTGACATCAGCAAAGCTCCTAGGGCCACTTCCGGAGCATCACAGGGCCTCCCCATCACGCCAGAGCCTCGCTGTCTCCCTTCTGCCTTGGCTTCCCCAGCAGAGCCACACTGCCCACAGAGCAGGGGACAAAGAGCATGCATTTAGGTCAAAAGACCAAGGGTCCATATGGGCAGTGGGGAAGACCCTTGGCCACCACCCAGGAACTCTAAGCCAGAATGGAAACTTCAACAGGACTCCATTCTTCAGCCCACAGGGGCCCTCTGAAGAGTGGCATTGTACTGATATATAAATATATATAATATACACCTGAGACATACTGACAGAATATGTAAGCTAATAAAATATAAGAAAAGGTTAAAAAATAGGTAAATTGACAAAAAGTATTTATTGTTTCCCAGATTGCTCTGTTGCCTCCCTGAGCAGAAACCAGTCCCCGTCCCTTTCTTTACATATAAGTAGAGCCTGATTGGAGGGGCCTTTGTCCATGGTGTGGCTGGGCATCTCCTTGCCCTGGGCCGTGCTGAGGCTCGGTGGGGTGGGGTGCGTATGCTGCATTGTGTTGGCCCCCTGATTCTCTGTCAATTAGGGCCCAGTGGTCAGCTCCCTGCACATCTGGGGAGCTGTCTTCATTCCTACAGGTCTGAGTGCTTGTGTGAGCCTGCTGGTGACCAGGTGTGCACATGTGCGTCTCTGGGAGCTGGAAAGGAGAGTGTCTAGATTAGACGGGGACAGAGCCTGAGCCCCCACTGCGCTCCCCAAAGGGGAAGTCCCAGGCTTGGTGACCTAGGTCCTTCCAAAGTGCCCTTCCTTCTGAGATGTTGAAGCCAAATATCTGAAGCCACCTCTCCTTATTCCTTAACATACTCAAGGTCTCCTCTAAGATAGAAGGAGACATTTCCCCACCTGGTTTCTTTGTAAATACCTCCCTCTCCCGCTGCCTAGGCTGGCAGCCGCCTCCTGGTCGGTTGCCTCCTCTTGGCTGGAGGCTGGAGGACCCTCCGGAAGCCTGCCCTGCACAGGGACTGAGTCTGGGGTCAGCCTTCACACTTGCCTAGCCACTGCCCACCCTCAGCCCCTTCAGGCCTGGCCAGCCCCCGCACTCCAGGCCAGCCCCGTGTGAGCCAGGGGGGCATCAGAGAGTGCTGGCGAGCTGGCCACTCGCACTCAGCACACCTGTGGAGGGATCAGCACTTTGGGGGCCACGTGGTGGCCTGCCACCCCGTTCTGCTCAGTGTCTCACAGGTGGACCTGGCACACACACATGCACATGCACACACACACACACACACACACACACACACATACACACACACACGCATACACACACATCACTCTGCGCTGTAGTCTATGCTTGCCAAAGATTTACTTTAAGAGAGAGCACTTTGACTCATTGTTATCATTTTATACGTGTTTCTCTCCCCCTCCCTGGCCCTTTGCCTGTTGTTGTTGTTGAATCTGTAGTCAGCAGGAGAGTGCTGTCTGCTCTTGATGGGGGCTGAGGCAGGGAAGGGTCTGCAGAAAAGGCAAGAAAGAGCGGGAGACGCCTGGTCAGCACGAGGTGCTGCCTCTGCCTGTCCAGCAGGTCTCTGGGGCAGTCCGGGGCCTTGCCCTTGCTGGCCGCCACAGGCATGGTGGGGACATCTCCGATTCTGCAAGGATTGGGGCCCAGGGAGAATAAGAGGGAAGGGCTGGGCCTGAGAGCCATGGTGAGGTGACCCCAGAGGGGAGCTGGGGAAATGAGCAGTGTTTGTGGCTTCCAGGGGTGACGGAGGTGCCCCCCCGCCATCGTGATGTCTTGGCTCCTTGATATAGCCAGGCATCTGAGGACAGAAGCATCGCCTCCTGGGTTGGGGACAGGCATTTTGAGCCATCTCACTGACCCTCTCCCCCAGGAGTTCTGAAAGCTGAGGACACTGACTGCAGAGGATTCTTCTCCCTGACTTCTCAGGAACCCCCAGATGTGGTAGGGACCGGGCAGGATGGGTGGTGGGACCCTGGGGCTGTGCGGCATCCTGCTATGAGGGGGCTCTCAGGAGGGAGAGGAGGGGGACTCTCCCACCTCATACCCCCATCTAAGAAGCCCACCCCTGCCCACCCCTGGGGTCTTCTATGAGCTGGGGGCAGAGTTTCAGGGCCACCTCTTCTCCCAGGGCCAGGCCCTGGAATGCTGAGACTCATGTTCCCGTGTCCAGAGGTAACATAGGATATGTGTGTGCGCGCGTGCAAGTGTGGACATCTGTGTGTGTTTGGCTCATCTCTTTAGGGCACTTAGGGGTAGGTGTCGGAGGTGGTGCATGGCAGAATGTCAAGTTCAAGGTGACCCAGCGGTGAGAGCTATCAGAAGGGAGGCCTGTAGAGCCAGCGATTGGTGGAGTCTCAGCGTCGGGTGGCAAGGACCGGCCCCCTGGGCTGGGCTCAGCAGACCTGTTCCTTCCTGTCTCCCCTGTAAAGTGGGAAAGGACAGGGGACTCAGTTTCCCACACCTGGGCTGTTCCCAGCAACGAGGTTATTGTAGAGCCATGTCCCAAGCTTGTTTTCTAATCAGTGTTAAATGGAGTGACACTCTCCTGTGGGTCTGTGTTTGGTCTGTGCGTGTGTGTGTGTGAGCACGCCCAGGTGTGCCTTCTGTGTCCCCCCCCACCCATTTTCTCTCCTCTCTTCAGACTTGTCATTCAAAACAAATGTCAGAAATTCCTTACCACAGCACCCCCACCCCGCCTGCCTTCCAGGTCCTCTGCAGAAAACCCCGAGTACCCCAGGGTCCTCCCACACCCCGCTGTGTATTTATATAGATGGAAATATACTTTATATTTTGTATCATTGTGCCTATAACTTTGCCACCTTGTATAAACCCTGATGTATGCTATTCATCCTGGATATGAAGGTATGGACCCCCACGCTGGCTCTCCCACTCCTGTACAGCGCCTCGGTTTCTTCACGATCCATTGTATGGCTTTATAAATGATAAAACTTAAAGAAAAACTGCATGGTGTTATCTAGCATGGTGTTGTTTGGACAGGGGGTTTCTGGAAGAAAGGGACCCTTCGCAGGCATCAGATATGAGGGGGATTCAGTTCTCCCTCTGCTGGTTGATTCACCCCAAATTCTCCAAACAACTTCCCCAACACCCAAGTCTACCTCTGGTCACTGTTGGGTTGTTCATCTGGACTCTTTCATCTGGAAGAGAAACTCAATTCAAATTTGTTCAAGAAAAAAAATGGCATTTATTAGGCCAAGTGCTGAGGAGGGCAGGCAGAGCGGGTCCAGGGCGTCAAGGGATGGGATGGGGAATCTGTTCCCACCGCTTGGTCCTGGGCTGGCCCAATACTCAGGCAGACTCTGTCCCAGTGATGGGGTCACAGGAAGCTCCGAGCCTTCAGGCCCATCAGCTTGCTGGTCCCATAGAAAGAAGACTCCCGTCTCCCTACGTTCTCAGGGAGAACCTGGGGCACATGACTGCTGGTTCTGAGAGAGCTGCCTCTGGAACCTTCTGTAATCAGCCACGGGGACTGAGAATGGGGAGGGCTGGATGCCCCTGGAAGGGGTGAGGTTTATCAGAGTAAAGGGGAGCAGAGGCTTCTACGTAGAATCTCCGGGTGCCGCTCAGATGGTCCCCATGGAGCGAGCTCAACTGGGCCACTCATGTTCAGAAGGATTGGGTGTGTGGTCCACGGAGCCTGCCTCAGCACAGCACAGGGGACTCTGGGGGATCCCCGCATCCTCAAGTTCTCCACTGAGCTTGCAGAGTGGCCGGGAGGGCGACTTGGACCACCTGGTGGGGCCCGCAGGTCAGCCCTCCAAAGTTGGCACAGCAGTGGACGAGGGGCAGGCCTCTCCAATTTTGGGTCTCAGGACTCCTTTACCCTCTTAAAGATTATTGAGGCCCCTGAAGAGCTTTTGTTTAGGTGGGTTGTATCTTCCCATCTTGACCTCAGTATAAATTAAAACTGAGAACACTTCAAACATATTCATTCGCTTCTAGAACATTCATTACGTGTGAACGTAAATGGCATTTCCATGAAAGAGAGTGAACCTTTTTTTATTTTTATTTTTTGATATCAGGGATGGAACCCAAGGGTGCTTAACCACTGGGCAACATTCTCAGAGATTTTAATTTTATTTAGAGAGAGGGTCTCAATAAGTTGCTTAGGGTCTCCCTAAGTTGCTGAGGCTGGCTTTGAACTTGCGATCTCCTGACTCAGCCTCCCGAGCCATTGGGACACTGATACTTTCTAAAGCAGAAACTGAATAAAAACTCCAAGAGTGACTTGATATCATTACAAAGTAGCTTTGATCTCACAGAACCCCCGAAAGGGCCTCAGGAACCCCAGGGTGCCAGCCCACGTGGTGCTCTATGAGGTGAGCGAGTCAGGAAGCACACACCTGCCGGCTGTGAAGAGGCCTGTCCCCGGATGGCAGCATCATGCCAGATGTCCCACCAAATTCACAACATGGGGTTTGTCCTTTGACCTAAGGGACACCTAAGGAAACAGAGGATCTGAGAGGTCACCTGGCTTCTAACTGGCAAAGCTGGGCCTCGTCATCATCATTACCTGTGACAGCCAGTTTTCAGCAAACACTCACAGAGGGCCAGGACCTGCACTAGGCACGTAAGTGTATTTTCTTGCACAAGCACAACTGTGAGATAAAGAATGTCTTTGTTTCATCTCATAGAGGAAGAGACTGAGGTTCAAAGAGGTTGAGGAGCTTGCTCAAAGTCACAAAGCTGGGATAAGTGACAGTGTCAGGCTAGACCCCAGGTGAGCTGACCCCATAGCTAGACCTTTCCTGGTGTAGAAGCAAACCAGCCCTTGTGTGGGTGCCCATCTCCCCCAGATACGCACACTATGCACATGCAGAGGCAGAGACCACACAGAGCCCCCATCCACACGCACAGGTAACCTAGCCTCTTGAGCCATGCTGAGTCCCCTGGTTGGCATCTCCTCTCCTGCCTCCTACCTGTCAAGCACCTGGGGTGCAGCCAGCAGTCAGCTCCAGGTTCCCAGCACCAGGGTGCAGGGGCTTCTCCAGGATCCAACCCTAGCTCTGCTAGTCAGCAAATGGCCCCGTTAGAGAAGGGGAGAGAATGAGTGCGTGAGCTCTGGGGGGCAGGCAAGCTGGGGAGTGGTGGGAAGGGGCAGAGCCCAGGGCACAGCCAGGACCCAGGAGCTCAATGTGAGCTCAGGAGGCTAGGGGAGGGGGTGACACTGGGCATCCCATGTTCCATGGCCTCTGATGTCCAGGGAGTCAGCTTCCTCTGGCCTCCATGGGCGCTGGGTGAAGGCTGCAGGGAGGTCAGAGGTGGGGGAGCTGCTTGGAAAGGAAAGGGGTGCTTGGGAGGGGTGAGCTTGCCCCCCGGAGACCGTGGGGCTGAAGACTGCAGAGGCCCTTCCTAAGCTCGGTCAGGTGTGGCTGCAGACACAGGCCAGGACAGTGACCTGTCTAGCTGGAGTGTGGCCAGTCCCATGCTTGACCTGAGAAGAGCCCCCTGAAGCAGGATCTTCCTGAGGTGCCCTGCCTCGGAGCCAGGAATGGGTGGGTTTGGTTCTGGTTTCTCTGGGCCTCAGTTTCCTCATCTGTGAAATGGGAAGATCCCACCCTAGAAGGCAGCTATGAGGGTGGAGACCACCTCACACGGTGCTGGGCTGACTGTGGGCCCCCACCAGCCCTTAACAAAGACTCGCCTCCTTTCTTTTTCTGGTGCCTCTGCCTCCTCCACACCCACCCCTCAGGCCTCTGGGGAGACTTGGCAGCAGAGAGGAGCTGGGGCAGACAGCCTCCCGAATGATATTGATCTGCTGGGCTCCGGGCTTCTGACCACAGCGTTGAGGGGGCGGGGGTACAGCCGCCTCCTCGGCTCCAGCTTTTATGGGGTCTGAAAGATCATCTCTGGCCATCAAGACAGGATGTCCGGCTCAGGGCCCCTCCTCTCAGCCTCCACTCCATTCCCTGACTCCCAGCTCAGTCCTGGGAAGCCTCCCATTCCCAAGTCGAGTCCTAGGCAATGAAAGGTGCCCCTCAGGTCGCCAGGCCCTGCCCTCCCCCAGCCCTGCATCTGTGTCCTGCTTGGGTGGAATAGGACCTGGCAGACTATTGTCCCTCCCTCAGGGGACGTGGGCTGGTTTGGGCCACAAGAGCATGGCATGGGTGGAGCAGGGGAGGGGTTCTTGAGGAGGGCAGGAGACTACTTGAGAGAGATGGAGGAGACCCCAGACCCTGAAGCTTCGGTGTGGGTACAGACCTCGGCCTGCCTAGGGCAAGTAAATCAACCCATTAATAATGAGCTCTACCGCTGTTTATTGAGCATCCACTACGTGCAGGCACCTGTGGAGCTGTGGTCTGCTGGGAGATGGAAAAACAAAAAGCAATCAGCAATGAATCCTGGCATTCCGATGAGCCTTCCTGAGGAAAGCTACACAGGCAGCAAGAGTTTGCAGATGAATCCTGATGGTCTGGGGGAGTGGGGAAGGTCCCTTAGGACATCACTCCTCCTGGATGCTGGAGTCCAAGGGCGAACAGCAGTCGACTGGACAGAGAGGGGAGCAATGGGGTTTCAGACAGAAGAAACAGCACATGTCAAGGGCCGGGGGGGAGGGTCTTGGCCTGTCTGCGTCCCACATTCCTCTCTTAAGTAACAGGCCTTTTAGTTGGAACTTGACATTCATTGGGACGCAAGGCAGAAGGGTGGTTAATGCACAGGTGGTGGTGTCAGGCTGAGTTCAAGTTCTGGCTTCTCCCCACTGGCTGTGTGACCGTAAGCAAGTTGTTTGATCTTGCTGTGTGTCTGTTTCCATGTTTGTGTGAGCTGATAATAGTGTACCTGAGACTGATTGTGAGAATTGAGAGTTCTTATCTATAAAAACAGCTGGGAATACCTGAGTGCTCAATTGTGAGTACTCAATTGATATTATCTGTGCATATCATTTATTTCTTTTATTTCTCCCTTGCTAAATTGTGAAGTCCCCAAGGCATGGACTGAAGTGTGTGCCCAAAGAGGCCGGAGAAGAGGGGCTACACTGTTTCTTTGTGAAGTCAAGATCGAGGACACTAGAGGATTGGAGCAGCTCAGTTGCTACCCGGCTACTGCAGGGTAATGGGAACAATGACTAGTCACTCCCACTGAGAAATGTGGGTTTGGGAAGAAGGTGTACTGCTTGGGGTTGGATATGTTATGAGAAACTGTGTGGAAATTCTAGAAGGAAACCTTCTCTGGGCTACGGGCAAGGAAGGGTCCCGCTGGAGGAGGACCTGAGAGTTATACCAGATGACACTTGGAGCAGCCGTGTGGCTCAGTGGTCCCCCACTTGCATGAGAAGGTCCTGACATACGGGGATGCTCCCAGGGCAGACTGTCCTCAGGTCATGTAGTAGAGTGTCCAGGGATGAGCATGGCTCATGTTGCTCAGCCCACATTCCTCCCTGGACTCAGAATGGGGAAGAGGAAGGCTCTGGGATTGGGGTGGGACGGCCTGGGCTTTGCAACATGGGACTAACCCCCGGAGCAGGAGGGCCACCATCTCAGCAGAGGATAAGGTCTGGTGCCAGGCAAAGGTTTCATGTTCCATGTTCGACCCAGAAACTCACAGGGCCACCAGACTAGGTGATGGATATCTCAGGAGATATGAGGTGTCCCCCAAATGCTCGTGTGTGAGATGATACTAGAACGTTCAGAGGGGAAATGATTGGTTATGAGAGCCTCAATCCAGCCAGTGCATTCATCCTGACAAGGATGAACTGGGTGGTGACTGTAGGCAGGTAGGGTGTGGCTGCAGGAGCTGGGCACTGGGGACATGTCTTTGGGGTATGTATTTTGTGAGCTGAGCTTAGTGTCTCTCTGCTTCCTGGGCCGGGCCGTGGCCTGAGTCCTCCCCTCAGTTTTCCACCCTGACATCCTGCCTCATCTCAGGCGCTGAGCAAAAAAGCCGGGCGTCCGTGGACTGTGACCTCTGAAACTGTGAGTACCAAACTTTTCCTCCTCCAAAATCGCTCTTGTCCTTTTGGTCACCGAGAGGCAAAGGCTGGCTAAAACAGGGAGACTTCTGGGGATGAGGACCAGACAGACCCGTCCCCAAGCCTCCGCCTAACTAAGCCCCAGGTGGAGGTCAGGACTTTCATTTTCTTCCCATTTCAGCACCGAGGGCTTGTGGCCTGGGAAAGTTGTCTAGAGGAGGCCTGCCCCCCACTTGTTGGCCACGCTGCAGGCACATGACACGCGGGCGTGGCAGAGAGAGGAGGGTCACCGGAGCAACCAGGGGAGCGACAGTGTGTAAGGAAGAGAGGAGAGAGGATCCCCTGGAGCAGGCCGAGCCTGGGGGGGAGGAGAACCCAGGGGTGACATCTTGGTGGGCAAGGGGCGCCGGCTTGTGAGGACATTTCTAGAAGGAGGAATAGCAGGTCATCATCACTCAGGCAGCACCTCAGCCTTGAGTGAATGAGCTCTGGAGAAGGCCACTGAGTCTGACCTGCAGGAGGCCATGCTGTCCCTCCTAGGGGACAAGATGGGCAGTGCAGCGGAGAGTGGCAGAGGCTGGGGAAGAGGCCTTGGACTCCAAGGCTCCTGTATTTGCAGAGCTGGGAGCAGAGGGGAGGGTAAGAAGCAGGTGCACACGGCTCCCTCCAAAGCTGTCACCTCTGCCCACCACACGTGCTTCTTACTCTTTCCACTGGTCACTGGGCCCAGGTTCTCCCATGCAGAAGTGGGAAGGCAGGAGTGAGGTGGGAGGCCCGAGGGAGGGCTTGTCCTGGAAAGCCCACCCTGGCTGGCCCCAGAAGGCGCTGCTTGGTCCCCCACTGGATTTTCCCCTGCAGTATCAGCTGTGTCCGCTGGGGCAGGGGAACCTCTCTGAATGACAGTCCTTCAGACACCAGCTGTGCTGATCCCCAGGGGAGATAAAGGCCGTGAGAGCCAGGTGAGGGCCACAGGCCAAGGGTCAGAGGGGCAGGGCTTCGTGGGGGCTAGGGGTTGAGTCGCCGCCATCCTGTGCACTTGGGCTTCCTCTTCTCTTGTTCCTGCTCCAGGACCTTCCCAGCTCTGACCCTGAATCCTGGATGGGGACGCGGTGGCAGACACTGATGGGAGGGAGGGAGAGATGTTTGGGACTGCAGAAGGCAGATTGGGGAGGCCGTTAGAGTTCTCCTCTTAGGATCCCCTCCTCTTGCTCTTCCTGGTCTCCCCTGTTTGGCGCCCTCCCCCCTTCTTCCTGCCCCTCCTTTCTTTTCCCGTTCTCTGTCCTGTCTCCCCTCTGTCTCTTTCTCTCTCCCAGCCAGCCTCTGTGTTCCCACCCTGCCGAGGCCTCAGTTGACAGTGGAGGATGGAGACCAAGGATACCTCCCTTCCCAGGGACCTCGGAGAACAGGAGGGGCCGAAGCTGGGGGTGTGGGGAGCTGCAGAGGTGCAGAGGACTCTTGGATGCCCAAACAGGGCCTGCGGTCCCCTCTGCTAGCCCTGAAGTCCTCCTGGGGACAGCTTCCCAGCACTGCCCATAGCCTAAGGCTCCCTCCAGTGGTCATCTGGGGAGTTGCAGCCACTCAACCCTCCTGGAAGAGGTCACAGCGGGCAGCTGGCTGAGCCGACTTTCCAAGGGCCTGAGAGACACGACTAATTGAGAGCTGCAAGTAGAGAGTGACTTTGCACTTAGAAGGTAGAACCCAGTGTAATAATAATTGCTTCCAATATGCTTATACACATGCCCTTGACCCTGCTCTGGTACAGCTGTTTCCTTTCAGAGTTTGAGCACACCTGTCCTGGCTTTGTGTTCAGACCATGACTGGTTTTGCAATGAGATGAATGCATATAAATATGCAGATATTTATATTTACCCATCCGGGTTTCATCTTTTTCTGTACTATAAATGAATTCCATTGTGCAGCAAAGAACTGACTAATATTTTTACATATATTCAATAAAGCAAGGTAACATTTCCATGTATCTACAGTAAACCTATCCATATTTTACTTTGCCAAAGAATGGAAATATTTGTAATCCCATTATGCCATGGTATATTTAGAACATTGTTACCTTTTGTGTTAGTGGGGTTTCAATTCATGTCACTTAATATAGTAGGTAAAATCAATATATATATATACATACATATATATATATGTATGTATATATATATGTATATATATGTATGTATATATATGTATGTATGTGTATATATATATATATATATATATATATATATATGAGTATGCATATGTGTGTGTGTATTTTTTTTTTCAGTGCCAGTGATTCAACCCGGGGCTTTACATAAGCAGGGCAAGGGCAAATGCTCTTCCACTGAGTTTTATACCTAGCCTGCTTAATATCATACCTTTAAAATATTTTGAATCAAAGTTTCATTGGAATTATGACAAATGCCTAGAGCAGTATTTGTATAGGAAGTTATTTGGAAGTTGAGCAATATATTCAGAAAGGAGAAAATATGACTGGCCAAATAGTAACTAACAAAATGGAAATATAATAAGGAATATAAGGGAAACTAAAGATACTCAAGATTAATAGAGTTCTCACAATAGCAACTGGAAAGGAATTGGTCGAGTAGATTGTGTCATGATGAAATGCATTTCTCTATAGACACCATAGAAAGAAATGAGAAAAAATATTGTAGATCAAATGCTTTTATTCTGATGGGAAAAATATGTACTGATGTATTAAAGTGAAAATTTTTGTTGTTTTTTCATCTAATTAAAAAAATCTCACAGATATGGTTTCATTTTCCCTACGTCAAAAACGAAATTTGAGATTATAAATTAAGGAATGAAGATAAGAATCACTAAGACTTTCTTGCAAATGAAAAATGTAAGATTAATATTGTACTATGTAATTACATTTTTGAAATAAGTGAAGATTGTAACTTAATTCATTCATTTTTAATTTTTCCCTAAAATAATTTTAACACTAATACTGTTGCAACCTCATTTATGCATTTATTAATGAACAAATAGGTTGTTGTCAATGAATGATACTAGTGAACAAAAAATTGTTGTAATGTATACTATTATCGTTTCTTTGTTCCAAACCTACAATTTAAAAATCTTTTTACCCTGGACCCATGCTAGTTTTCCTAGTCTATGCACAGAACAATTCTGCCTATTATGAAAGGATTTTCAAATCCCAACAGGGGTTATTCAGCTCAATGTCAGACATGCAGCGTTAAATCCCATCAATAAGAAATAACAAAAGAATACCACTCTCCCTGGAACACTGTATAAATGAGTTTGACTATGTTCTTGTATAGCAATCTCCTAGAGTAATGGAAAATAATCATATACAATTTCCCCAAACAATGAGCTTATTAGAACTTTGTGGCTCTTTAGAAATATACTTTTATTCACTTGTATAAATATTTTATACATTGCTCTACTATAATCCATAAAACTAAAATTATATTTAAAGTTAAAAAAGGTAAATGAAATAATTATATTTCATTTACAATGATTTCCCTTTTGATACTTTTATGCAATTTAATAGAGTAGGCAAAGTCAATTCAATGACAATTTACTAAAATATTAACACTAATCAAAAAATGCAAATGGGACATCATTAACATAAGCCTGATAAAATTCAGTTTTCAGCAGCACATTAAAAACACTCAAATGCTTATTTTTCTTCCTACTATCTGCCTTAATTGTAGTGTTTCAGGGAAATAAAAATGCTTTACCATTGAAGAATAAAAGTAAACACAGAATTTATTTCATTTTATTATTTTTGATGAAATACATTTTATTAGAAAGCTAGTAGAATTGAATACCCATTGTGTATCTCAAGGAAAGGTGATGTTTTTAATAGATATTTGCTCACTTAAAAGCAGATAATATAAAAAGATGATTTAATGATCAAGGAAAATAATCTTATCTCAATATTAATTACTATTATTGATAATTCTTCCTTCAAATCTGCCTCATATTTTTCCTTTGGTCTTGTTAACTACATGGATTTTAAACAACAGCATCTGTAAAAGATCTCTTTTCCTTGATAATTCTCTGCCAAGATATTTTTGATATTCCAGCCAGATTTATATATACTTTATATATATTATATATATGGACATATATAAAGTGCTATTTCCATCATATAGCTACTCCATATAAAGAACATCCATCTAAAGTTCTCTTTTCCTCCTTCTTGTTTAAAGTTATGAATGCACGTAAAAAGAGCCTGTCCTGTCATCTTTTGTTCCTTATGGGAACAAATCCTTATCCTACTGTTAAGTTTCTCTCCTCCTCATGCACTTCCTGCTACTGTTTACCTTCTTGTGTTTTGGTCAGACAATTTTTCCATCCTCAAGTATTCATTCTGCCATTAAATATTTATACTCTGCTGTGATGCTATAGATACCTTCCCTCTGAAACATACTCTGTGGCAGACAACCCCCCTTTTCTTGCACATGGTGCGGTGTGTCTTTCTGTTTTACTTTTGTTTACTTCCCTCCATCCTTCATAGACTCCCAAGTGCAGCCCTTGCTCCTTACCTCTTCCCTGGCCCGCTTATCTCCTGTCTACCTGCCTTCTTTTATCCTTTCTTTTATTTTCACTTCCTTTCAAATACATTTGCAGGTTTTTGAGATAGTCACTGAACCCCACTATTAATCTTATTTGTGTATTTTGTTAAATTTTCTATTAAAGAAGTAGCACATACTTGATATGTCATTACTGAGTTCCCTTTAAGAAAATGTCATTCTTATTTTCATCAGAAAATATCAAAATTTCCAACTGATTCAAAGGAATATGTATTCTCTCTAAGGCTAGCTCTTAATTAATTGATTTATTTTTTTAATTTAATGACTGTAAGTCAGGAGAACTATTTTTAAAAATTTAAGGCAGTTTATACCTACTAATGTAGAAACTTAATTTTACCTTTGGGATCAAAATATTTAATTTGGTGAGAAATATAAACAAACTTAAACATATTTACAACCCTTCAGGCAAATAAACCCTATTTCTTCCCAATTTGAGGCTGTTTGAATCAATGTGGTTTACTGCAGCTCTGAGGAACTGAATGCATTTTTGTGTTAGCAGGGGAGATATAAGATTTGCATCTGCAGGTTGTTTCTCTGACAGAAATGTTTTTATTTGAGTATAGATTTTTGAATGCCACATTTCTGCGTATCATTTCTCAATAATGAGACATGTGAATGTGTTCTGTGCTATGTAAGGGCATGCATGTTCACGAGAATGTTACCAAAGTGGAATATCACAGGTTTAAATACCACTGCTTATTAAAGATGGCTGCATTTTCTTTGATTTTTTTTTTTACTCATCAAGAAGTAGATACTGTTTCTTTTACTCCTGAATTTGACCTGAGCTATTTGACTGGTGAAAATAGCACTGTCCCTATTGAGGCCTTAAAGAAGATGAATGGCTTCCAGCTTTGTCCCCTGGGATCTTAAGCCATGTAAGTCTGAGGACACTGCTGAGAAGTCTACTCAGAAAAGCACCATTCTACATGAAGGAGAAACCTGTTCTTCCCACCAGGGGATTAACAGTGTCACATATCAACCTAAACAACCTAGTCACGCCTCACAGAATGGAGGAATTGGCAAACCGAGCTCTAAACTCTACTTGTAAAAAAGGTGATATTATTACATCATATAATCATATATATAATGATATATCATTATATCACTTATTTTATAATGAGATAATATAATTTGTTCTTTAAAATATATTTTGGTTAGATTGCTACACAGCCACAGACAATCAGAAAATTAGTCAAGTCCATTAGAAAGCCAGTTTCTTCTGTTGATTCCTGAACAGCCTCACATGGTATGAACAGACTGGCATAGAAACATAATGGATGAATTCCAAAGAAAACATGGCAGGTGACTAGAGTAGAAAGTTGCATCCAAATTATGTCTGTGAGGGCTCAAGTCTTTGTAATTTAGAATATATTTAAGTTTTCATTTATTTATTATTTTTACATAATTTACCTAAGGAATATCTGATAATACCAGTTAGTGTTAAACATTTCAAAATATTTCCATGAGATTTATACTTTTCTTTCTATGATTTGTGTAAAAACACTATGGGCATCTTTTTCTTATGCTCAGAGTTTTTAGAAGGAAAATTTCAAGGAAACCCTAAGAAAAAAATTGAACACTGATTTTTTTCCCCTTAATAACCGAGCATGTATGCATTATAATTAATTTTATTTTGAAAACTTAACAAGGTAGTGTGTAATTATGTCAAGGTGAACATTCCAGTTGGAAATTATTATACATACTTATCTTGCATATCAAATAGTTAGACCCAAATATTTTTCAATAAGCTTTTATCTGTCCATCTACCATTTGTACATCAATTTATCTCTTCATATATCTGTTATATATTTATCTGTTCCCCTTCCCAACACACACATGAAAGCTAATTCTCATAGATAATCTAGACCATCCACTTTTATTTAAATTAAGCTGAGAGATTATTCCAGCAAATAATAATAGAGAAACAGAAATGGCTCAAAGGAACATGGATTGATTGTAATTTCTACTTTTTGTCAAACTCTCATTTTTCCAGGGCATGAATTGTCTTAGATTTAATCTTACTATTTCAATGGTCTTAATCTTTTTCATGTTATGTTGAATTACAATTAACGAAAAAATCCTCCGAGTCTACATTTTTGTTTTTTTTCAAAAGGTTTTCAGGATATATGTCATTTGTATATTAATTTTATTTTCCTCCTAAGTCTTTTGAAACTTTCAAATATTATGTAAAGTCAAAATACAATCAAAGTTAAAAAACACACTTCTCGTAATGCACACATGTTCCATTGGCAATATCATGTGCAACTTTCTAACAGAAATCTAGTTCTCTGTGGATGGGGTTTTTATTGCATGTAAATCATCCTCATATTTACAAAATATTATTATAGGGTTTTATTTTTGAAGGAAAAACCGTGTGACTATGAACTCATTATTTCAAGTATATTTATTAATAGGGCTTTATTCTAGAAATCTTGATTAATTAGATTTCTTATTTTTGATCACAATATTACATCTCTTATTTGAAATATTTTGAAGTACATAAAACATGCTTGAAAATGATTGAATTTTCCCATTTCCCTTTATTAAAAACAGCAAGTTATCTACCTGGTAAAGTGAAGTCTGACCAACTCCAACAATACTTAGGCCCTGTACTTAGAATTATATAAAATGCTATTATGGGATTTTATTTTTGAGGAAAAAGTGAATTACATACTACTTCAGCTATATTTATTTACTGTCTTTTGTCTTCACATCAAGGCTTTGTACATATATCTTATATAACTTAATATCCTACAGTATCAGCCTTCTCAGATGTTCATATTGTAAGCAACAAGTATACTATTCAAATGTTCAACTGTTTTATTATTGTATTATAATAATAATTTCAGTAGGTATATTTTAATCAGTTATTACCTATGTAAATAAGTAATGAATTTGATTATACTTATAATTTTTGGTTTTTGTGGTGCGTGTGATTCAACTCAGGGCCTCAGGCAGGCTAAGCAGGTGCTCTTCCTCTGAGGATGTTACATCCAGCCTGCAAGCTTGCTATAACTTGTATATTAGCCCAAAAAGGCAATGAATATTTTATCCCCCTTTTGTAAATTAGAGTTTTGAGGTTTACAGACATTGGAGTTATTTATTATAACTATAGTGAACAATTTGTCATTTCATCATTGAATACATTTTCATGAATAGAGAGCAATAATTCTTGTGTCCTCTAGTTTTTGTTAAGGGTATTGTACCAGTTTCTTTTCCCAATGCTTCTTATAGATGGTCATGTAGTAAATTTAATTTGGCAAAGATAAGCACATTTAATTTTAGAATTTCTGTACTTATCTTTTGGTTATTGCTGACAACAATGTTGTTTGGGTCATTTCTGTGATGAAAGAACATTCTAAACTCTCACTACAAGGAGAAAAAAAGAAAAAAAGAAGGAAGGGGGAAGAAGAAAAGGAGAAAAAAGGGAAAGAAATAAGACTACGGGCTACTACACTTTATTTTATATTTTTTCTATGACATGTCTCTGTTATGTATTATTTGCAACATATTGCATAAGAGTATGATACCATAACAACTAAATAGAGGTTTTTCGACATCATGGGTTATTTTACATATAAAATTCAAGACTTCAAAATATTAGCAATGATGTTAAACTTTATTTTCTGTGAACTTTGTCATAGTCAGTGACAGCGCTTTAATATATATTATCTCAGTTAATATAGAGTGGAAATCTATGAATTAGATAACTGTAATTACAATTATTCCTACGTTATAGCTACATAAGGTGAAGATTAGAAACAGTAAGTAAAAATTGAAAGGCACAGAGGCAGAAAAAAAGAGAATTATTAAAATCCCAGCTAAAGCTGAGATTCTACTCATTAATTGTGCTTTGCACTGAGATATGTAAATGTTATATTATGTTCTACTAATGAAGTGCAAATAATTGATTATTTAATGTATGATGTCTTAACTTCCTAAAGGCAACTAATCTTTTGGCTAGTGTTAAATTTAATTTCAAGAACCTAATGTTAAATTTAATTTCAAGAGCCTAATTTTCAAGAGCCTAATGTGAGATCAGGAAATTAAAAAAAAATCTAGTCTTGATTCTAAAAAATGTTAAAATGAGCTGAGTACAGTGGTGTATGCCTGTATCCCCAGTGATTTAGGAGGCTGAGAAGGAGGACCATGAGTTCAAGCCAGCCTCGGCAACTTAGCAAGAACCACAGCAACTCATTGAGACTCTCATCTCTAAATAAAATATTTTTTTAAAAGGCTGGAGATGTGGCTTAGTGGTTAAGCTCCCTGGGTTCAATCCCTAGTACAAAAATAAATAGATTAATTAATTAAAATGATGTTGGAGAAAAGACTTAAAAAGAAGATTTTAGTCATGCAGTAAGTATTCCTTGAGCTAGACACATGTAAATATTGTAAATAAAACAGAGACTTCAACACGAATACTTTCTTTGTGAGAAGTATTATAAAGAATATAAACCTAGTGTATAATTGAAATTAAATGGAGAGAAGAGGAGCATATGTTAATTGGGATTATTTAGGGATCTTTTCTGGAAATGGACACTTGATGGAAAATTTGAATTGCTCTGAACTACTTCATATACGTATCTGAGACAGCAGGTACAATTAACTTAAATTTGATGAAATTTTGTCGTGTTAAAAGTACAGGTCAGGCTGTGGTTGTGTCTCAATAGTAGAGTGCTTGCCTAGCATGTGTGAGGCACTGGGTTCAATTCTTAGCACCTCATATAAATAAATAAAATAAAGGTCCATTGACAACTTAAAAAAATTACAGGACGGAAAGCTTAATGCTTCTGACCTAAAGCAATTTACAATGACTAAAAGTCATGAGGTACTTTTAGTAAGGTAGATTTGATTAAGGCAATAGAAGGAAGATAAAAAAAAAACAATGATCAAATTTAGAATATATTTTTGAAGTGATGATGATGATGAGGTCTGGTGAATGGTGTCAATGATTATAATCTTTGGTTTTTGAAGACATATCTCAGTGTCACGTATTGAGTTAATGAGGAACAAGTTATGGGTAAAGATTACAATCTTTGTTTCTGTTTTTATTGGTTAAATATGAGTTGATTATTGAATATTTCCTGTGAGGGGGATAATTAGGTAATTGCATATACAGATATAGATCAAAAGAAATGATTTAATCAAATATATTTTTAGAAAGTGTAAGCTTATATTAGTATTCAAAGACTTGAATAACGTCTCTTGAAAGAACTAGACAGAAATAAAAATAGGGCTAAATCATAAGACTTTGAGTACTCTAACATTTAAAGGTCACCCAAAGGAGACATCAGATAAATTGATTGAATGGAAGTAACAAATGAGGTGATGAGGTAGGGGACCAATGACAAAGTTTTTTTCAGGGATGTATCAAGGTTATTGCAAGATAGAGAAAGATAATTAGTTTTGGTGAGCAGGAGGCTACTTACTGGTCACTGATCTGAGCATTGTCAGCCAGCTAGATGGAAATAGAAGTGACTAAAATGAATTAAGTAGCATTGATAGCTTAGTAAGTGAATAAAATATTCATAGACATTTTGGGGAATTTTATTGTAAAAGAAATGAGACAAATTTGACCATATCTGAAAAAGGAATATATCTCAAAGAAAATGTTGGATTATGGTAAGGCTTGTAGACTGAAAGTAGATTCTAGAGCAGAGATGTTATCATTATCTTCCTTATTAAAATATAAGATCCCTGAAGGCAAGGACTGATTTGAATTTTTCAGTACTATGTCTCTACTAGTGAACCTGATTTTCTTGAACATTATGCATCATTTATAAATACATCTTGAATTATTGAGTAAACAAATGGATGAACATTTGAGTGGTCACTTGCTTAGCATATTCTCCTGCTATATTTTTATTGTGTATCTATATATGTATATGTACATTTTCTCCAGCAAATTAAACTAAATTTTGTACACTTCAGGTAGTGCCTTCTTCTCAAACTTGCAAGATTAAAACAAATCACTTAAAATGTATTAGTGTGAAAAAAAATCATAATTGATTAGAAAAAAAAAAACCTATGGTAGCTATTTGATAGCATCAAAGCCAATCTGTTTTTATAATTAAATGAACATGGTGTGGTAATAAAACACTTATTCTGTTTGTCTCCTAGGCTAAATTTTACTTGATGTTGTTTATAAAATCATGCATGAGCAAATAAATGTAGAAGGAACGCTCTGGGATGAAATACCAGTCATTATGCAGTCTGTGACATCCTCTAAGGACTTTTCTTCCCAAGATAACGAAAGAAAAAGTTTATATTTGCAGGCACCAAAAACTTATCACATTAGCTTTTGGCAAGAACATCCATTTTTAATTATAACATATTTTTATCAAAATAAGGCACTAAGAAATTATCTTTATTCATTTGCAAAACCTAAATATATGTATTATATTAGCTAATTTCAGAACTACACACTTCTGCAACATCATCTTGATGAGAAATTATTAAATTTCTATGCACTAGACTTGAAAACTTTTCCATCCTTTATTTGAGATTTATTTATATCCCAATATAATTGATCAATTAGCATATAGATGAGATGAAATACATACATAAATTTAAAAATTGGAGTCTATTGTGGGATAATAAACATTAAGTTTGAAAACATTTAACAGTGGGTAATCATGTAGTTTAAATGGTCAACACTCAAAATTATAATTATTATTCAGATATGATATTCTTTTAATAGAAAAGAAATTATCATGACCTTCCTTATACCATACAAACAAAATTAAGGTTTCAAGAACACCAAGACATAAGTTTTCATTTTTGGTTATTTTATAACATAAACTTTTAGTCAAAGACTAAGAGATAACTCTATTTACTAATGATTAAAATTAAATATTTTAACCTAACCTATTTCTTTTCTATGAAACCAAGGTCAGAATCTAGAAATCTAGAGACTCTTTTTTTCTTTCCTTTTGTTTTCCTCATCTTCTTTTTAAATTTATTTTTTCATGGTGATGCTAGAGATCCAATCCAAGAATCAAGGGTCTCAGAAATGCTAGGCAAACACTCTATCCCTGGGCAACATATGCACCTCTAGTGAGATTTAAAAAATATATATATATATTAATTTAATAGACTTTGCCTTCATCAAAATGGATTATCCCATTTTATAATTTTATTTTAAAATTAAGATTTTTACCACAAATTATTCAAGTTTTCATAAAATATTTAAGATATTTAAGATGATTGAAAGAACAAAAATGTTTTTATGATATAATCATGCCAGAGGTTATAATGCTAGTCTAACTATGGTTAGGTTATACTTTAACCATGCTAGGGTATCATGCTAGAGTTTCTTTTATCAATCTCAAAGGACATTCAAATCAATAGGAAATAGCATACTTCCCCTTGACTGATCAATTTTCCTGAAAAGCAGCTGTAATATTCTGATGAACTGATTGGGAAAGCTGGTCATTTCAGTGATCCTCTGGAGACTGTCAGGAGCAGCAGAATAGAAAACAGGGTTACAATTAATGCCACAGAGGTACACTGTAAAGAGGAACCCATGAGCTCTTTTAGCAGCTGTCATGAGCAAAGATTTTATATTGGATTGATTAGCCTGGCTTCCATTCAACTAGCTGAGGATTATGTGGTAAGATTGTGAGAGGGTTTTTGAATGCTCATATCTGTAAACTCAAGAAGAATATTATTCTCTTTGTTTCCCATTATTTCTACCTAGTCTCTAAAGAGTGGAAAATCACTGCAGTGCTACGTGCAGTATGTCACACATTTTTCAATATCATTTAAAAAGATGATAGTAAATCATTAAAAAAAATTCTGTCACACACGCATTACAACTCTAGGAAATTATTCTATCAACCAGCTATTAATTTAAGAAAATATTTGAAAGAAAATTATCTCTTTTAGTTATAAACTCAAAGCATTTTTGAATAAAATTGATCCAATTATATTATTGGCAGTAAGTTTCTTTCATGAATGGCATATAATGAATATAAATGGAAAATCTTCCGTGATTAAAGTATCACTTATTCATTCATTCTAGCAAAAATTTATTCAGCATCACATAAGTACTGGGAAGAATATTGAATAAAATTATGCTGATTTATTTCATCATATATAGATTCTTGTTTGTGATTAAAAAAAAAAGAAAGAGTACAGGTTAAAATTAATGATACACAGTTCAAAGAACAATTAGATATATCTGGCTTCCCGTCTGGCATATAATGATGAGCTTGGATTTTGTTTTAGCTAGCTTGTTTACTGCTGTGACTTAAAGACCTGACAAGAATAGTGAAAGGAAGATAAGTTGATATGGGGGCTTACAGTTTTAAAGGTCTTAGTCCTTGAAGTGGCCAGCTTCATTGTTCTGAGCCTAAGGCAAGGCAGAACATTATGGTAGAAGAGTGTGGTGGAGGAAAGTGACTAAGGACATCACACTAGAAAGCAGAGAAAAAAGATAGAGACTCAGCTCCCCAGAGACAAAATATATACCCCGAAGGCATAACCCCAGAGCCTCACTTCCTCCAACCATATTCTATCTGCCTACAGTTCCCACTCAGTTAATACCTATGAAGGGATTAATGCACTAATCAGATTAAGGCTACCATAACCAATATTTCCCTCTTATGTTTCTTGCTTTGTCTCATATATGTCCTTTTGGTGGGGAGATTCTAGTACTCTGTTATTTCTAAACCATAATTTATAAACTATTACAGATGTCATCATCCCTATCCTTACAACATGAAAAAAAAATAAGTTTGAATGAACTGAAAATTAACTAATATTCTTAAGCCTATCAAAAAGTATGGTGAGAGAGTCAAATGTTACTCTAAAATCTGAGATAAAGACATTAGGAGACAGAATCCCAAATTCCTGGGGGAAAAGCCCAAGACAAGAACCTTCCATAGTATCCATTAATAGGGTATGAAAACTTAAATTGTGATTGACAAATGGTTAGAGTAGGATTTCCAGAAGAAGAGACGAAATATTTGAAGCATTATTTACTAAAAAAGAAAAGAAAGAAAGAAAGGAAAAAAGAAAGAAAGAAAGTAAGAAAACCCCAAATTTGTCATGGACACCAAACACAGTTAAAAACCGGATAAAAATAAACATATCTACAACTAAATATAGAAAATATTTAAAGAACACAGAGGAAATGGGGGCAATTTAGCCAGAGAAAGGCAAGGGTAAGGATGACATCGAACTTCCCTTTAGAAATGAGATAAGCAAAGCAGTGGAATAAAGTATTTAAATACTGAAAGACAATAATTTTGGATTTCAATATCCAGAGAAATTGTTGTTCAAGAGTTAAGGGAAATAAAGACTACTTCAGTCAAAACTGAAGAAATTTATCATCAGTAGTCCTGCACTGAAAGAAATGATAAAATAAGTTTTTCAGAAATTAGAAAAATAATATCAGTGCGAGTTCATAACCCACTTCAATCTAATGTATGAAATATGATATGTCAAGAGCTTTGTAATGTTGTGAACAACCAATAAAAATTTTAAAAAAAGAAAAAAAAAGAAAAATAATATCAGAAACAAATATGTAGTGCAACAAAAAGGACATTAAAAATAAATAAAAATAAAATAATGTATTTCATTTGTCTTAATAATATAAAAGATAACCATTAAAAATAATAGGAGCAACAATTTATGTGATGATTAAAACTTACATTGAAATATTTGAATTATAACAGTGTTATAAGAAATGGAAAGGAAGACTTAGAACTACTCTGTTATTATGTACTAACCTTTCCATCAAGTATTATGTTATTATTTGAATTTGGACTTAGATTAAGTAAAAAAAAAAAAATATATATATATATATATATATATATATATATATATATATATATATATTTCAAGGTAAACCACTAAAAATATAGAGAAAAAAATATAACTAAGATCTTCAGAGAGGAAAGGAAACATAGGATAGAATGGAAGAAGAAATAAAACTACCTTTTCAGATGAGATTATTATCTATGTAATTATTCTACAAAAAATAAACTTATAAATTTCTAGAATTTATAAGTTTATTTATGACTAGTAGCTGGTCATGGTGACGGGCATCTGTAATCCCAGTAGTTCAGGAGACTGAGGCAGGTGTATCCTGCCTAGCTAGCATCAGCAAAAGTGAGGTGCTAAGAAACTCAGTGCGAACCTGTCTCTAAATAAAATACAAAAAAAAAAAAAAATAGGACTGGTGATGTGGTTCAGTTGTTAATAACCCTGAGTTCAATCCCAGTAACCCCTCAAACCCAAAAAGAGTAACTACAGCCAAATGACTGGATGTAAGATTAATATACAAAAGTAGCTCCTATTTACTGCAAACAAACAACTGGAACTTTAAATCACTCAAACAATATCATTTATTTTTGTACAAAAAGAAGAAATTCTTAGTTATGAATCAAACAAAATATGTATAAAAAAACTATGTGAGAGAACCTACAAAAATCTATTTAAAATGAAAGGAGAACTAACTATATACAAATATTGCAAGAATATTTAAGGATACAAAGACTTGGGATTTTCAAATAATCAGTTCTACACAATTTGAAATAGATTTAATGCAATCAAAGTTAGTGCTGTTTTATACATGTCAACAAACCAGTTCTAAGTTTACATGGAAAAGTAAAGGACCTCGTAGAGTTAACACAATATTGACAGAGAAAAACAGTATTGGAGAATTGACACTACCTGACTTCAGTCTTACTCTAATGCTATAATCGTTGAGAACATTGTGATGTTGGTGAAAAACATAGACAAATCAATCACTGGTATAGAACAGAAAGTATAGAAGTTGACCTGTGCAAATATATTCAACTGAACTTTGATAAAGGAGCAAGGGGAATTCAATGCATAGAGAATAGATTTTCAACCAGATACCCACATACACACAATTAAGCTAGACATAGGCTTTATAACTTTCATGAAACTTAATTTTAAAAGGATAATAAGCCTAAATGTAAAATATAGAATTATGAAACTCCTTGATGATATTCTAGGAGAAAATGTAGGTGACCTTGGGTTTAGCAATGATTTTTTTTTTCACATATAATACCAAAAGAACAATCCATGAAAGAAAAATAAATGTAACCTCAAATTTATTAAATTTGAAAGTTTCTGCTCTTTGAAGGACATTCTTCAAAGAATAAATACAGAAGACACACACTGGAGAATATATTTACAAAATATATTTAATAAAGGAATCATCTAAGATATAAAAATAACACACAGAATTCATCAGTAACAGAAAAAATACCAAAAAAAGAGATCTGAATAGACATATTATCAAAAATGATATGCAGATGGCCAATAAACATGAAATGTGTCCAAGTCACATACCTTTTTCTGGAGATTTCATATTGCAACAATAACCATGTTAGTCAGCTTTCCATTGCTGCAATAGAAGAACTGAAATAAACCACTTAATAGAAAGAGATATTTATTTTGGATGATGATTTCAGAAATTTCTGTCCCTTGTCTTTTGGTCTATTTGCTTTTGGACCTATAGCAAAACAGATCATCATGGCAGAAGACTGTGGTGAAGGAAATTTCTCACCTCAAGGGAGCCAGAAACCAAAAAAAAAAAAGAGTGAGGGACCATATTTCTAATGTCCCCTTCAAGAGCACACATTCAATAACTTGACTTCCTTCCACTAGGCCTCACCTCCTAAAGGTTCTCCTACCATCCCAAAGCACCACAGTCTAGTGATCAGTTTTAGTACATGGCCCATGGAAATATATCTGACCCAAACCATGACAATGAGAAACTACCACAATATATTAGAGTATATGAAATCCAAAACACCAAATCCAAATGGTGGATAGAATATAACAACTTTGAAAGACAGTTGGCAATGTCTTACAAAACTAAACATAGTAATAACCTATAATCCAGAACTCACACTCCAGTTATGTATGACAAATTAATAGAAAACATGTACACATAAAAGATGTACACAAGTTTTAGAGTAGTTATATTTATAATTGCCAAATCCCAGATATGATCAATAATGACCTTCAATTAATGAGTAAAAAATCAAACTGTATAGTATCCACATGATGGAAAGCTTTCAACAATGCAGAGAAATGAGGTATCAAACTCAAAAATACATGGAGGAAACAAATTTGTATTGCTAAGTTCAAGAAGTCAATTTGAAAAGGCACCATACAGTCTGATTCCATGTATGTATCCTAGAGAAAGAGTCAAAGCTATAGAGCCAGTAAAAATATTAGGAGTGTGAAAGAAAAAGGAACAAATAAGGCAGAACAGGAACTCTCCCATATGATATTTTAATGAAGTACACATATCACATTATATGTTTGTTTAAGACAATAGAATATATACCAGAGAAAAATATAAAATTTCAAATGTTGACAAACATTAAAATAATACATATGGGCATATTAGTGCAGATATGTGCATATATTCTTTGGAATATAAACATATATAAGTAAATATATATATATATATGGTGGTACTTGAGATTAAGCCCAGGGGTGATCTACCACTGAGCTACATCCACAACCTTTTTATTTTAGACACTGTCTAAGTTACCCAGGCTCATCTTTAAATTATGATACTCATGCCTCAGCCTTCAGAGTACCTGGCATTACAGGCATGTACCACTGTGTCTTCCCTACAATTAAATAAATAAATAAGATTTTTTAATTAATAGAGAATGTTATTAAGAAAGCATTATAAAAAAATTCTTTGCAGTGCTAAGACAGAAATTAAAATTATGACATTCAAGTAAAAATTGCAAACACTAAAGGGAGATTAAGGTAGATTAAGCAAATGGATCATCAGGTACCAATGCTTAAATGTCACAAAATATGAATTGCAGTTATATAGGAGAGGAGCAAGTGGAAGAGATAGGAGTGAAGTGAGGCCGTAGAAACAACAGAGGTCTGAATAGGGTCTCCTGAGTTATGTTGAAAAATTATTAGGTACCATTGAAAGCCTTTGAACTCTAGGATTGCACACACCTGTAATCCCAGCAGTTTGGGAGTCTGAGCCAGGAGGATGGCAAGTTCAAAGCCAGCCTCAGCAATGTAGTGAGACCCTAAGTAACTTATTGAGATCCTATCTCTAAATAACATATAAAAAAGGACTGAGATGTTGCTCAATTGTTGAGCACCCCTGGGTTTAATCCCCAGTAACCTCTCATAAAAGAAAAAAAAGTCTTTGAACTCTAACAGTGTTCTGTCTAAATTTAAATTTAATTTATAAATATAGTACTGTTTAGGGACATGAGTGAAGTGGAAACCAGAAGATGAATTGCATTTTAGAGGTGTTCTTTCAGATTGAGAATGAAGAATAGAAAACAAGAAAAATTTCTGTTTGGCTCTAAAATTTTCCTTAAAACTGTCTCATTGGGTCAGAATGTTGAGAATTAAATTAATATCTATATACTAAATAATATAGTAAATTAATATCTATAGAGTGTGTTCTATAAGAAATGAATTTTGATTTGTTTTCATTTCAGATGAAATAGTATTTGTATTCCTCTTTAGGTATTAGGGAAATACAGATTAGAAATTAGGAAAACCACAATTCTTTTTTCTACACCCAATAGACAAACCAAATTTTCCAAGATATCCAGCTATTGAGCATGAAGAAATTACTTGCAACTTCTAAAATCCATGATTTACTCTTTTACATTTGTACCCTTTTCTTTGTCTGTCTGTAATCTTAGGCCAGAATGCCTAAATTTTGCAGGGTATTAATGAGAGTGTAATGAAAATAAATATAAGGGCTGGGGATGTGGCTCAAGAGGTAGCGCCCTCACCTGGCATGCTTGTGGCCCGGGTTCGATCCTCAGCACCACATACAAAGATGTTGTGTCCGCCGAAAACTAAAAAAAATAAATATTAAAAAATTCTCTCTCTCTCTATCTTTAAAAATAAATAAATAAATAAATATAAGAACAAAAAACTAGTTAAAGTGAGCTTGCCATCCTTAAATAGGAATCCCAATTTTGTATAAAAAACAATTTTTAGAACTTCTCAAGTGTTCACAATTGAAATTGTGTGCAAAAGGTAACGTAACTCTTGTTATTAAAGACACTTTCAGTTTAATACAAAATCTAGCCCTGTGTTTATGGGCATAAAGTCTCAGCCAGATTGCCCAGATGCAAGTCTTGGCTCCACCACTTTTACTGGCGTCTTGGGCTAATTATTTAGTACAACTGTATTTGTCAATTGGGATATAAAGACGTCTACCTTGCAGAGTGCTTATGAGGACTAAGTAAGCTTAATCACAACATAGTGTTGTTATAGGAGTATATCATCTTGCGTATCATTTCAATTATTAAGCAGAGTATTTTTAAAATGAATTTTAAAAATTTAAATGAATTTTTAAAATTCATTTGTATTTCCCTTGACAAGTAAATATGAAAATCAACTTGTTTTTAGTTTTAAAATTAAAATGTTGCATGACGTATTTAATGTATTTACTGAGATCATATATCATTTTTACCTTTAAAAAACCATTGTCTGAATTTCAGTATTTATGTTATAGACACCTATTTCAGATTCTGATGAAATAGTTAATTCCTTAACCTCAGTTTGAAGTTGCAAGGGAAGAATTAGGTATAATCAGAAAGTAATTTTTTCTAATTGAGAAACTCTATTTTCAGGGTTTATTTCAGTTATATATTTCAACCCCATTTCAGTTTAAAGTACAAAGAATTTGAACATTCCTGAAATAAGAAGACTATAGATACCAAAAAATTAGATTTGATAATATTTTACCCTCAAATAGATTTTTCATAACATTTTTATTCTAAATTATAAATTGCTAATAGTATTATTCCAAAATAATAATTTTACAGAACAGAACAGGAAAAGCTCATAGTATACGACTGTGTTCCTGAAGATAATCCTTAGGAGATAAACCTTACAGAATTATGTGAGAATCTCAGACATAAACAGTGGGACCACACTGTAATATACAACCTAGTAACATACATCATGATCACTTCCTACTACAACATTTCTACGCATTATTAAGCATGAAATTCATCATTTGTTGCTTTTGTGATTTTCTGTTGCCTCTATTTGAATTATTTCTTTGTCCTTGATCTTTGCACTTTAATTCTACTTTCTGTAGTCTACACCAATATTTTCTTTGATAACAAACCAATTTCACTGAAAAGAAGGGAAAATCTTTTATTTGGTTTTCCCTAAAGGACTTTTAATATTGTATAAATGGTCATGTTTTCTATTCCTTGAGTAGTCAAGGGTGTCACCTTGAATTTTCCTTTAAGGGTGAGAGAACTCCAAACTGAAACTATGTATTTTGTTAGACAAGAAGCCCCATCTACTTAAAAATAATAAATGTTAGGAAGTAGCAGTTAATATGACCATATTTTCCAATATACCTCAAGAAGGTGTATTGTAAAATTGACTCTGTAAGTTATTTTTACTAGATATTAAAAAGTGAAAAACTAACACAGTACAGAATAGTTATTTAATCTCATAATGTAATCATCAAAATTAATAAATTAATGGACATTAAAAGTTATTTACTACATAATTTTAAGTAAATCTGAAAACTCATGGAGTAGTTAGGATGTTTTTAGCAAGTTGTAATTAAATACTAAATGAGGTATAGATTTCCTTATAATGAAATATAAATACTAATTTATCTTTTAATTACTACAAGTTATCTCAGTTACCAGACAAATACAACATTCTCTGGTAAATAAATATTAGCCTCTGTAAATGCGTTACTCTTTAATTAACTTGCAATATAGAAAAGGATTTTTCTCTACTCAAATTGTTTAAGAATGGTGAGCATGAACCATGGCTTTGAAAACTCTTGTTTGTAGTGTAGCAGATATTTTAAAATATTTATCATAATCTGAAAAATTGCTATGTAGAAGTATTTGCATGCATGTAATTGATAACAACAGTTTTTAACTAAGCTAATGAGTCTATTCCAGAGTTATTAACAAGTATGTTAAGTTCATAAGTTTTATACCTAATTTTATAAGAACATGTTGACATAGACATAATTTACTGCCATAACAGGAGTATTGGCATTACTATGTATCTTTTTGCTTCAATGGGAATGGATATTTGTAATTTGTTTTCTTCTCATGGAGCTAAGGTTATATCAGTTTTGGGACTGTGACCCTGGAAACAGAAAATAAAGAAATGTTTGTTTATGTGTTATGAAAAACATAAGACAAATCTCACAAAATAGTTTTGAGAGCTAGTCATGAAGTCAAGTCAAAAGGAAAGCTATAAGAGCTGTTTTAAATAGAAGGAAAAGCCTCGAGGGTTTCTGATTCTCCATTGTCCATAAAGACATTTTGAAGGCAAATCCAGAGAAGGATGAAAAGAAGTAATGAAGGAAGGATAAATGAAGAAAGTTAGGGAGTGAAGCCAACATTCCAGGAAAGATAACTGAAAATGATTGCTTCTGGTGAGGGGGAACTGGTGGTGGGAAATGAACTCTTGTTATTTCTAATGAGTCTTTATTCACTACCCGATAAAGAACAAAAACAAAAAAAATAAACTACCATTTACATAATTTGCCTTGATAAAACAGTAAGAGTCCTATAAATACAAGAGCCCACATAGCACTGTGAGAGTATAAACTTTGGAATTAGAGTCCTAACTTTATGTTGGTCCAGAACTGGTGCCAGCATGGTGTATAAACTTACATAGGTCACTGAGGCTCTGCACAACTCAGCCGTGTTATCTGAAGATGGGGGTAATGAAACTGCTTATCTCAAAGAGTTCTGTTCAGGAAAAAAAAATGATAATGTAATGTATTTTTCTTGGTAAAGAAGAGTTTATAAAACTAAAACGTAGTAGAAAAATACTTTTAAGTGTTGGACAAAGACATTGCTATCTTTCTTGTAATATAACATTGACATTTTTCTTAGATAATCCTTTAAAATATGTATTTAAAGATATGCAGCTATTTAATGAAATGTGATTTCTTTGATTATATTTAATTTGCCTTCACAATTTTTATTCATTCAACTTTTAAGTTTAAAATAACCATGATAAGTTCCTATTTATTCCTTCGATATTTTGCCATAATTTCCTTTACCTGGTCACATGTTTAACCTCTTTTTGACCAACTGATTTTTCATACTTTTTCTATCAACTCATAAACAACAATAGCAAAAAAGATGTTATTTTCCAAAAAATTAGAAAAAATTTTATCCAGAGTATGAGAAATTCTTGTTTATTATTCATCATAAGGGAAAGATTCATTTTCCAATAATTTTTAATATATTTGATTTAATCACTACTCAAATATTGCTATGGTTTTAAATGTTATTCTGAATAATTAATAGGAACTAAATTCTCTGATCCAAGAATTAAACTATCATGCAAAATAGCAATCTATCCAAAATAATTTATTTTAAATAGCTGGGATTACATACACATACACATTGTTGTGAAAGCAAAGTACTAAAATTCTTGACTACTTCTTAAGATAATAGAAATTTGATAACTACATCATACCTAAATAGTTAAAAATTATGTAAATTGACCAGTTTATAATCTGTTGTCAGTTTAAGAATGAATAAAGACTTCAAAGTAAAGGAGTTTGAAATGTTTTATACATTAATATAAGCTTTTTCTTTTTGTTAAAAATATTTACATATATATATATATATATATATATATATATATATATACACATATATACAGTGCAAAATCATACATTACCACTAGAGATACCATCATAAATTACTATTACAAATTGAGTGTTTTTCACAAATTCTTATTCTTATATGATTGTAAAATAAAATCACTTTATATTTGCTTATAGACAATGGATTTTATAATTAAATTTGACCAAAAACTGTATTTCTGTAAACCCAAAAAGGTTCATTTACTTTTTATTAGAATGTTCTCTTGATGCAGAAATTAAAGTTGAAGTCCTTGATCCCTAGGTACCATGACCTTTATACTGAATAATACAGGAGAAATAATTTATAAAATAAAAATATGCTACTGAGAGAATATATTTTTCATGTCTGTAATATGCATTTATAAATTTAAAATGTACAAACAACATAACTACAGAAAAAAACAACAATTATAAGTGACATTTTCTATTTAGAACATGATAATAAATTGAGAATATATGCACTGTGATTAAGGAAATTTGTTAACACAGACTGATACTCAATCTTTTTCTATCTATATAAAAAGACTAAGAATAAAAGTCTAGTTCTGCCATATGTGCACACAGGGTCCATTGTCTTCACCAAAATGCTGCAAAAAATGTAATTCTTTCATATCAGAGGAATATCTGTTGTGGTATGAATATCTTTTGTCAGGAGGAAACTCAAAACAATTATTTTGGGTAGACCATGAACATGAGTCAAATATCTCTGTTGGCCAAAAAAGTGAAAAACTAAGAAGAAAAGGAAAACAACAACAACTGTGTCCTTGAATTAAAAGTGAGGGATTCTGTAGTTTGGAACCACTATCCCCAAAGTATAGCTTCAATTACTTTTTACATTGATAGACTCTTGTATCTATTTTCCCCTCAAGACTGTTTGTTTACATCATCTACAGTAACTGTCAAGATAAATTGAAAATTCCAGAACATATGATATCTAAATACAATGGGCTCCATATTTATGCTATCTTCTTTAGCATGTCATATGATAAACCTATTCACTCATGAATGGAATTCCTTACTGGTAAGGGCAGAAAAGTATAAAACTCAATATATATATATATATATATATATATATATATATATATATATATATATATATTTAACTTTGGCATTCTCTTAATTATATATTCATCAAACTACGTCAGATGGAATGTTTTCAGTTTTGTGTGATAACAGATAAATGCATGTATCCTTGGAAAAAATACATGGATGTGGCATAGCTTTTAAATAATAAAGATTTAATTTTAACTAAAATATGTCTGTACTTAAATATTTAAACATTTTAAATACATAAATTGATTTGAAAGTATCAGCATTTCTATACATAGCAGTTAATATGACGGTCAAAGGTGACCTTTTAAAGGGCTATGAAATTTAATACTCTATTCATAGAAATTTGACATAATTGAACTTGGTATGGAACAAATCCTTAGAAATGGTTAGTTGAAATGTCTCTGCTATTAATAACTGTTACAAAATTAGATTATTAATGATCCAGTATCTTAATCCTTAAATAGGAAGAAAATTGACAGCCACATTAGGACTCCATGTCTATAATAGCATGCATTTAACGGTTGAGATTATATAGTAGAATTTGGGGTCTTGGGTTTACATCTATATTAAATAATTGGTATCCTGTGTAAAAACAGTATAGTCATTTTTATATTTTCAAATCCATTTTATATTAGTCCTCTGTTCTGGTCTATTATTCATTCTATCTTTACCTGAATCCATTCTCCAAATTTTCTTAGAGATGTAAAAAAAAAAATTTGTTTTCCTTAGAGATGTAAAAAGTTAGTTCCTTGATGAAAAAGATGAGATATGTCAGTATCTAGCTCTCTGGCTAGTGCATAGTACATGCTTAAGGATTTTATTGCATGTAAAGAAAGAAGTGTGTTATGCCACAATAGAATAAAAGAGAAAGAATAAGCACTAGTTTTGAGAATGAACAATTTCCCCTCAGTGGCAAGCTTATATGAAACTGAGCTTTTTTTTTTTTTTTTTTTTGTAATATCACAATACAGATTTTTATGTATGCTGAATGTATATAGTAATCTTCAATTTCAATTTCTTTTACTCTTACAGTATAAATGAAGATTTATGCCCATAGAGGATTTATAATCTGGTTGGGGATGAGATGAGCCATAAACACTTGAAAAATTAAATGAAAGCAAGAAAATAATTACATAATAATCCTGGCTTAATGAGATTAATTATATAAAGTGTGTAACAGAGTGCCTAATACATGGTAAATACTTTGAAGTCCTTATTTTCTTCCGTTTTGACTAAACACTAAAAGTTCCATAAAATAATATTTACATGTAGAGATTTGTTTTGTTTTTAAATGATAATAAATGTGCTTGAGTTTCAGAGAGATTTCTATGAGCTTAGTGGGCTCAAATTTGAATATTGGAAGAATATGAAAAGAAAAGGTGTTTGGGGAGGTTAGCAGGAAAAGGGAAAGGCAAACAGCAAGACATGGACCTGGAAAAGTTCAGTTCTATCTGAAGATTCATTGCTTCAGTTGAAGCCCAGAGAGTGTGAGCAGGGATTATGAAAAGTGAAGCTAGAAAGAGTAGTCTGGGACAGATTGTGGATATCCTTATTCTGCTTGGAAGAGGCTGAGAAGTCTAAATGGGCACAAATAACCGAGCCATCACAAAGCCTTGTAGATTCAAACAGCCACTCTTTATTTCCTAACTCTCACCGGCACTGCACACACCACATGGGAACACACTCCCTCCACCGGGCTCTGTCCAATCTCCCCAACACCCCCCCCCCAAGAACTCACAGGAACTCCAAAGTAGCAGGCGCCCGAGGCAGCAAGGGTGCCCCATTGCCCAACAGTAAAGGTCAAATATGCAATTCAATCAATCCAGCCTCACAGCAATTATATACAGCTTAACTCAAATCATCATCTCAATGGTTCGCTGGCATCACCTTTCATCCATTCCCTCTGGCAAATGCCAGGCATCATTCTGACTGGGCTGTGGCTCTCAACAGGCTGGACTTTATATGCCACATGAAATTTGTAGGTTTATACTTTATACATAGAGAATGAATGCTTTAAATATAGAAAAGTAGGCCCCTTGAAGAATGTTACTTTAAGGATGAATGTACATATCAAATGAATTTTATTGGTTTAAAATGTGTTTAGAACCCCTTTGGAGCAATAAACATCATACAGTATAGAAGATTTGCCATTTGCATGTCATGCTTTCTGAGACCATTTCAAATCCTCAGATTTTAACATTGTAAGAATTTTGTACAAATCTTTACTTGCTCTGAATATATTTCTATTGAGTCTTATGCTTCTTGTATATACTACTATTCTACATGTTAATATTCATTTCAACTTTAGTGAATGTTTTATTTTACTTTATGAATTATTTTTGATCAGGTTGGAGTATTTGGAGAATCAGTTCAATGATTTTTTTTTTAATCTCAAACATTTGGTGGACTTGTTCACATTCATAGCTACAAGTTATTACCAAATTTGACAATCTGTTCCTTTTCAGGTTAAGAGTTATCATTTTCTTATTCTTTACATTTCCCCTTCTTCCAATATTGTTATTAACAGTTTGGCTTTCTTTGGTGGTGATGAGGAAGACATTCTTTTCTAAGAAACTTTGTGGGCTGGGGTTGTGGCCCACTTGTAGAGTGCTTGCCTAGCATGTGCAAGCACTGGGTTTGGTCCTCAGCACCACATAAAGATAAATAAATAAAATAAAGATAATGTGTCTAACTACAACTAAAAAAAAATATTTAACAAAAGAAACTCAGGGTTTTAAAAAATAACATTTTTTTATTAGTTGCTCAAGACAATACAATGATCTTGACATATCATACATTTGATTCAAGTAGGGTATGAAATCTCATTTTTCCACGTGTACAAATTGCAGAAGCACATTGTTTATACATCCATGTGTATACATACAGCAATCCTAGTGTCAGTTGTATTCTGCTGCCTTCCCTATCCACCCTCTCCCCGCTCCTCCCCTCCCATCACCTCTCTCTACCCATTCTACTGTGACACTTATTTCTCTCTCTCTCTCTTTTTTCTTCCCTTCCCCCTCACACTTTCGTATATGTATTTTGTGTAACCATGAGGGTCTCCTTCCATCTTCCGTGCAATTCCCCTTCTTCCTCCCATTCCCTCCCACCTCTTTTCCTTGTTTTGTGGTAATCTTCTTCTCATGCTCTTCCTCCCTACACTGTTTTGAGTCACCTCCCTTATATCAGAGAAGACATTCGGCATTTGTTTTTTAGGGAATGTCTAACTTCGCTTAGCATAATCTGCTCTAATGCCATCCATTTTCCTGCAAATGCCATGATTTTGTTATTTTTTAGTGCTGAGTAATATTCCATTGTGTATAAATGCCACATTTTTTATCCATTCATCTGTTGAAGGGCATCAAGTTTGGTTCCACAATCTAGCTATGGTGAATTGTGCCGCTATGAACATTGATGTAGCTGTGTCCCTGTAGTATGCTCTTAGGTACACTTGTACATTGCTGGTGGGACTGCAAATTGGTGCAGTCAATTTGGAGGGCAGTATGGAGATTCCTTGGAAAGCTGAGAATGGAATCACCGTTTGACCCAGCTATTCCCCTTCTCGAACTATACCAAAAAAATAACACTTTTTAGTAATTGCCTTTGAACTTTGAGATATAAATTAAAAACATTAGGCTAAACTCAAGCATTTTTAGTCTTTGAATTAGGCCTTAGCCTCTCCATTGCCTTCACAAAATATCTTCTGCATGGGTAACCATGAGTGTCATAGTCTGATATACTGAATATGTTTGTAGAATACCTCCCTTGATCGATATCTTCTTTTCTCACACTTCTTTGTGTGCCTGTATCTGTGTGTGTGTAGATATGTATACCATATGCATCTGGTTTTGTGTTTTTTTTTCAGTGAACTTTCTAGCCCCTTGAGCAAACATCAGGAACATTTGTAAAGATTTAATATTTAAGAGAGTAAAATGTGCTGTGGGAACTGATTGGTTGGGAACCCAAGTGAACCTTTATGAGATTGTAGAAACCTACTGCTGGGTGGTTACTTATAAACTGAAATAAGGCAATGATATGGATATAATTAATTTAGTGGTTTGGGTAGTTGAGGGTTTTCTGTATGGAAAAACCAGTATTTGTTATCAGACATTTGGAGATGGCTTTGTGAAAGAATGCACCACTCTTTCCTATAGCATTTCAGAGGTAATATGTCATCTAAAAACTTCCTAATCTTTTTCGCAAAGGAATGATAGACAAATAAATGTAAATAGTACAGGAATTTTTTTTATGCTAGTTACAGAATAAATACCAGGTCAAAAGTTTTTGAAAAGAGCAACAATTATATATTTGTCTCCAAAATTAAATAGATGTCCCATTGTATTTTATTTGTGTTTGTTTTTATATTCACTGCTTTTGCCTGTAACTGTTTCTATTGTAAGTACATATATCATATGTTATTTGTACTCATGGTGTACATGACATGTTACATCTACTGGACTGTGAATACTGTTTTATTTCTATTGTTAGTCTTTTAATCCAGTAACTGTGCCTAGTACAGAGTAGGTGCTCGATTAATATTGTGAGTTGAATGAATATGAATATTTGACTGTATCATTTGAATTATCATTTATTAGAAGACTGAACTATCTTATCTTAGCTTTTCTTGTGGACTGGTCAGGTACCCTAACTAGATTGGAATGTGTTATGAGTAGGAACTTGATTTTGTCTTTCTTAAATTCTTCTTTATAACACTTTGGGCTGTAGTGGGTAATAGGTATTCTCAAACATGTGATTGAACTGAAATATGTTGGTAGTTTTTATTTACTTATCAGGAGATTCCCTAAAACACAGCCATTAATAAGAAATTTGGAAGAGATTCAAAATGCCAGTGTATATACTTGTCTGTCAGCTTGTGGGCTTATGTAAGAATCCATACTTTCATGGAGTAAAGAGTTGTGGTTCTGGGTCCTTGCTTTTGAGTGGCCTACTTGCTGTATTTTGGCCTTCTCCCTGTGTCACAGATGATGTAAGTCAGTGGCTCTTCAAATGTGGTCTCAGATTAGAACATCACATAGGTACTTGCTAAAAATGCAGATTCTCCTGCCCCCTCCAGATTTACTAAATCAGAAACTCTGAGGGTGGAGCCAAATCTGTGTTTTAATTAGTCCTCTAGGTAATTTTGAAGGTGAATTTTGATGTCACCATGTGATGTAACTATCTTTAAGACAGAGGGCTAAAGGCAATGCTTATGTGCTAGAGAAAACCCAACTAGCAGCCTAGATTAATGTGAATAAGAAGAGTTTCTCAGCAAATCATAGGGGTGAGTTAGCATGTGTGAACCCTTAGAACAGTGCCCAACCTGTGGCAAATACTTACTTCAAAACTACAATTTTATTTCTTATGAGGTAGATTGCAGTTGCCCGTCATGCATTTGGTGTATAAGCCCATGACAATGACATGACTTTAATTCTTCATGTGGTTTCCTGCCAGGCTATGAATTCCTCAAAGGCATTGGTTGAATAAATACCTTTTCCCACAGCAATTGAAATCATGCTTTCAGTTGCATTTCCTGTTTACTATATTTATATACTGTAATCTAAGGGGAGCTCTTCTTTTAGTATTTTGACTAGAAAACAACATTGTTCTTTGGAAATTCTTCCTTGAGGCTGAAACATCCTTGGACACAAGAAGATTTCTTTAAACCTACACAGGCCCTTGAGGCGGCTGCCGGGAAAGTTATCTTATGAAGGTGCTGTTCAAAGGAATTAAAAAGCCCAAGAAAACAAGAAATATCTGGACCTTGTCATTTTGGCCAGAAATTTTTAGCAGAGCCTTATTGCAAAACTTTGACACTTGCAGGCATGGTGGCACACACCTACCTGTAATCCCAGTGACTCGGGAGGCTGAGGAAGGAGGATCACCAAGTTCCAGGACAGCTTTGGCAAGCTAAGTGATTTAAACTTTGGAAACTAAGTGATTTAAAAATAAAAAGGGCTAGGGATGTGACTTATTGGTAAAAGATCCCTGGGTTCAGTCTCCAATACCCCAAGCAAACATTGAACCTTAGCAAAAAACAAACAAACAACAAAAAAGTTTTTTTTTTTCCAAAGACCCTAATTCCTGAGAAAAATCAAGTCTAGTGGAGTTTTAGACATCACATATACCCAGACACTGAGTGAGCCCTTTTTAGGATTCTTTTGAATGTCTCCCCATTATACATGTATCTCACATCTTGACAGATATGTTCTTGGCAGAACATGGAAGTAAAAAGGAAAGTTGAACCAGATTTCTCACAGCTTATTGTAATGCAAAAACATCTTGCTTGGTAAAGTTCCTTTGGCTTTATTACAGAAAAGGTAGGGATGAGTAATTCATGCAGTTTCTCTGATAACTCACCGTGAGCATGTCTAAAGGCAATATCTAAGAATTAAAAGGAAATTCAGAATATATTAAATATATAAATTCCAAGTTTACATAAGTGGGTTTTGAGTCCTAATTGAATAAATATAATATCTTTATTATTTTTTTAAAAAATGTATTACTGAGACTAATTAAATATGAGGTAGAAGCATAAAACAGTTGAAATAAATTAAAATGCATGTTTTTAAAAAACTGTTTAAGCATTACCAGTAAAAACTAATAATAATAAATCAATCCTCTACTAATTGATAAAAGTCTTAATGCAATTGAATTTATTAAGTCTAGCTTTGTGGGCATATCACAAAAATAATGTGGAAAGAATAAAAAGAAGTTTCTGAAATAGAAGTGGAAAACAGTATCTCACACACCTCCCATTTCCTCATTTCCCTCCCTAGCAGATTAGATGTCTTGCTTTACCATCAAAATCACCGTTCTTGCACAATCCTCTCTATCTTCTCCCTCTCTCTCTCTCTCTGTCCTGTTGGGGGAAAATCCCATGCCTAGTTAATACCAGCTCACCCTATCTGGCACCAAGACCAGAATCCCTGAATGTGCTTAGAGGATAACATCTCTGAACATTGGTACCATTTTTAACTCAGGAGCCCTAATCTCAAGAGGGTAGTGCTAGTCAATAGTCTACTACAGGTCCCTAATGCAGTCATTCTCTTACTTTCTTAACTATTTTACATCTTTTTCTTGCTCCCAATTCCTCCAGTAGCTCCCTCCCATTTAGCTTTGTTGATAACTTTGTTTCCTATTCATAAGAAAATGGAATAAATCAGAATGTAGCATTCATACTCTGCCCCACCCTGTCTGCTAATTCACTGAGATTCGTGCCCTCCTTCCCTCCTGTTGCCAGGCATGGACTGTCCTTTCACTCATGCAGTGGTCCAGTCCCCTCTGCTTTGCTCAAGATCATTGCTTTTCAATTGCCCTCCTGCTGTATCATCAATTTTCCCTCTCTTTTGGATAACTCCATTAGCATAAAATTATGCCACCATATTTTCCATCTTAAAAACACCATAAAGCAGAAGCTTCCTTGACCCCACCTCTTTCTCCCTGCACTGTCCTAGTTCTTTGTCACATCCATTCATTCCCTCCCCCTTATAACCAAACTCCTAGAAAGAATCGTCCATATTTCTCAAATGCTATTTTCCTATTCTCTTCTTTTAAAGTATGCATCTCTATACCACACTGCTGGAACTTTCTTTTCAGGATCACTGGTTATCTTCAGCATGATAAATTTAGTGATCAGGGTTCAGATCAAATTTTTCAGGGCTACATTTGACCAGTTGATTGATTTCTTCTTGAAATACATTGCTTGCTCTTCTCTTCTCTGGGTCTCACTCTCTCAGGGTCCTCCTCCTGACTCGCTCACCACTTCTCAGCCTGCCTTGCTAGCTGGTTGTATTTCTTCAGTATAGTCTCTGAATGATGGGATGTTTAAGGGCTCAGTCCTTGGATCTTTCTCCTTCTTTACATTCCCTTGCTACGTGACCTTCTATTGTGACTTTAAATATTATCTGTATTCCATCCAAAGGCTCCCTTGTGCATAGCTCAGCCCAGACGACTTCTCTGAACTCTGGACTTGTATATCCAACTGTCAATTCAAGACCTTCAAGTGAATGTCTCATTTATATCTCAAATTCAATGTGTCTAAACTGAATTCTGGAATTTCCACCTCTATTCTTCAAAGCTGCTTCTCTTACAGTCTTCTGCATACCCATAAAGGATAAAGGGCATCACATTCCTTTAATTGCTCCAGTCAACCCTTGGGATCATTCCCATCTCTCCTTTTATTTTTCCTCACACCCCACATTCAATCTATCTTTAAAATTTTCTCCATAATCTGACTGCTTTTCACCTCCTCCACTGCTACTATGCGGGCATAGCCATCATTTATCTTTCATTGAGAATGTTAGAGGAACCTCCTGACTTCTCTTCATAGGTCCACCATTTCCTCCTGCAGCTTTTTCCTTAGAGTGACCATGATCCTTTTCAAACACCTCAGATTGTGTTGCTTCATCACGTAAAACCTCTCCTTTGACTTCCTGCCTCTTCCAGATTCAAGTCAAGTCATCATCATGACCTGCATAGTCCATGGGCCTGGCCCCTTCCCTTCTATGACTTGACTCCTCACCCTTTCCTGTCACTCACTCCGGGTTGGACGTGCCATCAGTTACTAGAGTATGTTACAGCCCTCTCCACCTTACAGGGCATGTCCTCTTGCTCTTTCCTTTGTCTCTTCTCCTCTGTTCTGGGTCTTACCGTGACCCCCCTGTAAAAGAGCACCCTCCCTCTGGATTCTCTGGCCTCTGTATCCTCTGATATTTTTCTGCATCACCATGAACACCTTATTTATAAACCTTTCTCTTAATGTTTGCCTCTCCTGCCAGAGGGATAGCAGGGACTTTATTTACTCTGTATGTCTGGCATGCAGTAGGTGCTTAACATATATTAGGTGAATACATAAATAAGCTGTCAAGCTTATTCTTCCCACTCCCAACAGACTTCTACCTCAGAGTCCCATGAGGTTTGGGGCATGGAATATTTCCACTTCTGTCTCTCTACATGTAAGTTTGCGTCTTCAGTTTCTCCTCCTCTCAGGTAAAGTGCTGTCCATTCTCCTAATCTTCATTTTCCTGCTCTACTTCCTTTTGTGTTCTCCTACATACTAATTTTGCTCCTCAAGCCATTTCTGTTCTCCCAATGGAACAGTTTTCTGTCAGTTTAGAGACATTTACAATTACCTGGCACCTTACCACAGGATCAAAGAAGCACTTTTCCCCAACTCTACGTCTCCCTTCTTTTCTTCCCTTTACACAGTTACTAAATTAACTACTCAGGTTAGCAAGTGTTGGTACACACCCCTTCCACATCCCCTTTCCACTTTTTACCTTCTGTAGATATTGCTGATAAATTCCAGCACTCTTTTCCTAAACTCAGCTTTCTTAATACATTATTCCAGGCAACCAATCAGAATTGGCACTTTGCAGGACACCTGCTTGACATCTGTGGAGCTTGTTCTTGTCTTAATTTCCTCGACTCACTGCTCCATCAATTACAGTAAAACTTCTGGAATCCTTGCAGTCCTAAAATAATCATCTCTCTCTTCTCTCTCTTTCTTCTCTCTCTCTCTCTCTCACACACACACACACACACACACACCCATCCATCTTGATTTCTGGGACTCTCTTTTTTGTTGTTATTTGTTTTAAATGCTGTTCCTTCTAAGTTTCCTTTTCAGATACTCTTCTCTTACCCCTCAAGTGTTTCTATTTCTCTATTTAGGAATTATTTTTTTAATAACTTTTTATTTATTTATTTATTTATTTTTATGTGGTGCTGAGGATTGAACTCATTGTCTCACCCATGCTAGGCAAGCACTCTACCACTGAGCCACAACCCCAGCCCTATTTAGGGATTCTTAACCTTAAGGGAATGATTTCCTAGGGAATCTGCAGATGAACTTAAGGGTGTGTGTGTGTGTGTGTGTGTGTGTGTGTGTATGTATGTAACATTTTAAAGTGTTTCATAGCTAACCAGAGCAACTGTAGCATTTATCCAACTCAAAAGAGGGCTGAGAATCCCAGGTACTTTCTTACCCTGGGTAATCTTGCCTAGGCCCTGGCTTCAGCCATCAGCGTGATGCAAGTGAGACACACAAGGGTTCCAGTCACCCATGTTCATGGTCCAGCTTCCTCTGTTAGAAGCTGACTCAGGGAACATTACCTAGCCTCTTTGAAACTTGGTTTGTCTAACTACAGAATGGCCAGAAATTATTTCCCCTGTGCAGGATTATTGTTAACAAAGAGAGATGTCATTTGTCATTTGTAAAACTCTTGGAGACTTATAGTAGTCAATAAGTGGTAGTTGTCATGGGTAGATGACCCATGTCATCTGGGTCCCTAAAGCACATATTCTTGTCTACTTGCTTCTCCCTAATTTTAAAATATATTTTCAGTTTTAGGGTTCTGCCTCACTGGAGCAATAAACATTGCATGACTCATGCATTATGAATTAATTGACTCTGGGTGTTAGAAATTTGCTAACATGCACTTATTAATGCAAAACATCTAAGACAGCTGCACAAAGTACTGTAAGTCCATTTTTTTAGCACAATATTTGAAAAATTGGAATTGGGCATTTATATAAATTTAATCAGTCTGAGAGATGTTTATAAATTGGCTTTCAGTATTTGGAACAATAAAAATAGCACACTTTGAAGGATGTTATTAAACATAGCAGAAACCAAGTCATTCAATATGTACAATGTAATGAAAATTGATGGGTCAGAAAAAAATGGCCTTTTAAAGCTATGGAAGCTGAGCAGGTGTCTACCCTCCCATGTATTCCTTATGTTTATTGTATCTCACTAAACATATATCTGTTAAGCTGATCATTTATTTTTATCTTGGAAGCCAATCTTGATTCCATGCCAGATTTTGAAAAGGCTTATGTTTTTAGAAGTATGGTACATATTTATTATCAAAAGCAAAAGTTCTTTTATATAAAGAACTGTAAAATAACATAGCTAAATTCCAACCCAAATATTTTGGTTTGGAAAATAGCAAGGGTTCCAACAAATTCTGTGGCCTAGCAGGCTTATCATAAGTCTATATGGAGCCACCACATTCTATCATTGTAATCAATAAGTCTCCTGTTCCTTCTCTCCCAATCTACTCCTAAAGTAGATGGGGGGGCATCTACAAGGTAAATTTAAAAGCTTCACTGTATTATGGAGAATATATTTGAAGAATTTTGCAGGACTTTTCTAAAGTCATTAAAAACACCATGAATTGGGAAAAAGTTAGAAACCAGAGGTCAAAGTCATTGCCTAGATCTTCCACTAAATGACTCTAACATGGAAAAAATTTAGCAACTTAATAATTAAGGTTCTTTTAATTTTTTTTTTCTGTAATGAATTAGTTATCATGTGATAATGTATTTTTCTAATCAAGAAAAGACCTAAAGCCAGATATGGTGGTCCATACCTGTAATCCCAGGTACTTGAGATAAGGAGGAAGATAACAAGTTTGAAGGAACCTGGACACTTAGACCCTGTATCAAAATAAAAAATAAAAAGGGCTGGAGATGTGACTTAGTGGTATAGCTCCCCTGGGTTGAGTCCTTAGTACCAAAAAAATTTTTTTTTAATAAACAATAGACCTAAAATCTGGGAAAGCACAGAGAACTGCAAAGATAAAGCAATTATCCAAAATTCCACCACCCAGAAATAACCAGTTTTTGTACACTTTATTTTCACCTACATCCTCCCTTCTCTTCTTTTGATTTCCCTTCTTTCCTCCTTTCTTTTCTCTCTCTTGCTTGCTTTTTTCTTTTCTTTCTCTTTTTAGATTTAGAATTACATGTCTAAATAAATATACTTGTGTACACTTATTAAATGATATCTTAGAAATTATATGTGAATTTCATATGCGACAATATGAATAAATATCTACATAAATGTAAATAGTTAATAATTGGAATGAACTATTTAAATTAAACTATTTAATTTCAAAATTAAGTAAATTCTAATGCTCCTCATATGAATATACAAGAGAAAAAAGTAAATGTAGTATTAGAAAATGCAACCTTTGAGTTCATGTGGGAAAGACATGTGAATCCATCTAAATGTGAGTACATCTTTAAATACATTTTTTAATCTAAGAAAGGAAAGTGCTATATAAGAAATTTTCCTAGTTTTGAATCAATTTTTATTGTCTTTACATCAATCCTAATAAAACCATCTCCATGTTCATTCTGGCTCACTTTATTGCTCAAATTGTTAAAGAGAAATATGAAGCAAGTTTGATACTAGCTATTTATTTTCCTCTAGAGTAGAATATGGCTTTTTCCTTTTCTGCATTGAAATCATTAAGGATTAAGTATTTTTCAGAAGAAAACTTTAAATTGAAGGACTCTTATCTAACTAATATTATGTGACTGCAGCTAAGGTAAGAATTATTAATATCTATCCTGTAGGGCAGCACAATAGGTAATATAAATTATGAATTATGTTTATTTCAACCAAATATATGAGTCCTTGAAAGCCTGAGTCACTTGGAGATACTGAGAGATTATGCAGTCCTTGCAAATCCATTTTTTAATTAACACACATAATCCATAATGCTTTATTTCTTCAATTGCTTCTTTATCTAGTTTATTATTTGCATGTTAATTAGCTTTAAAAATTAATAGACACTTTTATGTCAATTTGAATTGAATAAATTGTTGGTATTGACCATGTAGCCTGTTTAAAATCTCTCTGCTCTTTTGTACAGCATAGCATACAAAGTACTGTAACTGTGTATTCTCTTATTAATTGGGTATGGAGTCTTAATCAAACTTGGCACTATTTCTTGAAGACAGAACTTTCATGCTCCAGTTTGGTGGCACATGTGTCAGTAGGAATGCACCCCACCACACACACACCCCTGAAGACTCTGCTGCCTGCAGCTGCCTGAGTTCCAGCTTTATTATGTGAACAGGATTCCATAGGAGGCAGACTTCCTCTTGACACTGATGTGTTTGGATTCTGCCATGAACAGAAGCCAAGAGAACTCTTTCTGAAATATTAGATTGAGAACCTTTATTTTGAAAATGTGACCCTGTAATGTAGCAACAGAAACCCCTCTAATGGTTCTTTAAAATATCTTTGGCAAACCTTGAGCCAGTCAAAATTTTTTCAGCTTATAGCATTTCAGCAATTGTTTTGGAAGCATCTTCTAGCTTGAGCACTGGTGTGTTAGAGATTGAAATTCACAGTGCAGGGAGGCTGGGAAAAATTCCTGCTTTCTGGTGCTGCCAAGTGCAGAGTACATCTGTTCTACTTGTTGGCACAGAGTGAAGGTCAAACTGCTGGAGACTCTTGAGAGGCTAAGGGGTCCCATTGGTTCCATGATAGGATTCCTGTTGGTCCTTGAGAGACCTCCTGCCACTAGGATAGTCTTGCTGCCATTCTGAGTTCCTTTGCTGTGGTTCTAGAGCTTTATCCAGATGCTTGCTTGCTACAGGTGCTTTTTTTACCTGGGGGGTGGGGTGGGAGATTGACATCCACATGTGTGAATTTTTAAGAAATAATGAATTTATAGGATATCTATTCAAATGATATTTTTAGACAGTAAGTTTTCCAAATGCAAAACAGAAATGATTTCCTCAGTTCAGGAGACTGAAATACATCTGACTCTGAGAGTGCTAAAATAACAGCAATAGTCAAGCTTGGTTTTCTCAATGATGAGATTCTGAGTTTTTGAGGCAATTTTCTTCTCATTATTTTGAAGTAGAGGTAGCATCTTTTTGAGTTGCGTGAATAATGCTAATATTCCCTCATGATTTTGTAATTGAAAGAGTTTTTATTTGAAACTGAGCACAGTAAAGATACATGTGAATCTGCTATCTCAATCAAATTTTAAATAACATTTTGAAGTTACAACCTTTGTGTCTCTGTCTATGCATATGTTAAGTGAAAACAAACAAACAAACAAACAAAAAAAACAACAACAACAACAACAAAAAACCACATTGGTCCCATCTGAAAAAAATGATACAGATTTACCATCCATTAAAAAAAAAGTAATATGTAGTGAAACTATTTATCTTAGTCACAAATCCAAATGACTTTGTCGATTGAGCAAAGTGTGTTAGCAATTTCTGGCAACTCTAATTGTGAAAACAGCCCCGCAAAGGATATTACTATTGCTCTTATATTCCAGTGATGGGCTGTCTCATTTATCATGTTCCTTTGTGGATTACTTGCCTCACAGTGTTCAGCCTCCTTGGGACTCTTTCCAGTCAAGCCTCAGCTACTGGCTGATGGTTTTCCCCACACTGTTCTGATTAACACTTTTAAAGCAGCTCTTCGGATGCTTCTCTTACTTCCGCTAGAGCCTGAGCTGCCCTGGGGGTACTGCTTTAGCTGTTGAGGGCTGTAAATCAGCCACTTGAGAGGCCCAGAGTTCTTCACTGGATGCACCTGACATGTGTGATTCTGAATCTCTGTGACTTAACCCTTGCTTAACATGGACCTAGATTATACTAGATTTGGATTATTATTTATGTGAAACATTCTAGTGATTTGCTTGGGGTGGGGGAGACCTATTCAGTAAGTTTGCTTTTAAAAAAATATCTCAAGTTGTGATTTGTGAGGGTTCATCATATTTGTAAGTACTCGTTTAGGGTGTATTTTAGGAAGAATTTTTAAAAAGTTAATTTTCATGGTTTATTATTAATAATATTCACTACAATAAATGAGAATAACCTAGAAAAGTATGCACTATGAATGAATGAAAATGCTTCCATTCCTCAGTAAATGACTCAGAAGCAGTGTAAGGACATTCTGAAATATCTCTTCTGGCAATTAGTCTGTGGCAATTCACCTAGGGCCCTTGTTCAGGAGGGGGTTTCTGAAATTCTCTGGTGGGCTCTGCTGTCTTTCTGTCTGCACGCTAAGAAGCAGACCCTGCCACACACCAGAATCCTCTTGATATCAGCCCTATTTGGGTCACGTGGCTTTGTTCTGATGATGAGCCTCCAGACTATCTCCTTAGGTGTATTGTAGGTTTGCACTGGTGAATTGATTCTGATGTCGTATGGAGAGGACATGGTGCAGGCATGATTTGTAAGGCTTGTATTGTGTGATCTGTGACTTTGGGCAGTTACCAAATTTGTACTATTTTATGCTTGTTTCTCGGGGAAACCTCTCTACCAACCACATCTATTCTTTTTCATGTTCCCCATCCTCTGCACACACACATACCCATACACACCTGCTATATAGACCTGAAATATATACCATCCTTTAAAATGATCTTAGTTCTCTGGTGCTACTTTTCAATGCCTAGATAGAAGTCAGCTTCTTAAAATTTCACTGTCATTTACTCCTAGTTATTCTCCCTAACATGAAGTCCATAGAACAATTGATATTTGTATATGATGATATAAATGTGCATGCTATGCTAAATAATTTGTTTGGCATAATACAGAAGTGCCACATTTTAAAGAGGAACAGGAAAAGTTTGTAGAACAACCATAAGAATCAGAAAATCTCAGCAACTGTGCTAAATTGATTCTTTTGAAGACTAATTTTCTGATTTTAAAGAGTCTTACATTTTAACTTTTCATATAACACATGTAAGAGATGTAATATATTCTAGGGTTTTAGAGATGCACATTCATATTTCTGAGTTTATATGAGTTCTAAACCTTAGAAAGGCCAGAAATTTAATGTGGAAAGAGATGAATAGGGAGAAGGAGAGCAGAATGAAGAAGAGAGAAAAAAGAGGGACAGAGAAGAATTGCACATATCAAAATTTTATTTAGTCCATGGATCTTCTAGACCTATATTTACATGTCGTTGGAGAACCTGATTTTGGAGATTCTTGACTGAAAACTGTGTTTAGTGCTGATTTCAGAAGAAGCTCTTCCAAACTGGTGCCTGTACAGGTATCAGTTAACAGGCTGTGGTGCCTATTGGTCCTGAATGTGCCTTGGAAGCAGAGGTGCACACTGTAGCAGCCTGGGAAGTGTCCATCCAATTGAAGAGTGCCATGGTACCCTAGTTATCCCAGCAAATCTAGATGTATATGTGAGGTTAAATTTCCAGAGGGAAAAGCAGAATGGCTTTGTAGGAAGTGCATGAACTTTGCCATCAGATTTGGTTTTAAGTTCTGGCTTTTCCATCTATAGACTGTGTGAACTTTTAGCTTAACTCTCTGAGCCTCAGTTTCTCTGTCTGTCAAATGTAGAGCAGTTATAAGGAATAAATGAAACACCATATATCCCAAAGTGCCTCGTACTTAGTAAGAATTAATAAATGTTACTATCTTTCTCTTTTTCCACCACTGAAGAGTATAGCAATGAAGTGGATAACATTCTCAGCAACTTAGTTTTGCTCTTCTTCCTGGTTTGACTAGATAAAATCTGTTCCATCACATTTTTAATCAAAACTCTTGCATTTTATTTGGTCTATCCCCAGTGAGTTAGAGAAGAAATTCCTAGAGAAATTCTAATCCTAGAGAGAGGCTGAGAGAGAGTGTGTACCCAGGCATATTACCCAATGATATACAGATAATACAATGAAACTGCACATCATTTTTTTAGATTCCCTAACTTAGAGGGAACTTATTCTTTAATCTCCTCTGACATAAAACTCAATTAGGGATTAAGAAGGTGATGTGTAATCAATATTTTTATTCAAAAGTGATTTTTCTTTATCTAGAAGCATATACAGTTACACTGCTCTGGAATCTTTATCAGCTTAGACAACAAGAGAGTGACATTCAACACGTATTAGATCGCCTGGAGGTAACATAATCTATTGTGGGTGGTGTTCGGTTGTACTGTAATGATCTAGAGACCTTGCAGACTCCTAAAATGCCCTTACGTTTGATTGTGTAAAGTAAAAGAGAGCTGTTAATCAAAAAATTCACTCAAGATATTATTGAAACAATGAGAAATTCAAAGACACAGGGAGTTCTAAAACTGAACTTTCTACCTTGTATTCTCATTCATATTCTCTCTCTCTCTCTCTCTCTCTCTCTCTCTCTCTCTCTCTCTCTCTCTCTCCACCCCCCTTTCCCCTCCATGTCATGTTTGAATCAGTATCTTAGTAACACCCATGCTGGAAGACCTCCCTCTAGTAGCCTGTTGATGGGATGCTGTGAGATGTGATACTCCTGTGACTTCTCTTTCCTCAGTTAAATTCTAGAGCATGCTACAACCTTGGCATCATTTTGGAATTATACATAACAGATTGTAATACCAAAATTTTAGAACAATAGAGTAAAAATATCAAGATACAATTTAATTGGGGAAGCCACAAAGCAAAGTTTGTCAGTAGTTAGTTATTATTATCTTTGATAGATTACATATTATAATGTACGCATTCAAAGCTTCTATATTTAGGTTTTCAGGGCTAATTTAAGTGTTAGTAGTGAAAAATATTTATATAACAATCTTATAATTATTTCTCTTCTTATCAATTTCAGGGTCAGCCTGGTCCTCAGGTAAGTGATCTCTTTTCTAATAAATTGGCACCAACTTAGGATTTTCTCAAGTTTTTCTTCAATTCTTTTTCAAAGAATATAAGAAAGCTATGAGATGGTAATTATGACACCACATTGTTGACCAAATATTTCCCAGGAGTAAAGCCCTGGGGCCTCTGTAGGGTTGTGTGAGCCACATCAGCTGTTAGGCCAGATGGCAAATTGAGCTGAGTGCCATCATATAAAGCAAAACTCCTCACTGACCTCGACCAGGGCCACATGACTGTCATGGAAGGCAGAATGACTTAGTTAAGGTTGGGAGTGAACTGATTTGAATTAGGTACTGGTTAATTATGGACTAATAATGTTGTAGACCCACACAGTCTCTGATAATTTATACTGCAATTCTGCTAGCTTCTCTCGATTCAATATAGACAGATACTGACTTTGTTGTACATTTTCAGTATAGACTAACTGCAGCTGACATGAATTGTAATTGAGCATGAATACAGTCAACAGAAAATTTTTGAGCCTTAAATCATATTGAAGAAAATAACAAAATTTTAGGGTGGGGAAGAATTTGTATAAAGATAAAAACAAAAGAAAAGGATTTCTAGAAATAGTCAATGCGACAAACTTAAACTCAACAAACCCAGTGTCCGTGCTAATGATAATCTGAGAGGTGCTCTTGGGAAGGAAGTACAATTATTAATGCTTTACTTAGAACACCGTAATAACCTGTAAACAATGCGATTATTTATTGAGTGCCATTCTCTCTTTTGCCCTGATCTTCTGAATTCTACTTTGGTCCTATATTTTTTTTATGAATAAGTCATTTCATGATAGCTTTGCAGTCAATATTATGAATTACCTATCATGTGATAATCCTCACAGTAGACCACAAGAATATTTTTTCATAGTTTTTGTGAGCTCTGTGTATAAGAATAATAATCCAAAAAAAAAAAAAATCTCACTGCGTCAGTCAGTTCTTTTCATACTAAGCTCAGGAGAAAAAAAATTATCTTTAATTAGTTTATGTTGCTATCAAAGAATACTCTCGTTATTTGTAACGTTCACTCTTGCATTCCAGGTGAGCTCAAGGTAGTTATTAGAGGAAGAAAAACCTACAGAAGGGAATTATGGTTTGTTTTCCAAATTTGAGCTAAATTATAATGGGATAAAGACAAAGTATAAGGAGCTTAGCATGCTTTATTTTAATGAATGCTTACAGAAGCCCTGGACAGGTTATACTAGAAGGTAGTTTTATATGTACATATATAAATATAAACATATTCATGAATTTATAATTGCCTATATAAATATGTAAAATATACTTATATATAGATATATAAATTCATAAGAGATAAACTACTTGCCTGGGTGATACCATAGAGCTGGAAGCAGAGGTCATTCTGACTCCAAACCCTTATATTCTAATACTCAGCCTTTGAGGGAAAAGAAGATGAAACAGCATATGGTAAAGTTGGAGTGTTAGTTTTGAAAGAAGATTGTAATCTTTAACACATTTGAAGTTTATATAGAACCTCTGTTTTAGCCAGCCAACTCCAACCATGGCCAAGTAATTCTTAAGAATTTGGGCATAAGTAGTTCAAGATAGGATCCAAGGAGACATTGTAGGGGAAAAATGATTCTGGGAAAACAGAATAACAAAAAAAAAGCTGATACATTAATGAAGAGGTTATTGCTGTGGACAGCTGAGGTTCAATCCAGCTGAAAAACCTGTGAGAGACAATGTAGAACATGCCTCAGAAACATCCCGCTGAGGGGCAAGGAAGTTGATGTATTTATCCACTAATTTCCCTTTCTTCTTTCTTGAAAGTCCCGTCCAGATTTTCATTCTGTGTTACTTCTGGCCTGCACCAGAAGGTCTGAATACTCCAGCTGCTAGAGAAATATGGGAAGCTGTAGGGACATGCAGAATGGGTATTCCAGCACTGTCTTTGAGCACGGTTGTGGTGTGGGTGGGCAACTACATCCATTCCCACATCCAAGTGCAAGCATCTTACATAAAACAGGATGGAAAATTTACATATGAAATATAGAGACTTGGATATTGGACATAAAGACAGGATTAAAAGTATATTATTTAAGAAAGTGCTAAAGAAAATAATTACAAATAGCAAAGTACAGTCATAATAGGTCTTGAGTATTAGCCGTAGTTGATGAATAGAAGAAAGAGAGTAAGCCAGATGACAAGCCAAGAATGGACAGAACCAGGAGCATCATGGATCATTATAGCTAAGACTTGAACATGTATCATGGTACTTCAGAGGACCTTGATTCCAGGTCTTATATTTACTGTGAAGAAAACACAAAGTTTATCTAATTTTCATGTGTATTTGACAATTCTGGAAATTTAGAGTGAAAATGGAACTGGAATTGTCAAATGGTGCCCTGCTCTTGTTTTTCCTTTGTTTTGGCCTGTAGGGACCAAGACAATCACATGAGAATTTAATTCAAAACATCTTCCTCAGATCACAGCAAGAGGAGTGCAATTAATTTAGGGAGAATAGGTGTGAGAGGGAAGTGAAAAACCAACTCATACTCTCACATTATATTTCTGGAGCACAAAAGAAAAAGTCTAGCCTACCTCTAAGACTCCATTATTATCATAATAGTTTTCCAAAGAAACTTCCATTTTTGTGTATTAAATAGTTCTTAGTGAAGTTTTCAATTAAATACATGATCATTAGCTGTTTTAAGGATCTTTATAAATTATAGGTGAATTTTATATAGAGGCTCCTATCCATCTTTATGTTTAATTTTCACCACTACCTGTTTTAATGTGTTAATTTCTCAGGCCCTAATCTGTTCTTGGGAAATTTATTTTGTAAAGAAAGTAGACTTTCAACAGGATTTCAACTCAAGAAATAAAATTCATCTATCAAAAATCTGAACATTTAGAAATGACTCCTGTAATAGATGTGATTATCAATTAGTGCAGCAGTTATTACATTTTATACAATTATATCTTACATTCACACTTTAGAATGCATCTACTTTTTTCTTGAGTAAATTCATGTAAACTATACATTAAATCTGTTTAACACAGGTTCATAAGGTGCATTCAGTGAATAAGCAAGCAATATACACTTAAAACCCAAAGTTGGGAAATTTTATGGATTTCTAAATGGTTAAAAGGTTTATTTTATGTGATCAAATTCATCTTAAAATTTTCTTATTCTGTTATTTAGCCACTGCAAATGACTAGTCACATAGAATGTATTTCTAGTACCAGGAACTTGTAATTTGGGGTATGTCTTCCTCTTTTTTTTTTTAATGACTTAAAACAATCTCTTCTTTTTCCTTAAAATGTCAATGTTTTTAGTTTCCCTCACTTGCTTCTTTTTGTGTGGGTGTAAAATTCAATATAATTTACCTACACTTCCTCCCTGCTGATCCTCTTCCTTCTTAACCTTTGCACATGCCATTAACTATGGGAAAGGGAAGGGCATGAACATTGAAAAACTTCCTTCTTACCTTCTCTCCCATCTTCTTCTGCAACTACTTTAGGGAGGTGGAAAAAAAAAGAAGAGAGTTTGCCATGTAAATAAGGGACAACTTATTTCCAAGTTTCCTTCCCCTCCCTGAGTCATAGCCATATCACCTGTGGCCTCTGTTATCTAGCCTGCCTACTCCTTTGAATATCCACTCCTGTTGAGCAGTATTCTGAATGATACATTTCTAAATGTCAAATTCCAATTTTTCAAAACTGATAAATAGTTCTTGGGATATACTCAAGGAGAACTCTTCAACTCAAGATATCACATCCAAACTCTCAGGGGTCCCTCTCTACCAGGCTGCTCTATTATGTTTTCAGTCATTGGGGAATGTAGCAGTAGAAAAGTTACCTGAGAAAAAAATGTCAACAAACAATCTCTCTACCGAAAAGTAATAAGGCCCACTGCCCACCAGTCTACAAGGCATCATTTTCATGTGGTACAACTGGCAACTTTCCTACTTCCTTTTTAAAAAATCTCAATAAAATTTTTCAATGTAGTTGTTTACAGAGTAAAGATGAGTATGAACTGTCTTTGATGATAAGGACAAAAAGACAAAATAGTATATATGTCCTACTTTCTCAAATTTCAAATATTAGCAGAAATCTTAATTAAAAAATTAATTTGGTCAAATTTCCAAAGAAACAAGAAGCAGGTCATGTTTCTGATTTAATTATAGTTTGTCTCACAGTTATCAAGACTGAACAGAGGTATGAAAATACAGACAGAATATTCTAGAAATCAAATCTTTAATCGGCACATTAAAGGTTGCTTTTGAGCACTCTTGCTGTTCAGTTAGAAGAGTCATTAATCACTGGAAAACCTTTCTTAAAATAATCCAAAAAAAGACTAAGTAGCTTCTTAATTTCATGACTAATAGAAAGTCTTGATTTGACACTATAGACAGAATTAAGAGAATTAAATTTTAGGATTAAGAATTTAGTTATCTGAATAATTTAGATTTCAAAGATTTTTCTTTCGCTGTATTCCACCAGCAAAATTCAATTAAATTATTGTTACATTCTTCTGCAAAACTCACTGAAAGGACTTTGATATATGACACTTTAAGCTGATTTTCCATTGCAGCTTAAAAATGGGTTTAACTATTCTATAGTATTCATTTTCTGCTCAAAGATTTTATATGATGGTGACAATAAGATAAAATATTTAGTAACAGACAATTCCGGAAAGTGGTGCTCATCTAATAAAAATTCTGCACTTGTAACACTCAAGAAGTAGTCATAGACCTTCAGTTAATATTTTATCATAGTGGGTCACTTAACTTTCTGTGCCAAATGGGAGACATTAAGCACTGCCTGTCTGTTTCTCTAAGTGGATCAGAATGCAGAGACTGTGGAGGGGCAGAAATGAGCACCTCCAAATTTTGTAAATAACAATATTACCCCTTGCATAAGAACACTTGATTCTCTTCAATCAATTCTGACATACACATAACAAGTACTTTCAATCCCTTCATGACTGACAGGGAGTCAAGAGCTAGTGGCTTCATACTACCCAAGATCAAGGAATTCTCAAGTCTGCTTCCTGGTCATGGAGCTAGCTGTGACTATCTCAGTGGGCAAAGCCTAGTTTCAAAATTGTGAACTTAATAGGTGCACTTTGAGTCTTTGCCAAAAAAAAGTCAGGCAATTTATCCAGATCCATTAAAAAAAATAAGTAAAAGCACACCCCAAACTCGCCCCATTAAACAAATCAAGGGAGGACCATCTGCACTGTATTCTACACAGTGGTGTCCCTGAGAAGTATATAAGGTAGTTCCTGCTCCTAAATATTGAGAGGCAAACTTGAAAAGCCCATATGCACTGCATCTTCATCTCAACCCAAGCATGCTTGCAAGCTATGAATGAAGTCAACTCCTCAATAGGAACACATCACCAGCCAGAGCAGGAAGCTGGGGAGCAAACTATCAGAGAGCACATGTGCCTGACCCCCCAAGCCAAACTGCTCTGGGTCTATTAGGTTTTTGTTTTTTGTTGAAAGGGATGGCTGCATTTGGATTTCAGCGTGATGGTGAATCTTGGAATTCTCTGGTTTGTCCTGCCTCATCTATATTCTTGGCTTAGCCATTTTCACCTGCCTGGATTCAAGTATACTTTTCTCTGTTATTGCTACAACCTCCCCTATCTTGTTCCAGGCTGTAGAGCATCAAAGTATTCATTGAGAAATTATTTGTCTGGTAAAGCATCTCTAAAGTTCAGCTGAAAACTCAGGGAGCTACAAACCACTCACTTAGAAATGTACAAGACAAAGAACCATTAGGGGCATGCTCAAATTAACTGGTTTATTTGTCCAAAATTTACTCTATAGAAAATTGAATCTCTTAATGTGTTAGAAATCATCTTATTTTTTTTCTTTTCTTAAAAATTAGTCTAATTTGTTATGACAGCAGAATGCAATTCAATTCATATTACACATACAGAGAACAATTTTTCATGTTTCTGGTTGTACACAATGTAGAGTCACACCATTTATGTCTTCATACACACACTTAGGGTAATGAAGTCCATCTCATTCCACTGCCTTTTCTACTCCCACATCCCCTCTCTGCCTCTCCCTCCCCTTTGCCATAACTAGAGTTCAACTTTTCCTCCCATACTCCCCCCTCAATCCTCATAATGAATCAGCCTCCTTAGAGAAAACATTTGGGATTTGGTTTTCTGGGATTGGCTTACTTCACTTAGCATTATATTCTCCAACTCCATCCATTTACCTGCAAATGCCATGATTTTATTCTCTTTTAACACTGAATAATATTCCATTGTGTCATTCTTATTTTTTTAAAAGATGTTTCCAATATTGACATTTCAACTACTGAAAATATAATGCTTTATAATGCCTTCTGAATACTGCCTTTTGCACTACTGATAAAGGCCTATGGAACCCAAGAACCTGACAAAAGGTCATAACCATCAGACCTAGAAGCAGACTGTGACCAGGTGGAAATTTAAAGACTGCTAATGGAAATTGAGCCAAATCTAAAAAGATGATAAAATAGAGAAGCACATTTTCAGAGCTAGAAGATCTCTGAATACTTATTCTCCTAAGCAGTAACTGTTTTTATCTTATAATCTCTAAAAGTAAATTGTAAAAAAAAAAATTAAACTAACTGCTGCAGAGCTTTGAGCAAAATTTGTAGTTATGCAAGCCAAGGTCAATGCTACAGGTAAAGTTTGTTTTTTGCTGATTTCATTCTCTGGTCTTTTCATTTACTCAATCTTTTCTCTAGTTTATATAATTACTATAATTATCTCTAGAAACTGTCCTAAATTCCATGCTTATTTCTATCCTTTTTTATTCTAAAAATCTAGTGCATGATCTTGAGAGAATCCTCAACAAGAAACAATTCTTTCTAATGTGTCAAAGTGGGACAATCGCAAGGTAACATGCTGGTTTATTGGAAAGATCACTGGGTAAGATAAAATAAAGGAAGGCCCTTTATAAATTGTAGAAAATGAAACAGGTTTTCATTAGTACAAACCAGTAATCATGCCTGGTAGTAATTATTGATATGATGCTTCCTATTATTTGGTACTAAAATAGAAATAAAAACCCCACTGTCTCCAAAGGGTTCATGATATGGAAGAAAAATAAAAGGAAAGTTTTCTTCTGAGCTTGAGAAGTTTTCACCCTAAAACTGACTATGTTTCTTAAAAAGACGCTACTAAACAAATATTTTATCTTAAAAAATCTGTTTATATCTTCAACATATGACAAGATATATTCATCTTTTTTGACTTTGAAATATGCCTTTTTTTCTTAAATACATTCCATTAGATTGGAATCTTTCAAAGAAAAAAGGAAAAAGAAATAGGAATTTCTTCTCCCATGCCACATGGGGAGAAGATGGATGGGACTAGCTGACCATTTATATGCCATATATTTTAATAGGTATTGTAATACATGCTACTATTTAATTTTTAAAGAAATATATTATTATTCCCCACTTTATAGGTGAAAAAAAGATATCAAGAGAGGTTTCTTGGTCAAGATCATAAGGTACATCAAGTCGAATGGTGAAAGCTCAGGATTCATGACCTCTGATCTCAAATGTCCTCGCTACACCTCAGTGCTTCAGCAAAAGTCATCATTCTTCCAAATTAGTTGCACTGGGCCTGCTAAAGAGTCAGCTATGTAAACAGGGAAAGGAAGAATGGGTCAAAGGCAGACATAAAGGAGGTCCATTTTCTAGAAAATTTAGAAAGACTCAACTGCTTAAATCCATATGTTCTGCAGTGATGTGTATCACACTACTAATTATATATTTTTATAGCTTTTATTTGATTCCTTTTTGTGCTGCTGAGAATTGAACCAGGGACTCACACATGCTAGGCAAGCACTCTACCACTGAATCACAACCCCAGCCCCACTAAGTATATTTTTACAGAGTAATTTGCAGCCTCTAATCCAGAGAAGATCTATTTTACAAAGTTAGGTTTACTTTTCCTTTATTCTGACTTAGAGCCTTTCTATAGACTTGCAATGAAAATAAAACAAAATAATTTGAGCTACAATATTTATTAAGAATTCAACTAATCTCCAACTTCAGATCAGAAGACCAGTAGGTGACAAAATGCTACTCTGTTTTGAAGCCCACTAACCTGATGATCTTCCAATAAAATACATACAAAATTTCCCAGGCAGGCCTGCTTCCAAATTCTGTGGTTTATTTAGAAATGTATATAGTTATGTTTTGCTCTGGGCATGAGAGTACTAAATTCATATTTTCCATTTTGATTGTGCAGCAAAGACAGGCAGAAGGTAAGCACTTACTAAAAATGATCAAGCTTGTGTTCAATTTAATAAACTTTTATCTAACAGCTCCATAGCACATGTCAGAGACAAAAATGAAGGAGTCACAATCCAATAATCCAGGAGGAGAAAGATATCTAGAAAGACATCCAGGAACAGGAGTCATTAGTTCTGGTAGGCAGGAGTGAACTCGGAAGAACTGCCATGAAAATGCTCCGAACCCTTGTGTTTGATTTTTTTTTAATTTAAAATTTAAAAATATAATATTTAAATTTAAAATTTTTTAAATTTCTCAGGATGACACAACAGGGATGGAAATAAAAATAGAATTTAAGGCAATCTGTAGAGATAAACATGGTAAAAATACAAATTTGTATATATTCTGCTCCCTTCTAAAAAGTTAATAAAAATATTGATAATTATTTAAAATACAACTTAAAAACAAACATAAACATAAGGAAGAATCACTCTAATCTATTCACTCTAATAAGGCTCTGGAGACTTCTCCTTGCCACTTACCGATTGCTAATGCACGCAGGATTTACATTTGATTCTAATACTTCCCCCAAAGCAAGGGGGAAATTCAGAGATTTCAAATTTAAGAAATAACACATTTATCTTTTACTTGGTTCCCTCTCTTATGTCTTTGCACTAGCCCTTTGCACCCAAATTTAAGAATGTGTGTGCATTTTAGAAGGAACAAAAACTGAGCTGCAGCAGGGGTTTTACTTCAGAGAGGGATGACCTGGCTTGACGGTGCGAGAAGGGAAGCCTTGAGAATTGTCAAGAAAAAAAAAAAAAAACTCTTCAAAGCCTCTGTAGAAACAATCATTGATAAATCTGGTTATCTTAAAATCCCTGTAAAGAAGCCATGCTCCAGAAACTATGGTAGCTTTTTAGATTCATAAGGAGTTCTCTGTGAAGACCTTGATGGTTCTGGGATGTTTTGACAGGATTGATCAATTTCTGGGGCCTAATGAGTCATGGATTGTCATCTTCCATGTAGTCTGGCTCAGCCATGATGTTTCTTGAGATTAGATATGAGTCCTTGGGGCTGGTATCCTCAAGAAGGCCATCTGAAAGAGAAAAAGAAGACTTACTTGCAGGCTTTTCTGCCAAGACTTCTAACCTGGCTGTGCCCAGTCCAGCACACTAGACATGTTATCCTCCGAGGTCCACATCAGGGATATCACCGGCAAATCATCCCATGTGTTTTGAAGGTAAGTGGGGAGCTCAGGAGTGAGGAACAGAGTGGTTTTCTTCAGTGATGCCGGAGACTATGGGGCAGAGGAGTGTGGTGTCTTGACTCTAGTCACTGCCTTTCATATTTATGCTGTGGTTACACAGGATGCTTCCTGCTACCATGTCACAATAGCAATCTTGCAACAAGCATTGGGCACCAGGTCACTTCAGTCCCAGCAAATGAATCTGCACTGGAAACTCACAAGTCCTGACTCTGCATCAAGGTCAGAAACTTCCAGAGCAGTCTAATTTGACCTGTGATGCTCCTGGTCATGTCTCTTCCTCTCTTCACTTGAGCCATGTGGGCTTCATCCAGCCCAGATCCTTTCAGCTCTGTCTTCCAGTGGCACCTGCTCAGAGGGGCCTGAATACCTGAAAGCCCTGCTGAAAGCCACAGTCCAACCCCAGCACTTCCCCAAGTGAGCTATGCTACCAAATTTACTTATTTATGACTGAATGTACATGGCATGAGTTCCTGAGGGTAAGGGTGACCTGTTTTCATTCCACTGCTCTATCCCCAGGGCTGGACCAGAGAAAGGCAGATAGCAAGGAGGAGGGAGGAGACCTTGCAGCAAGAGCCTTTTGGGGCAGGGAGGGGAATGGATTCACTGGGGTTTCACAGAAGGAACAATTTTCTAAAGTGCCTGGACAGAGTCCCTCAACCTTTCAGGCCTCAGCCTCCTCTGGTCCTGATTCTTGGTCTCTCTGGAGTTGTCTATTCCATGACTCAAGTATATGTGTCCTCCTCAGTAAGAGGAGTTCCTAGGGAATAGGGCATTTGGACCTCTCTTTCCTACCCTCCCTGCAGCTCCCTAGGGTGGTGCATGACACATAGTGGGTGCCCTATGAATACCAGTCCCATTTTGTGAGACACAAAAAACCCTAGTGGGGGCTGGAGGTAAACAGGATTGGCTGAGCAACAGACTGCAGATAGGGGCCAAGGTTGGCATCAGGTCACTGTGGACCCCAGGACTCAACTCGTGGTATGGATCCCATAACTGCTCCCCTGCCTGCAAAACAAACCTGGCCAGTATTTCATGATAATTGCAATGCAATTTATTCTCTCCTGTTCGGGTGTGGTGACTTCAACTTCCAAACTGAAAATCAGATACCAGGCCTCTTTACATAGACTAGCTGATGGTGACCTTCTCTACAAAGTTCATGGTACACAATCCCTTACTGCCTGGCTAGTTCCACTCCCTTAGATAAAAGAATGATTAGAGAATAAAGGAAGGCATGGCAGGAGGAGGCATATCCAAACAGCTCACACCCAAAACTGCCACCTTCCCCACTGGTACCAATAGCAGCGTATGTGTATTTCTGTCACAAAATGCATTCTGACACAGGTTAACCACAGGTTTCTGTCCTTCTCTGCCAGGGCAAGAAGAATTTCTTCCCCAGAATTTTAGATACCTGGGCCAACCAAATGCCTGATACAAGGCACTGAATAAATGTTAAACTAAATGAAATTTGTACTAAAAAGGAGCTCCTCCATGGATGAGCTCCTAAATGCAAGTCAGTGCCATTGAGGTGGCCCACAAGCACACAGCTAAGAAGGGTGTGACAGAAAAAAGATGGGAGCAGGGTGAACAAGGGGAGGCAGGTTGTACATCCTTGGACTCCAGCACATGTGAGGGTGGGAGACACTAGACGAGAACAAAGACATGTTTGCAACTAAAATAAAAAAAGCACAGGCAGCAGCAGCTGCTTAAAAATCAAAGCAGGGACAGAGTTTGGAAGACACCAAAGAAGTCTCCACAAATCCTTGAAGTGTCCCCAGACACTACTGGACTCTTAACACATCTGACTAGAAACTATACAAAGTGGCAGCCAGCGATTACAGAGAGCTTTGGATACAGCACATGCAGGTACCAAACCACATTTGATTTTGGCAATGACCTTACAAATAAAAGAACTAGAAAATTTACTTAACAGACAATAAAATGGGGAAATAAAATTTAAAATAAAATAAATCCTGTGCCCACTTATATTGCCAGCGGCATAAAGCTTATGTCCTCTCATCTTAAAACCTGTCTATCCTCCAAACTGTAATGTTTTTTATTTTTATACCAACAACTTGAAAATAAAGCAAATAAGAATCCAAAGAGGAAGTCAATTAAAGAAGAACTGTAGCTACAACTTTTGTTTAAATATTTATATCCCTGTATATCAAGACTCAAAATTACTGAAGGATAAGGAATATGTGACAAGTTACCCCAAACATTCCTTAGAGACTACCCTAGAATGCCTGCAAACTTAACCAAGTAGAGAATTACAAACCTTGTTCATGGTGAGTCAGAGAACCCATCACAGCCAGCCTGACCAATATGCAGTTTCCGGCCCTGTGGGGACCGCAGTGGAGACCCTGGACAGCAGACTCCCTCACCGCCCTTGATTTTCTCTTCTGAAAAATGGGGCCACTGCAGTGGGAGGGAGAGATGGCCTTGAGGGGAACTCACCACCGCCTTCCTGCGCCCGCCCCCAGGTCACCAAGTCCCACTCACCACTCTGAAGACCCAGCCACCGCCCCTCACCTGTCCTCTTGTCCATCCCCAGGTCCAACCTTTCATGCCACCCACATCGACCCAGTCACACACCCACTGCTTCACCCACTCACCCTCATCCATCTGGCCATCCATCAGTCCATCTGTCTGTCAATCCACCCATCCATCCATCTACCCACCCATTTATCCACTCAGCCGTCCACCTTCTCTCCTCTCTCATCTGCCCACCATGCCGTTCCCAGCCATCTTCCCCGGCCACCCCGGGGTTTGCAAGGTGACCACAGCCCTGGCTGTCCCATTTTACAGGTGGAGGAGCCTCCATCGCAGGAGAAATGAAAGAGAGCTCAGGGTCACCGTCAGGACCCCTGTTGGCTGCCCTGCCTCGGGGTGACCAGGGCCTCTGCGGAGCCTGCTCTCTGTGAGGCGATCCTTCTTGGCACCTGTGGTCAGGGGAAATGACAGGCTATGAACAACACAGCGCTCAAGGTGGGTCTGGCCTGTGGCACAGTTTGGTGAGCACCTACTATGTGTTCCCCAGTTCTGATGGAACTGTCCCCATTCTACAGAGGAGGGGATCAAGTCTCTGAGAGGCCAAGTGACGGGACAGAGCCCAGGCCCCAGACCAGAGAGTGGGACTCTAAATTCCACTTGTCTCCGCTCTGCCACTTGGGTCCTGGTTTCTGCCCTGCCACCGTACACAGTGTGGCCCCAGGACACGCGGAACCTCAGTGTCCCCGTATGTCCTGAGAGTGGCCTGCACAGTTTCTGGGGCTGACGGCAGAAGAAGAGGGGAGAACAGGAGCCAGGGGTCGCCACAGCCCTCGGTGACCCCGGTCACTCACTCATTCAACAAACACTGTGTGCCCTGCATTCACCTACTGTGTGCCTGCCTGGAGCTCAGCGTTGGGAACACAGAGGGGACAAAGGCTTCTACTCTCTGGGGAGAAAATAGTAGCCAAGTCCACACTTAAGTTCAGTGATGGTGTGGTGACAAAACTTCTATGAGAAGGGGTCAGCGGCAGGAGGGCAGAGGGGACAGCCCTCCAGGAGGACATGCTGCTTGGTCTCAGCACTGACCCCATCAGGAGATGAGCCTGGTGCCAGGGCTGCAGGGAACAGAGGACCAGGCAGAGGGAACAGTGAGTTCCAAAGGTGGTGATGGAGTCAGCCTGCTGGGGACATGGAACTGGGGTTGGGGACCTTGCCAGCCTCTGCTGGGGACTTCTCCACGTGGCTCCTGTGATATCATGTTGACTCCGGTCATTAATGACTGTGGTGTCTCTCCTGCTCTCTGGGAGAACTGAGCTTCGACTCTGCCTTATAATTCTCCTTCCCTCCAACAATCTGTGTTTCAAAATCATGTCCCTGTGTCCCGAGGCCTCTGAGTGCCAGGTATATTTCTCCAAATCCCAACAAATAAACACAGTAAATCCACGGGCTTCAAGGGGGTTTATGAGCCACTCTGCCAGGGAGATGGGCTGGTCCCCTGCAGGGCCAGGCTGAGTTATGGGGGCACTTGAAGCCTCATGATGGGGAGATGTGCAGCGCCCACCTCGTTGGGCCCTGCAGAGGCTCCTTGGTAGGCATCTCCCTTGGGGCACACTGCATCCCCCAGGAGCACTTCATTTCTCCTCTCTCACTTCCTTTCTCTTTTTGGTCCTGGGGGATCGAGCCCAGGGGAGCTCAGCCACCTCCCCGCCTCCCCATCCTCTTGACTTTTATTTAGAGACAGGGTCTCACCAAGTTGCTTAGGATCTCACTAAACTGCTGAGGCTGGCCTCAAACTCAGAATCCTCCAGCCTCACCGTCTGCAGCCGCTGGGACTCCAGGTGGGCGGCACCGGGCCTGGAGGCTCATTGCTTATTTCTTGGGTGGCTCCTGCGGCCCTTTCTGAGGATCTGCTCCTGTCTTGCTCTTCTCGCTGGGGATGGCCTCATTATGGATGCTCCTCAGCATGTGACACCTGCCATGGTGACCCTGGGCTGTCTGTCCCTGCCTGTTGGAGATGGAAGAGCAGGACCAGCCGGCAGGCCAGGAAGGACCCAGCAAGGGCTGATCCCCGCTGGGGACCTGGGAGACCAAGCAGAGGGAGGCTCCAGGGGCTGGGTGCCAGGGAGACCCGCCCCTCACAGCTTTTTGTCATATGCTTTTGGACGCAGAGGGGCCCAGACACTGCGCTGTGGATCAGGCCCCATGGCAGCTGCGACATGGCAGACAGAGCAAAATACAGAATTCGCAGCTGTGAATCCTTCTCTCTTCAGGGTGGTTGATTACCTTAATTACTTTTATTATCTTTATCTTTGAAAATCCCAGAATGCTCATTTCTGCCTCTCCTGCCAAAGGCGACCACAGATCTTTGCTTGGTGCCTGTGGAGTGGGGACCGTCAGAGGCACAGCTTTCTGTGGCATTTAGAGGAACTTCGATTCCTGCCTGTCTTCTTGTGAGTGTCCTGGTGCCAATGAGCGGGAGCTGAGTCCTGGGAGATCCTGGAGGCCACGGAGCATGTGGGGCAAAGCTCTGAGTCTGACAGAGTCTTTCTTTTTCTTCTCCTTCCTCATCCCCCTCTGCATTCTTATTTATTTACTTGTTTATTTTTATTGCCGGGGATTGAACCCAGGGGAGGCTGGACCCCTGAGCCACGTCCCCAGCCCTTTCTATATTTTATTTAGAGTCAGGGTATTGCTGAGTTTCTTAGGGCCTTGCTTAGTGGCTGAGGCTGGCCTCCAATTTGCCATCCTCCTGCCTCAGCCTCCTGAGCCACTGGGATGGCAGGCCTGCGCCTCTGCGCCTGGCTCCTCTGTGTTTTTAGTTTGATGTGGGAAAAAAAAACTTTCTACCCAGCAAATTTTAACTTCAACTTGAAAGAGAAGAATTACAGGCCTGGACAACTGTCCCACTTAACCCAGAAAATGGAAAGGCAGTTTGGTTTGACATCAGGCCACCCAAGGGGCACATTCTGAGGTTAAGGGGGAGAAAATCACCTGGTGCCTGGATCTGGAGATATTTCAAGCCATGGGATTTGGGGACTGTCCAGGCAGTGGAAGGTGCCCACAGGCTGAGTGGGGACATGGTGTGGGGAAGGCCTGGGTACCAGAGAGTGACCTCATGAGGGGAGGGGGCGGCTGCTGGGTGAGTGCCCAGCTGTGACAGGGACGGGAACCTGGCCACCGTCCTCTCCTGGAGCTTCTTGGGCCAAGTGCATGGTGGTGTTTGGAGAGAATGTAGCAGTTAGAAAGGGGACTGTCACCAGAGCAGCCACCTAGGGAGCTCACCCGGAAGCTGAGGCACGAGTCCCAAGTCAACCAGGTTTCAAATGCTGGCTCTGCCAAGTTGGAGCTGTGTGACTCAGGCACACACCCCAGTGTCTCTAAACTGCACGGTGGACATGGTGGTCAGGGCACTCAGGACACTTCCCTCTCAGAGCCACTGTGAGGGACGAATAAAATGATGGCAGGTGTGTGACGCTGAGCTCCCCAGTGTGGTGGGAAATTAAAGCTCAGAGAGGTCAATTGCCTACCTCAGGTCAAACAGCTTCCTTCAGGGAGACGATGTCTTTACCCCACTGTCCCCTTCTAATTCTGTTTGGGGACTGGGAATTGGCACCCCCGGGCAGGGCTGCTCGAGATTCCCCGGGAAGGAGGAGCATGAGGGAGATGAAGGGGAGGTGGGTGTGGGAACCCTCATGCTCACTGAAAGTCACGCAAATTGTTTGCAATTTTCTTTGCTGAAAAGCACCAGGAGAGGTGACAGAGGTGGCCTTAGGGTAAAACATTAGGGTGTAGAGAGAGGAAGGTTAGGCACAGTGGCATTTGGGGATGGCTCTTTGGGCTTCCCTGGGCCAGAGAGACTGCAGCCCATTTCCCTACATCAGCACTCACTGGCCTTGGCCCTCTCTGTCCCTGGACCCTCTGTTGGCCTGTCCCTTTCTCCCTCCTGCAGAGCTCCCGCTGGTGCCAGCTCCTGTCACTCCCTGCACCCCTCCTCCCACCTTGGACCAGAAAAACATGGCACCTGGGGGGGGGCTGCCAGTGTGGAGATGGGGGGCAGGGCAAGGGGATGCCAGACTCTGGAAGGGGACAGGCAGGGGGCGCCCTCCAGCCCCCCAGGGGCCTTGGAGGTTGCACTCCAAGACCTGCTTTCTGCACCCAGAGCCCTGGGCGACTGGAGAGGAGATGTCTGAGTTTTGTTAAATTATATTAAAATAATTTCATGGGCAGGATGAAGTAGGGCCGCCTGTCATCCCAGAGGCTCGGGAGGCTGAGGCAGGAGAAGCGCCAGCTCAAAGCCAGCCTCAGCCACAGTGAGGCCCTGAGCAGCTCAGTGAGACCCTGTCTCTACAGAAAACCCAAAATGGGGCTGGCGATGGGGCTCAGTGTTCGAGTGCTCCTGAATTCAATTCCTGGTACGCGCTCCTGACCCCTAAATAAGTAAATGCCAAGTTTTTTTTTTTTTTTTTTTTTTTTAATGTTGCTTTTAGAAAATTCAGAAAGTGCCTGTGTGTGGCTTTCACCCTTTCCTCCTGGACAGGACGGCTCTTGAATTTGAAGATGTCCATCCTGGTCAGCATGGAAGTATCTGTCCAGCCTTAGCCTTTGGTTTGTGGCTGCTTTTGTCCTCTGGTCTGTTCTCTGACTTTAGAAAGGAGAGAACATTCTCCTCCCACTGAAGCGAATGATGTTGAAGTAAGGAGATCAAGGAATTCTTGCCACTAATGACAGTTTTAAGCCCCCCCCTTCTGGAACCCACCCACCGTGTCCTCACGGGGGTCCGGGCAGTTAAGGTGACATCTTTCTAGACTGGGGTCATTCTGAGGCTCTGAGGTAGGTCCCTAGATTCTTCCCCTTGCTGGGGCCTGATGTTGACCATACGAGTTGACTGGGTAAGACCCCAATGGAGTGAAGCCTGCTCTTGGCACCCAAGGCTGGGGAGACTTTACAGGACTGCTGGGGTGGCCCAAGGAGGCAGCAGGGGCTGGTCCAGGGCTGAGTGGGAGCCTGAGGCCAGGCAGAAAGCTGATAGGAAGGCCTACACATATGCCAGGCACCTTCTGTGTGAGCCAGCCTGGACAGACACACTGACCCTGTGCTCCGGAGAGAGTGGCTGAGAAGTCCCAGGCCCCGTCACCCCGTGCTGTCTCACCTGGCTGCCATGTTGGTCCCATGAAGCAAGGTTCACTGCGCACCCTATGTCCCAGAAGAAGGGCCTGAGGTCAGAGAGGGGCAAAACCCACATTTGCTGGGTTCCAGTACTTCTGTGCATAGCCCCAGGCCCTGAGCCTCCCTGGGGCCTGCCTTCCTGCATGGTTGTGTCTGAATCCAGGATCCCTGCTCTTAATGGAACCCTGGAGAACCAGTGCAGTGCGTCCTTTTAGCCTGGGCCACCCTGGGGATGGTGACCCTCATGAGTTGACTCCCCGCTGAGTAAAGGACTGAGCACTTTGATTTTCCCAAATGCCGCTGAGTGTCCGGGGAGGTACGGGGAGAGGAGAGAGGCCTGTCTGGCTCTCATCACCTGCCTCCTCTCAGAGCCTCCACCTCCCTGGGGGGTGGCAGGGGTGCCTAGGGTACGTGGTCAGCCCCACCCTGGAGCATGGACCTCCCTGAACCTCTCCCTGCATCCTGGGCGTGAGGTTTTGCCCAGGAGACCTCAGTTGGCCAGGCCTCCGTTTGCTCCCCCACATCCAGGAACGAGGACCCCAGTCATGCAGGACATGGGGACTCTACTGAGGGACCATGGGAGGGTCTGGAGGAGAAGGGGCTTCCCTGCCCACCTGGGCTTTGGTGTGGTGGCACTTCACTGATACATGTAGGGGACAAAGATGGCTAGGGATATTATTAATAGAGTTTGGGTTATAAGATATCAGCAATCCTTACTGAGACCCGGACACCATCCTGTCCTCACCTCTTCTCCTCTCCTCTCCTGCCCAGTTTCAGCTCCATCTTCCAGCGTCTCAACAGCCAGGCAGCCCCTGCCTCAGGGCCTTTGCACGGCTCTTTCCCATGGCCTGAACCACTTTCTCCAGAAATAGTCGTGGAATCATCCACTTCTCATGAAGGTGTTGCCCAAATGTCACATTCTCCAATAGGCACCTCAGGACTGTATAGAAAACCACAGGCCCTCGCCCTCATTCTCCTAGCTCTTCTCTCTACAGCACCCTTCATTTCCTATCAGACCTTATTTTTAGAAAAGTCTCCTTTTAAGGGGCTGGGGTCATGGCTCAGTGGTAGAGTGCTCGTGTAGCATGTGCAAGGCCCTGGGTTCAAGTCTCAGGACCACACAAAAATAAATAAATAGAATAAAGTCCTTGTGTCTGACCACAACTAAAAATAGAATATTTTAGAAAGTCTCCTTTAAAGATATTAACGCTGTTGATTCTTGTCCACTTTCTCCAAAGCCGGAACTTTCGCCTGACTGTCTGTCTCCTGACTGTCCCCTCTGCACCTGGCACACAGCCTGGTCCACACAGGGTGCTCCATGGATGGGGTGGGACCAACCCGATGTCCTCACTCCTGTCCTTCCAGGTGTTGTGCAGGTTGGTCCTGATCATTGTCACACAGGGACAGCAGTGAGGGTGCCGTTGGGTCCCCTCCATACCCAGAGATAGTTAGTCATGAACTGATTTATTTCAGGAGGGGTGGAATTCGGCTGGGGACAGTGACTTGAATCAGGGCATCAGGCCTGGGAAGGCTGACCTGGACCCAGGTGCCCATTTTGCAGGTCAGGAAGCTGAGGGCCTTGGTCTCGACCTGGTGTCACTGACCCCGAGGATTTCCAGCTGCCCCTCCATACCCCCTTGCCCCAGGCCCCAGGCCTGACTCTCCAGGGCTTCTTCAGGACATGCTGCAGGAGAAGATGGGTCCTCTAGGAGCCTGTGGGGGGCCTGGAGAGGCGGGGAGGGGACACCAAGTACCAGGGAGGCTCCCCTGCGAGTCTCTGGACACTTAAGGAACATTTGTTCTTATCATTTTTTAATGTGCACAATTGAATGAGTGCTGTGTTTGGGCTAAGGTCCCCAAAGGCCCAAGATTACAGGCCTGGTCCCCACCTCATAGAGCTCTTGGGAGGTGGAACCTACTGGGAGGTCCCATGTCACTGGGGCTGTGCCCTGCTGGGACCCTGGTCTCTATTTTGTTTTTGTGGTGTTGGGAATTGAACCCAAGTCTTCCTAACATTGAGCCACATTCCGCAGCCTTTTTATTTATTTATTTTATGTTGAGACATGATGTTGCCAAGGTGCTGAGGCTGGCCTCAAAGTTATGATCCTCCTGCCTCAGCCTCCCAGGCTGCTGGAATGACAGTTGTGTGGCCCATGTTCAGCCTGCTGCCCTCTTTCCCATCCTAGCCACCAGTTGTCCAGCTTGCTCCACCACAGGCTCCCCACCATGATGTGTAACAGGGCCAACTGGGCATGCACTGCAACCTGAAAACCATGAGGCCAAATCAACCTCCTGTCTTTATAAGCTGATTGTCTTGGGGATTGTTACAGTAACAGAAAGCCAAGGACAGACAAGAATTGTCTAATTTTAGAAAATGATCATTGGGGCTGGGAATGTGGCTCAGGCGGTAGCGCGCTCACCTGGCATGCGTGCGGCCGGGGTTCGATCCTCAGCACCACATACCAACAAAGATGTTGTGTCCGCCGAGAACTAAAAAATAAATATTAAAAATTCTCTCTCTCTCCTATCTCACTCTCTCTTTAAAAAAAAAAAAAAGAAAATGATCATGAGTCTGTGGATCAGGTGTTACATGCTGACCGAGACTCAGGCTGGTACAAGACCTGACAACTTGATTCAGTCCTAATTTCACTGAGGTGGTCTATAAGGAAGATTAGGTACATTTTACAGATGAGGAAACTGAGGCTCAGAGAAGGAGGAAATTTTCCCAAAGCACAGAGCCGACGGAATGGAGGGACCAGGACCCCTCTCCAGGCTGACCTCTGTGCTTCTAGAGGCTCTGTGTTGGGGGGATCATAATTTCTTACAAAGAATAGAAAATGGGGTGCCAATAAATGCCAATTTAATAATGAGGACAGGGTTTTTAGAAAAAGAAAAAGGGAGTTTTATTGCTTTGCTAACAAAGGAGAAACACAAGGGACTCTGCCCCAAAGGTTGTGACTCTCTCGATATGGAGGAACAAGGGGTTTTAAAGGAGTTTCACTTGTTAATCTGGGAGATACTCAGTTCTTAGATCCCAGCAGGCATTGCCCTCTGCAGTGGGGGGGTGCTCCAGGCAGCCAGCTAGGGGCTTCTCTCATCCTGCTTAAACAAAGGGGGGTAAAGTTCATCACAGTTCCTTAAAACACAGTCCAAAGGGGTGTCAGGCTTACTTGCTTTATTACCCATTTTCATGTCCAATATCCTTAAGTTTTTACCATAGAAGTCACACAACAAAAGGCACAAAAACAAACAAACAAACAAACAAACAAAACCCATATAGAACACAGAACAAAACACAAGAAAACAGAAACCTGGTGCCGAAACAGAAAAACAGAGGAGCAATGCAATGTCTTGCTAAAGCTCCCGGAGTAGGAGTACGTGCATGCCTTTCAGCACCCTTCCAGAGGAATTCCCTACAGAACAGAACAGAGGACAGAACGATTTCTCATTACTGTTCCAGGCAGGAGTATATGTGAGCCTCACCAGGCCACCACTCTGTCTTCAGAAGAGATCTCCCTTAACCAGATACCAGATGTTATAAAGGCACCACTTACCTATGGAGGCCTCCTCCACCAGGTGCTTGCTAATACTTTTAGTGCAGCAGTTCACTGCAGTTCTCCAGGGACTGAGGCTCACTCTGAGGCCTTGGAAGGTCTCAAGGTTCCCACACCCTAGAGTGGCTCTCCAGCCTGGAGACCTAAAGCAAAGGCCGGGTCCAGAATTTCCAGCAGTCTGGTCTTGTGGTCTGGTCTGGCAGGGTCATCTCGCTGGGGAACTCCAAAATATTAGACCAGGATGCAAGAAAAGACCACTGACTCCAATTAAAATCAAATTAAAGCAAGCTTATTGTTTCAACTGGCTGGGGTGCCTCTCCCACCCAAAACCACAGGAACAAGACAGCAGCAACAGCTTTCCTGAAGACCAGCTTTATAGCCCAGAAAGTTACACAAAGCGGGGTTACAGATAACAGAACTCTGATGAGCATAACACTAATGGTAGTTTACATTTTTGCTGGCCCCGACATCAGAATTTATGAAGGTCATTAGAGCCTCAGAGAAGGTCATGTTCTGTCCAGGGAAGGCCAAGATTTGTGAGGCGTCACTAAAGTTTCAGAGAGGGCTGCTATCTGGTCAGAGAGCCAGGCATGGATGAGTTGAAGTTACAGGCAGGCATTCCAAGCAGGTTCAGAATTTGCAGTAATTTATAGTAAAGCTGAAATTATCTTTTCATGGCTTTGTGGCGAAATGGCTCCCAATTTTGAGAAAAGATCAGGTTGGGTCTATCATTAATACTATTTAACTCAGCGGCACAGAGACACCACCTCAGCCCATTAATTTTTTTGTATTTATTTAGAGAGAAGGTTTCAATTAGTGGCTTAGTGCCTTGCTTTTACTGAGGGTGGCTTTGAACTCATGATACCCATGTATAATTTTCCTGAGCCACAGGGGTTATGGCCTGTTCTACCAAGTTTGCTTTTAAGTGAGTTTTTAAATATGTAAGACAAGTTTATTAAAATGACATTTAGAAGGATTCCTAATATTCAAGAAAATTCTTTGTCCTGGTGTGGCTGGAAATAAAAGCGGAACTGGACTTTAATTTAAATTACAAGCAAGTTCAATTGCAAAGGCTTAATTAGAACACAGTTAATTAGAAGGTCAAAGGCCATGGCACTATTGTACTTTTTTAAAGTAATTTTTTATAGTTGTAGATGAACAAAATATTATTATTATTATTATTATTATTATTATTATTATTATTATTATTTTAATGTGGATCCAGTATCTAACACACTTCCTCATGCATACTAGTCAAGCACTCTACCACTGAGCCACAACCCTGGACTCTTACCCTGTTTATAAAAATATTTACTTATATTTTATTTATTTATCTGTGGTGCTGAGAATTAAACTAAAGGCCTCATATATGCTAGGGGAGCACTGTCCCACTGAGCCACACCTTCAGTTCTTTCCTGGTACTTTTTAAATACCTGTTTTATATAAATTTTAATTAGTAGCATTAACCCTTTTCCAATATCTATTTGGATTAAATTTCTTCACTAGAAATCAGTGAGGCTGAGAGCCTAGTTTTATCTCAAAGTCTTATTTTACTTCCTCTTTCTTCTACAGACTCAGAAACCTTATCACAGTGTCTGAGTTAAGATTCCCTCTTAAGGAATTTACTGTGTGTTGTCCACCTTCCAAACCCAATATTTACCTATTCCTTAGTTTTAGAAAAGTCTTACACAATTTGCCCAGAGGTACCAAAATCTCTTAGAGTATTCAGAAAAATCAGTATCTCAGTTTTGCCTTTTAGGGAGCAGTTTGAATTATAAGTATGCAGCCTTTAAGGCAAGTAGATAAAAGGACCCTTTTCATCAATACCTTGTATATGAAATGCACTTCATTTGATTCCTTTTATTAGATACTGTGAATAAACCTACAATGAAAATGGAAATAAAGAAATTTCTTTAACAAAAATGTTCCAATTTCTTTTGATATATATCCAGAATTATAATTATTTGGTTATAGGGCATTTTTTACCCAAGAATTGTTGTTTATTTTTATTTATTTATGCACTTTACCACTGTGTTACATTCATTTTTTAATGAGACAGTGTATCATTGAGTCACTTAAGCCATTGCCAAGTTTCTGAGGCTGGTCTTGTACTTAAGTTCCTCCTATTTCATCCTCCAAAGCCACTGGGAGTACAGACATTCACAATAATACTCTTCTTCAAAATATTACTATTAGTGGTTTATATGAAATTTGTATTTTGAGCTTTTAAGAACCATGATAGTTTTTTCACAAGTATCTGTATTCATTTTATATTTTAACCAAACTTTTTATCTATACATATAAACATATACTCTGGAGTCCCTATTATCTTTCAGATATTTGTTTGGTTTGGTGTGGTTTGGTGCTAGGAATTAAACTCCGGGGGTGCTAACCACTGACTTATGTCCCCAGTCCTTTTTTTTTTTTTTTTTTTTGAGACAGGTGATATATCACTAATATCTCACTAAGTTGCTTATAGCCTTGCTATGCTGTTAAGGCTGTCTTTAAAATTACAATTCTCCTGACTCAGCCTCTCCAGCCACTAGTATATTTTCCACCACACCTAGCTCTTTGAGATTATTATAATAACCTATTCAACAACACTGATCAGGCTACAAAAAATCTCTTTGACTGATGCAATTTATCTCTGAGGAAAGTTTATATGAAGTAGCCAATGTAGGACTATTCAGTAAAGATTTGTTGGAATAAACAGGGATCATTGGTTTTTAACCTTTCTGAATTAATCTTTGGTATCATAGTTCATAAAAGTGCTGGGAAAGGATGTAAATTCATTTGTTTGAAATCTACAGAGATTTACACAAGCTCAGTCACCTTTTGTTCCAGAGCTTGGAACTTCAGGACATAGTAACATAAAATATGTGAAAGTTGAAACATTCAGTACACACATACACACACACACACACACACACACACACAAACACACACAATCTTTTTCTAGAAGCAATTGGTAATTCTGGAATTATTACTAGTGTATCAGAGACATAGTAATGTAAACAGTATGTTAAAGTTGAGACATTCAGTACACATATACACACACACACACACACACACACAACTTTTTCTAGGAGCAATTGGTAGTTCTGGCATTATTGCTAGTGTGTCAGGGTTGGGGCAAGATTCAGGAAGTGCTAAAATGTCACTCAAGCTAAGAGTAGATTACTGGATTCCTCCCTATTTCCCCTAAAATTCAAGCTCGAGTGAACTTCATCTGTCAGCAACAGCAATTGGGAAAATATGCTTGCAGATGTTTTTTTGAGATAAATTGACAGCTTTGATATTTGGGTATTTCTGTGTCTTGATCACAGCTGATGAAACACATAAAAAAACTTTTATGGCTCCTAGCTATCACCACATTTTTTTTGTATCACTTCTCCCATATTTTCTTCTTTCTTTCTTTCTTTCTTTCTTTCTTTCTTTCTTTCTTTCTTTCTTTCTTTCTTTCTTTCTTTTTTGTGATGCTAGAGATAGAATCCAGGGCCTTGTGTATAAAAGGCAAGCACTCTAAAAACTGAGCTACATCCTCAGCCCGTCTCTCACATTTGTGTTTACTATAAGTGATGATGGTAATTGGGAATTATGTCTTAAATGTGATACATTGCTCAAGACATGACTAATATCCAGTATATATAAATCTCCCTATTCATTATAATTTTGCCAAAGAGACACTCATAGCAGTTTTTTCTAAAATATATCTATAGATGGAGAGAGAGTGTCTCATTTTAATATTCTGCTTTATTTTCAACATCATTCCTTCTTAACATTTGCCATTTATAGTGTTGCAAAGGTTGGAACTGACTACCTTGCACATTGTGCACACACACACACTCTTTCAATGAATTTTGCCACTAGGTCCCAATTCTAACTTTAGGTTGGATTGACTCATTCATTCAATCTAATGTTATTTTTCATATGGCTGGTTTTCCATATGCCTTTCTATTTGTCCTAACAGTACTATTGATATACATATGGTTTCAGATTTGATTCATGTTATGATTTATTCTTCTGTATTATTGCAATATAATTAAATGTATCACATAAAAATAACTATTTTATTTGTTTTTTTATTAAAGGTTTTGAAGTATTTTACATATTTTATTTCCAAGTTGAATTTTTTTGATCCTTTCTTTTCTTTTATTTGGTACTGGCAATTCAGCTCAGGGGAACTTAGCCATTGAGCCACATTCCAAGACCTATTTTGTAAGACATTTAGAGATGGTGTCTCACTGAGTTGCTTAAGGCCTCACTTTTGCTGATGCTGGCTTTGAGTTCACAATACACCTGTCTCAGTCTCCCAAGGTTTTGGGATTACAATTGTGCACATCCAGCTCTCTTATTTTATTAAAAAATACATGCTAAAATTTTTATGGGAAAATTTTATATATTAAATTGAATTAAAATAATTGTCTTTGTAATGATTAGTTTTATTTACACATGGTATTTTATGTGTTTTGTAATTTTTATTTAGTTTGTGATAAGTTCTATATATTTTCCTTGAAAGCCATTATACATGTAATGTATTGAACAGATGTAACTTCAGTATAATACATTTATGTGGTATTTTGTACTCTAATTAAATCAAAAATATTTCTGGGCTCTATTTACCAACTTTTCTCAAGCTTTATTATTTTTATGTTTTTGAATATACCTCCTCTTTCCTCCAAGGCCCCAGATTTCCACTGTTATGACAAGTACAGCTCTAGCCTTATGCTATTATGTAACTGTACACTGTCATGGTAAACACATACTATTGTTACCGCTGTTGACCGGTGACGAGTTCTTGCTCCCCGATGTTGAAGAATAACACCAAAGAAGCACGCCGAGGCAAGGTCAGAGTAGAAATTAGAAATTTATTAAAGGACAGAAGAAAAGACTTCTCCCGGAGGAAGAAGGGGACCCAAAAGGTGGAATCCGTGGAAGTGCAGTTGTCTCCCCTTTTTATAGTTCTTTCAGTGATGGAATGTAGGTTGGAAGGCCCGAGGGGTAGGACACAGGTGGGCCAAAGAAGTAGTCTGAGCAGGAAGGACTTCATTATCACTTCTTGGTGATGGGCTATCTCCAAATCTGCTGGGGGCTATTCATTAATACTTCTTCCAGGTGGACTTTGGCCTAGGGCCTCTTCAGGACTTCATTAACATTTACACTTTTTTCCTTGGGCCTGAGCTCCAAGCTGCTTCTGTTTGCATACAAACTTAAGTCCTGGCTGAGGTCTGGAAGGACCTGGAGAAACCGGAATTCTGACCAGAAACCACATGCCTGAGGCACTTTAACCATAAGTCACAATTTATCTTCCTATGCTAGAAAAACTTGCTCACACAAAACTGAAAATAGGATCCTTCTTGATAATATAAAAGCCACCATCATTAGAAGTTCCTTCAGGATCATTAAGCTACTTTCTTTGTTCTGAAGTTCCTAAAGTAGTATTAAGTTACATTAAATCACCTGAAAAATGAGAACCACACACTACCATGTATATCCAAAATTAAGCTTTGAAAATTCCCAAGACTGTTGCTAGTTAATGTCATTTCAATAAGCCAGACCAACGTTTTGATTCAACACTTTTTTTTTCTAAATCTTACACACTGAGAGAAATAGATACCAAATCATAATTTACTATCCTTGTCCAAATCAATGCACTGTATACCTAGTGAAATCTCCTTAGACTACCCAGTTCAAAAATTGATGAAAAAAATAAAACTGAATGACTGGGAGTTACTTGCCGACTTGGAAGTAGAGTTCTTTTAATTTTCTATTCTAAGTATTTAAGTTCTCTGGCATGAATTATCTGACGTCACAAACTAAACAGTTACCTAACCCTAACTTTTAGCTGCAAGATTATGCAATGCTTTAAACTCATTTAGATACCAGATGAAATATCTTTTAGACACACATTTAGCCTAGATTATCCCCAAGAAACAATCTATAATAACCTTTAAAACAGACCAGATAAGAAAAAATCTCTCCAGGTTTTGAACTTCTATTTAATTATGACTCTTATCAGTGGCACCTTAGATTTCCCATGAGTGGACCAGATGTTCTCACATAGGGGCAACTATAAGTATAAAATCAAAGGTCTCAGTGTGACTGACTTTACTGCATTTGGGTGGAGTAATCCTTACAGTGCAGGGAAATGAGGAAATTTCCCCAAAGCGAAAAAGGCTTTGGCAGCTGCTGGGAATTCCTCAGTTTCCCTTTCACTTGCAAGATTAGCTCCTTTGGATAAATCCAATCCTAGGCAATCTGCATATCTCCTAACACTCGAGTAGAGTCAGTTTTTATCTGCCTTAGGTCTTGAAGGGGGAAGGGTGTATGTACTTTGATCGGCCCCAATTTTTCTCTTGATTCTTTTCCTCAGTGAGTCCAAGATTTCTTTTCTTCATGGCAGATATCATAGCTAAGTCTACTTTACATTGTTGGCAAAATTTAGGGTTTTCCCTTAGAGCAAAAAAATCTGAACATACAGCACCTCACACCATTTCCTTTTTGTAAAATTTTATCAAACTGTAAAAAGATATCTTCCTCTGGTGGCCAGGTTTCTCCATCAGAGAGTTTGTATTGAGGCCAGGCCAAGAAAATGAGGCGCTTGTTCTTGAGCGCCTGAGGTTCAAATTTATCCCAATTTTTCAATACGCAGGCTAGTGGTGCACCTGGCGTATTAGAGAGAGAAGCTCCTGTCTGAGTGAGAAGAAAACAGGATTCAGGCGCCCACGCTGCGCCGGAGAAAACTGTTCTCCTTAGGGACGTCTCCCTAACCTTGAGCTTCCTAAACGGTCCAGAAAACCCATCTCTCACCTGGCTTTGCCAAGGGGTTTCTGGTCCCCTTTAGCAAAGTGCTAGGGTCTCAGTTTGCCCTGTGCCAGAGACCCTGGGAGGATTCAGACTTAAGGGCCTTACTGCTTTCCTCCCAACCACTAAAATCCCTTTGAATCATGTGCTCTTTGTTGCCTGTGCTCTGTAGACTAGCAGATTACCGGAGGAGTTGATTCTAAAAAATGCTTCTCTTAGCAGCTTAAGGACCACAGCACATTTTAAACATTGGGTGGTAAAACAGACTATTGAAAGTTACCTATGCACCTTAGGGAACCTGGGCAGATCTTACTAATTATCCCATGCCTTTTTCTCAGCCTTACAACCTGAATTGCTAACATTTCTGACCCATGAAGGAAGGGAAGCATCCAGGAGGGATTGGATGCGGGGTTGGGAGTGTTGCATGGCCCATACGGAGGCAAATGTGATTGGGGCTTTCCCTCAATGCCGTTCATCTACCGATCACCCTAGATACCCCTGGGGGCTGTCGGAAGGGGGCTCAAGAGAGAGGAACCTTTGGAAACGTCTGAGAGTAGCCCAGACCGGGATTCCGCAGTTGTTCCAAACTCCTTCCTCCACCTCCACGCATCCGAGGCAGATCAGGATTCCGGACACTGTGTACTCACGCCAATTGCTCTCCAGGCCCAGACAGAAAAGTTTGAAACGGCTTTGGCAGAACCCAACATGCCTGCTCTGTACCAAACAGGTGATTGAGAGCTGCCTAGACCGAGAAACCTCTCACCCGAGTCTTGTAGAGTGGCGGCTGCACTAGTTGCATTTAAGTAGCCGACGGGTGCCCACCTTACCCTCCAGAAAGAAAGAGAGAAAGATGCACCTCAAACAGACATGGGGTGCATAGAGAGGCGCTTACCTCGGTGTAGAATCTCGGTGGGACCTCCAATATATGTTACCGCTGTTGACCGGTGACGAGTTCTTGCTCCCCGATGTTGAAGAATAACACCAAAGAAGCACGCCGAGGCAAGGTCAGAGTAGAAATTAGAAATTTATTAAAGGACAGAAGAAAAGACTTCTCCCGGAGGAAGAAGGGGACCCAAAAGGTGGAATCCGTGGAAGTGCAGTTGTCTCCCCTTTTTATAGTTCTTTCAGTGATGGAATGTAGGTTGGAAGGCCTGAGGGGTGGACACAGGTGGGCCAAAGAAGTAGTCTGAGCAGGAAGGACTTCATTATCACTTCTTGGTGATGGGCTATCTCCAAATCTGCTGGGGGCTATTCATTAATACTTCTTCCAGGTGGACTTTGGCCTAGGGCCTCTTCAGGACTTCATTAACATTCCATGAGTTGTCCTGTTTTCCCTGAGTCATTCCCAGCATGGCCTCCATTTTAGATTTCACTCGGTATTAGACCCGATTTAGCTAACTACACTGACTACCTAACTTTAAATCTGGCTTCACTATAACTTCTACAGGTCTATGCTGCTTGGTGAGGAGTATACTTCATATATACATAAACAGTTTTCATGAAGAAACAACAGCAATTTCTACTCCATCTTTACTTCATGAGAATTTGTTTTGTGTCCTCATCAATACTCTGTATTCTTTTGGTTGCTGTTGTTTCTTACTGGAAATTTAAATCAGGGGCACACATAGACTGTGTCATACATAGTTGCTTAGGGCTTTGCTAAGTTTCTGAGGCTGGTTTTGAACTCAGGATTATCTTGCCTTAGCCTCCCAATCCAATGGGATTAGAGGTGTGTGCCATGGAACCTTGCTCTATTTTATTCTTATATTGAAATATATATTACTTCTGAAAATCATTTATTCTTGATACTAAGAAAGCATAGAATATCATTTTTTCCCCACAAATAGACCTCTTTTTTCTTCTGGAAAAGATGTCATTTTTTTAAAAAGATATCAGTATTACCAGATGTATTGTTTTCTAAATGTTTTCTAAATGTTATTGCTTTCTAAATGGAAAGTTGTTTATTATTATTATTATTAAGCTATGTATTAGTTACAAAAGTTTATCTGTTCATATTATTATAAGGTATATACTCTTTTCTATAACTTCATAGCATACTTCAGTGTATATCAAAATGACTGTTGGGGGTTGGGAGGGGAGGGTTATTGGGGTTAGAAATGATGGTGGAGGGCTGGGATTGTGGTTTACTGGTAGAATGCTCACTTATCATGGGTGAAACTTGAGTTCAATTCTCAGTACCACATTTTAAAAAAGGCATTGTGTTGTGTGCGTCTACAAAAAAAAAAGATTCTCTCTCTCTCTCCCTCTCTAAAAAAAAAACTCTATTAAAAATGATGGTGGAATATGATGTATATTATTATATAAAGTACATGTATAAAGAAGTGTATTCATGTAAATATTCTTTGTATAAGACCAGAGTAATGAATAATTGTGTTCTCTATGTTTAATTAGAATTGCAATGAATTCTGCTGTCATATAAAATTAAAAAGTAATTAAAATGAAAAATAAATGATGGCATTATGTTCTAATTGGAAATAAATACTATTCCTTTTAAAACGTAAAAAAAAGTCTGTTGGTTGGTGATAAACTTTATAAAGTATAAAAAGTATCCTGAATAATTGGTAATACATAAACCCAGATTTAGGTATTTCTAGTGTTTTAGCAAAATTAAAAAAAAAATCTGTAGAGTTCTTTTCTTGCAACATATACTCATGATTATATGACATGCATTTTATATATATATATATATATATATATATATATATACACACATATATAGTACCATTATATATAATTAATAAATGATTACTACATCTCACATTAACCACATTTATTTCAGATTAATTTGTCTTTTGAAAGCACCAATATATGACACTCTTTGGATATATATACTTGTTGTGTCTTCAAATTTGTCACTTTATGTATTATGTTCTTTTCTTTACTCTCCTTTTTATAGAATTTCTTTTTCCAAATTATTGAGATTAGTGAATTTCAGACCCTTCAGTTTAACAGTGCAGTCTGTAGATTTTCTTTTTAACCTCAGCTAAAATACATCCCACTTTTTATAGGCTTATTGTTATGTAAATGACTTCCAAGAACCTGTAGATATAACACCCTAATCTGACATTACTCTGGACTATTGATATCTGAGTGGAGGGGATCTCAAGTGATCCATGGAAAAGGCAGGATTGGAATGGGTCAGGATGTGAGATTGGTGGATGCTGAGTATGTAATAGTGAGTATTCATGAAAAAGTATTGGTGGAGTAGATAAGGGTAGAGAAAAAAAGTGCTGTGAAGGAAAGAGGGGAAGAATGACAAGCTCAAGGGTTCAGATTTAAAAAGTCTAGTGGTGGATCAATAGTAGCATGAGGGTATGGAGTAGTTTCTTTGGAGGCAGAAATAAGGTTGAAGCAAAAGAAGAAGGTAACTCTGTCACAGTACTCAAAATAAAGAGTCAGATGAATGGATTATGTGTTTATTTCTTCCCACTTTGGAGTGGAATTGATAATTCACAGAGTATATTTAAATAGGTAGTATAAAACCATTTCCAAGTAGCTTTACAAATTTCTGTGGCCACAATCAACATTTGACAATTCCAGTCACATAAAATCTTTGTACTTTTTATCTGTTTTATTTATTTATTTATTTATTTATTCATTCATTCATTACATTTTTTCATTCACTTTTGCTTTACTGTTATTGTGTATATACAACTGCTGAGTATTCAATGATACACACACACACACACACACACACACACAAACACACACAATGGTATATATATATAATGCTAACATCTATAACATTATTTCCTAAAACATTTATGTCAGCCAGCTGCAGCATCTTAGTGAGGTTGTAAGAAAATCAGCAAATCATTTTTCTTTATAGAAAATTTTATTAAAGGCTGAGAGTGTTTCCTAGCAAAAAAAGCATATCTGATTTCAATTTGTAATATGAGAGAGAGAGAGAAAGAAAGAGAGATATCTTGCAAAATTTAAAAAAGTAATCAGTGACACTCTTAGTGTCAAGGATGTAAACAATTTAAAAATAATAATGAGCTAGTTGGAAAACACATCTAGGTTATTAACTGCTGCTTTGGAAAGTTAGTCTGCTCTCCATCATATAAAAGTGAGAGATGAATTCTTTATTAAAGTTTATATAAGTAAAAAAGGAGTTTTAACACAGCTTTTAGCTGATCCAGACTGGGTCAACTTTAGTGGGTTATTAGGGTTCTGCCAAGATGATAGATCCTTGAGTCATTTGGAATGATGTGATTTTATCTAGTCTTCAAAAACAAAGATTAAAGTCTAATATAAATCAGGCTTGGCAAAGAAAAAAAAAACATTTAAATGAAAAGTCAGTATATGAATAAACACATAAAACAATATTTAAGAAAAAGTTAACATTCAGAATATTTATGCAATTATATAATCACCAGTAATGTAAAAACAATTACTACTAAAGAAAAAGTGAATTAATAAAGGAACAAATAAATAATGGAAAATGAAAAATGTAAAGGTACATGGAAATGGTGTTTTCCTGCTTACTGAGATACACTCTATGAACTATAAATTCCACTCCTAGGTGGGAAGAGTTGAACACAGAACCCATTCACCTGGCTCTCTCAATTGGGAACTGTGCAAAAAATTACCTTTTCTTTCCCTCCAAATTTTATTGCTGCTTCCAAGAACACTACTCCTCTACATTCATCCCACCATTGTAGACTTGTAGCATATGAACCTGTCTACTGCTCAAGTTTTTCTATTTTTTTTCATTGCTCTTTTTCTCCCTACTTTCATATAGTCCACCGATACTTATTTGTAATGCAAATTCTACATACTCAGCAATCTCCAGTCTTACATCTTACTATATCCATTTTCTGCCTTGTGCATGACCACATTGAGATCCCCTCCATCAAAACATCAATAGTCCAAAGTGATCAGATTTCAGGGGAAAATATGCAGAATATTAGGGATCAGTTACACAACAAGAAAGCTATAAAAATTGGGCTTCATTTAAGGGTGAAAATAAAAAGAAAATCTATAGACTTCACTAGTTAAAATAAAGGATCCAAAATTTATGAGTGTCAATAATTTGAATTATAACTGTGAGTCACTTTTTTGGGGGGAAGGGATATGGGGACATTGCTAATGAATTTAAAGCTCAAACTGTTTTTTATGAGACAAAGAACAGAGAAGTTGAAAAAAATTAAATAAATTGTGATATCATTTTCATAAATATAGACATATTTATTCACAAATTGCTTTAACCTTATAAGCAGTTATGAATGTCTATGCACTTTCTTCTGGGATAGGTCCTAGTATTGGAAGAAAACTTTGCCTTAAAATAACTGCATTCACAGACCCTCTAATAATAATAATAATAATAATAATAATAATAAGAAGAAGAAGAAGAAGAAGAAGAAGAAGAAGAGAGGTGAGGATGATTTAAGAATTGTGAAGCATACCTGTAATATAAGTTACTTGTCTGACCATAAATAAATAAACAAACAAACAAATTAATAAATAAATAAACCCTCAATTGATGACCCATTACACTTTTAAAAAATTTTATACACTATCTGAAGACATATATGTATAAATTATATATAAAAAGTGTTTATGAGTTCTGTAGTGAGGGTGCACAAGTCCAATACACAGTCTTTATTTTTTCTTGAATATTTTTTGTTGTAGATGGACACAATACCATTAGTAGTTTGTTTGTTGGTTGGCTTTTTAATGTGGTGCTGGGTGTTCAACCCAGTGTCTCACGCATGCTTGGGAAGCACTCTACCACTGATCCATAACCCTAGTCCCCAAAGTCCTTTACTTAATTTTTTTTGGCAGGAGTGTGTGTGTTTAGTGCAGGGAATTGAATCCATGGCCTTATATAAGCAAAACAAGCACTCTACTGACTAAGCTATATTCTCAAGCCTGATCTCTAGTCTTTTAACAATGACAATGGAGAAGCCTATAATTCAGACTTTGATTCTGCACCCACTTGACTCAGGTTGGAGGCATGACCTGAATCCTTGACTAATCAGTCTCTTAGGTGATAACTCTCCAATCCTCACGCAGCTGGTGATGAGGGAGCGGGTTTCCATAATCTTCAGTTCCCTTCCTGTCTGGAGCCCGCCATTTTTTCAATCTTTTGTAGGCTTTCTGTCCTGGATCCAGAGCCCAGGTATCTGTGCTATGCAAAATCTGAAAACAAATCACAGGGAGAATGCTGAGAACCCTGAAAACCAGAAAATGGTAAGTGTGCCTTGCTATCTTGAGACTGGGTAGGAAGGTGGCTTAAAGCTGACAGGAGTGGCAATGGTGGAAACTGGCAATCGTGTCTACAGACTCCTCATGGTCCTCTCCAGAATCTTGTGGCCAGAAGGTCTCTGTTGGGCAGCTTAGCCTTCACTTGCCTCTGACTAGTCTAGTGAGGCTTAGATTGGCAGTTGAAAACCTGGGCATTTTTTTTCCATAATTGTATGGTGTTTTCAGCTTCTTTCTAAAGCCCTTTATGGGCTTCCATATGCCATGAGTCCAGCATGTCTCCAGATTGCATGGTGAAGACTGAGATAATTACCAGGAGAGAACTACAAATCCATTTATTGTATTCATGCATGAGAGAGGCTGTTGATTTTAGGGCTTGTTACTCTTGAGGGTTGGTTTGTTTGTTTTATTTTGTGTGTGTGTGGGGTGGGTGGGTGTGTGTTGTTTTCTTTTTTGGTGCCAGAAATTCAACCCAGAGGCATTCATCCACTGATTCACATTCCCACCCCCTTTTTTAAATATTTGTATTTAGATACAGGGTCCCTTTGAATTTCTTTGGGCCTAACAAATTTGATGATGCTGGCTTTTAACTCATTCTCTTCATGAGTCCTGAGATTTTTGAATGTAGAGGAAGCAGTATCTCAAATCCAGAACAAAAATCTGAAATCCAGAACTTCAGTGTAGCTCTCCATAGGTCTCAGAATAAACCCCTAGTTTTCTAGCTCTCTGTTCACATATCCAAAACTATTGTTTTCTGTTCACAGTGACTTAGTATAAAATAGAATAGATAGTATAATGACCATGTAATCAGGATAATGGGCCTCACTCAACCACACAGCTAACTGAAAGATATGTTAATGAGCACCATTAAAGCCTATTTCAAATGTAAAAGACCTTGTAGCCCATTTAAAAGACTTTAACAAAGTCTTTTGTCCAGGGGTTATTCCTGATTGAATTGGAAGAAAAAAGGATTGGTCACCAAAGGAATAAAAGTTAACCCATATGGTAGTCACGATGCCTTTTCCAAAGCCTATTCTAAATGCATTATGACTTCCAAGATGACACACAAAATTAGTTTTTTTTTTTTTTTTTTTTTCTGGTATCATTCCTCATACCACATGGTGGAAGTTCTATTTCTTAAATACAATAGCCTCTATCCTAAAAATTCACATTGATTTGACACACAGTCCCTTCTTATACAGCATGAGGACTTGTTGGGGCTGGCTGTCTTCACGAGCTCAACAATGGAAGGGGTCAGATTCCAAATTTTCTGTCTCCCACCTTAAGCAGTTTTTCTCCTGCCTCTAGGGTCCTAACCAAACTGACTGACCCCAGGGTGGTCAGGGAAGCAGTGGGTCTCACCTGATCAGCACCAATGTTCCATGGTTCATAGTTCACTCTCAGAGGTCCTGACAGGTGTGCAAAGCTGACTCTCTAGTGAGCATTTGGTCCAAACAGCACAGCCTTGTTCAGAGAAGGCCATCGCTCCTCCTTTCTGCTCCTATTTTCTTGGAATCTGTTCCTGGCAGAAGAGCAGAACCTCATACTACTCACTTCTTCTTGCCCTGGCCAGCTGCCCCATCCAGCCAACATGTCATCTGTGTGTGCTGCAGTAGGAGTCACAATTCTGTCAGGACCAGCAGATGCCTTGTTCCACTGCCCCTCCAGTGCAGCCACCCACTGCACAGTGACCAAGGCCTAGCTATCTGCAGGGTAAATCCAGGCCAAGCACCTGTGGCCATGCCCTCCTAATAGGCAGATACACCTGGAACTCTGTGCGGTTGCCCTGGTTGTCACATCCCCCTATCTAGTTTTGCTTCTTGTGTGGAAGGGTGTGGAACTCACAGCTCTGAAGAAACACCCTTGGGCTTTCCTTGCCATCCCCAAAGTACCCAAGTGTCTGATTCATGAATATCCCCAGTGCGGGTGTCTTGGAAAAAATAGCTTCTGGTATAAAGAGAGAGAAACCTTGATAGTGAAGATACAAATAAAAAGGAAAGCCACAAATTATTTTCTTACCCCTCTTTATGAAAAAGAGTAAGGCCAGAGACTCATGAGGCTGAGGTTGAAGGATCACAATTATAAAGCCAGCCTTAGCAACTTGGCAAGGGCTTGAGCAACTTAGTGAGACCCTGTCTCAAAATTTAATAAATAAATAAATAAATAAATAAATAAATAAATAAATAAATAAATAAAAAGGCTGGTATGTGTCTAAGGGTTTAGGAACCTCTGGCTTCAATCCTCAGTAGCAACCCCCCCCCCCCAAAAAAAAAGAAAAAAATCAGAGGGATTTGTAACTAATCTACTTACCATGAAAAGAAGTTGAAAACAGGAAGCAGAGGTGAACAGGAAGAGAGGCAGCCAGCCTCTGGACCCTTCTTGCATCTTATAGAGGGGCCTGGGGAGCAGGGCAGCGCTGAATTCCCAGCCCTTGCCCATATGCACCTGCGCTTCACATCTCCCACAGCTACAGTCAGTGTGTGTAAGGGGTGGCCAAGTGAAAAGGCTCCAGCTTGAGCAGCTGCATCCACTTCAGAACTCAGGCCAAATTGATTCCTCCTGGCCCAGGGAGAAGCCACCTGCACTGACACATCATGACCCCTGCCCTGTGGCTCCAACTCCATCCAATGTGCAGTAGAGACTCTTGAACACAGAGCCTTTTCTCCTAGATCAGAGGCACAGATGAAACAGAAACAATTGCTCATATCTGATGGCACAGCTCTGTGGGCTGGACACATGCATACTCCTGGAATATCCTAGTGAGGCACAGGTCTCCTGCCTTTCTCTTACTCCCCTGTGTGCTTTGCTTTGTTTTGCAAGAATACTTAACCTGAGAGCTAAAGGGCAAGATGCCAAATTTACCACATTCTGAACTATGGGCAGTTCAGATGCAGGAGATCTCTAGGTCTCACTCACATGGCACACATGTGAGCATGGAGCTTTGACCAACACCTATTCCTCACCACTCTCCCCCTGGTGACCATCATTTCTCAACCTCTGTAAGTTCACATTTTTAGGTTTCCTATGTAAGTGAGGTCATGCCAGATTTCTCTGTGTCAGGCTTATGGAATTCAGCACAACATCCTCTAGGTCCATCCAAGTTTTTGCAAGTGTCAGCATCGCCTTTCTTTTCAGGTTGAATAATATTTCACTATAAAACCACCAATTTACTTATCCATCCATCCAGAGGACATTAAAATGGATTCTGTCCCTAGCTATTTTGAAGGGTATTCAGCAAACCCATAAGTACACACATCTCATCCACATGCTGATTTTATTTCTTTTGAATATATGCAGAAGAGGGCTTGCTGGGCCATATGGTCATTCTATTTTTATTCTTAAGGGGGGGTCCGGCGGAACGTCGGAGGAAGAGACCACACAAGAGACTTACTCCATGCAATTGGCAAAAGGGGATTTATTGGGGATCCATTCCAGCGCGCTGGGACTCTGTGCCCACTCAAGAAGGGAGCGCAGCTCAGAGCCCTGAGCAGAGGTTCAAACAGAGCTTAAGTACACTTTTTGGGGAGGGCGGGAGGCTTTGCATACATCAGAACAAATCATCATGAGGCGCGGGGAAATTGAACAACAACTCTGAGATATGATTGGCACATTCATTGGCGGGAACCGGCTGGGCGGTGGTGATTGGTCATTCGTAAGCGGGTTACACTTTCAAACTGATTGGTTCGGGCCCTGTGAGGAACTGCCCTAGGCTAAACGGCCAGTAGGGCATTGTTTTAACTATCTCAGGAATCTGGGTGTAACAGAGGAACTTAATAATACCTAATCTTTTACATTCAAGCTTTCCAGCTTAGAAACTTTACCCTTTCATTCCCCACTCCTTTTTCTGACTACTTTTAATCTTAAAAGTAATGAATCATAATTATTGGGGAGTCTCATTTTTCATCTCTGTCAGTGGAGCATACTGCCTTCCGATTACCACGAGTTGTCCTGTGTTTCCTGGAATAATTTTTAGCATGGCCTCCATTTTAGATTTCACTCGGTATTAGACCCCGATTTATCTAACTACACTGACTACCTAACTTTAAATCTGGCTTCATTCCCCCCTCTAATTTGGGAACTCCTTACTGCTGTGAGGAAGGGGGACGAAGATGATCTTTCTGGCTTCTTCAGGCTGAAAAGGGACGGTGTGGGGCAAGCAGTTTGGAGTCCCCCTTAAAAATATCGGGTCTATTGAGTGGTCCATGCTAAAAGTCCAATTGAGAAGTAATAGGCTGGAGGGCCATTCGAGTGATAGGTGGTCTATAAGAGAAACAAGAATTCATTAGTACTGGAACCAGATTGATGCAGCAAGAAATGCCACAGCACAGAAATATGCCAATGAGTATAATGGCCAAGACAAAGATCAACAATGTTTCCTATCAGGCAATACCAGGAACTAGGAGTTAAGATACTGTTTCCACGACAGTGTTGCTGAGGACATGGCTTCTGAGCATGTAATTCTTTAAGGATGTTTGTCACATTGTCAGAAATGTCAGGGATGTCAACACAACAACTAACATTTAGGGTTACAGATGTCTTTTCCCTTAAGATATAGTCTAATAATTTAATGCCATCTGATCCTGCAAAATCCTTTTACTGACCTCTGTGTCTAATAGAGAAATCTTTAATTCTGCTACTCTGGGCTGGATAACCATACTGGCAAACATCAAGCCTACCTGCGTTGGTTAGAAATAAAGGCCTTAGACTAAAACTACTCTAATAGTCCCTTTGACAGTTATCAGGCATTTCTGTCTAAAAATCTCTTTTGCAGCCTCCAGTTTACTTATTGTTGGAGGTTACATTTAACTATTATTATCATTTAAGATGTCCAGGAACAGCTGTGCTTTGGCTTTGACTGTCTTTGCTAAGTGTTTAAGATGAAGCAAGTCAAACTGACTTTGTTTCCATCTATTGGTAACAGCTGAATTATCCTGGGAGTCCTCGGGAACTTCACAGCAGCTTCTCAGTTCTGCTAGTGCCATTTGCGCTGGGATGGGTCCAGGCCTTGCTTGACTATACGGCTTCCCTCAGAAGCATCAGGGATGTCTCCCTTTTCTGATGACCCTCCTCTTCACAGCAAATGCACTGATTGGCTTTCTGTCCTCCACTGGTCTCATTAATCTCCCTGATCAGGAGGTTATGTGGCCTAGAGTTGCAAAGCCCTTTGGAGAAGTCCCCTATCCCTGATTCAGACTGACTCAGAGGGCAAGAGCCAAATATTGGTTTTCTTGGCCCTTTAATTTAACTTTAATTTTTAAAACTTAATCTTAAACACCTAGCAAATAAACTTCAACAGCCTTATATTAAGTACTGGGCTTTAGTACCTATCTCTCTATCCTGTAGGTGATAACTCCTTATCTTAAGTTAACCCAGCTTGTGAGTTCTTAAAGCAGTACTTCTTTAAAACATTAACAGGCAATCTTTAGACCATCTAAAAGCAAACTACAAAACAAAACTAACTAGGATAAAAACATATTTAGTTTATGTAATAGCTACCTTGAATTCTGGCTGAGTTATACATTATAATCCCCTGTTTGAGGTCCTGGCAATCGTGTCAAAACCAACTTTTGGACACAACCTTAAATGCACTGAAATCTGGCCTACTTCTTTCATAGTCACTTTCACATGAGATGGAACATAGAGCCTTATCTCAAGTAAGGCGGGGCTCATCATAAGTCTTAAATACTATAGTTCTGAAGCTGATCTTTGCTTTTTAGACATCATTTTACAAAGTCTACATAAATTGTTGCTCAATCTTACATGAATATTAGCTAACACAATATAATATCACATCTAAAACATGAATTAAAGAAAGGCTGAAAACTTTTAACCTCTTGTAGGAAAGTAGCAAAGTACTTTTGTGTTTTACAATAAAACCTTTACCCAGATTAGGCTCTCATTAACAATACATTTAAATTGTGTCTCAGTGTAGAAAGCAACATAGAACTTTACATATCTCACTGATAACAAGTCCAGTTACAGAACACACATGATAAATAAATTTCCAGCATGTTTTTCTCTTTGAACCTAAAATTACCATACAACTTTAGAACACCAGCTTGTAAAGCTTCTACCTTACAGACTTGTATACCTGGAGGATATGAACACATTAGTAACATCAGAATTGCATTGATGATTTTATGCTAACCGAGTTTGGGTTTTTAAAGAAATAACATAGCACAATTCTCTAAAACAACAGCACTCGTTTAACCAGCTGTTTAATTCCTAAGATTACTTGCTCAAAAACTTACTTATAACCAACTTGCACAGACCTTTTTTATCACTTACTTAAACCCTCTTAATTACTTAATCACATAGACTCTCTTATCCAGAAACACATTTTCCCTCTATTAAATCCATACCTAGAACCTTCTAGTTTCTCTTTTTTATCTGTTAACCTCCTTCTGTTCACATTTTGAAACAATACTTGTAAACTTTTGAATCTAAGCAGATTATTTCATAGACATCAACATTTTATTAGGGCCTTTTTGAACACCTAGAAAAACTTATAAGCTTAATTTTAAAGACATCTTTATTTTTATCTGTTTACCCAATTTAAATTGAACCATTTGAATCACGTGAATTAAAGATATTTGGATCCATTTTTAATTTTTCATGAGCGCTCCTCATCTGTCATTTGTCATATCACTGCAGGATATATGGACATACACACATACAGACATACCGACATACAACACATAAGAAGAGTGTGCACACATAATAGTGAAGGCCTTGTAGCTTTTCGCAGATGAAATCTCCATTGCAATGTTTCAAAAAACTCCAGTTGATCAAAAATAGAACTTATCAGAAAAACATTAACTTGTCTGTAGGAACAAAATCATGAGCTCAAAAATAAAGATACAGAATCTAAGAAAAAAAGCAAAAGTCCTAAAAAATTAACCGGCCAGTAATTAGTAAATGCCATTCAATTTACTTTTTGGTTTAATCTAGTTTGAGTTCAGGTAAGACATCTTTACTCCTTTTTTTTTTTTTCCCTTGGGCCTCAGATCTGTCTCCTATTGAGCCTCAGGCTTCTTCTATTTTCATATCAACTCAAGTCCTGGCTGAATTCTGGAAGGACCTGGGAAGACCAGAATTCTGAACAGAAACTTTATGCCTAAGGCATTTTAACCATAAGTCACATTTTTATCTTCCTATGCTAGAAAAACTTGCTCACACAAAACTGAAAATAGGATCTTTCTAGATAATACAAAGCCATCATCAGAAGAAGTTCCTTCAAGGTCATTAAGCCACTTTCTTTGTTCTGAAGTTCCTAAAGTAGTACTAAATTGCCTGAAAAATTTTAAAAGAGAACCACACACTACCATGTATATCCAAAATTAAGCTTTGAAAATTCCCAAGACTGTTGCTAATTAATGTCATTTCAATAAGCCAGACCAACGTTTTAATTTAACACTTTTTGTTAAATCTTACACACTGAGAGAAACAGATACCAAATCGTAATTTACTATCCTTGCCCAAATCAATGCACTGTATACCTAGTGAAATCTCCTTAGGCTTCCCAGTTCAAAAATTGATGAGAAAATAAAACTGAATGATTGGGAGTTACTTGCCAACTTGGAAGTAGAGTTCTTTTAATTTTCTATCCTAAGTATCTATAAGTTCTCTGGCATGAATTGTCTGAAACCACAAACTAAACAATTACCTAACCCTAACTATTAACTGCAAGATTATACAATGCTTCAAACTCATCTAGATACCAGATGTTAAGAAACAATCTATAAAAACCTTTAAAACAGGCCAGATAAGAAAAAAAAAAAATCTCTCCAGGTTTTGAACTTCCATTTAATTATGACTCTTATCAGTGGCACCTTAGATTTCCCATGAGTGGACAAGATGTCCTCACTTAGGGGCTGCCAATGTCTCGGCTTTGCACAGAATCACGAGCCACCACACACCTACTCCATGAGGCTTTTTCCCCCGATCCCATTTTAATCTCACGAGAACTCAACGGGAACAAGCAGGCAGGAGCACTCTAATCCCGCAGCAATAATCTTCAACTTCCAACTTTCCTAAAACCCCTATTGTAAACCAGGAACGCCCTAAACTCAAATTATCTTAAACCCGAATACTTCCTAAAACCTGCAGGATACACCCTAATCCTGGATCCACCCTGGTCATTGAGCAGGGTCACCTTTCTCAAACACACATGCAAGGTCACAGCAAATTCTCAGTGTGACTGACTTACTGCATTCAGTGTCCCTTCTTTTTAAGTAAACAGAGGTGGCTTAATCCTTAAGATGTAGATAAGGACTGAGGACACTCCCCAGAGCTAAATGGCTCTGGCAGCTGCTGGGAGTCCCTTAATCTTATCTCTCACCCGCAGGATCAGCTCCTCCAGTTTGGTTTGACACTAGGCATTTTTTTTTCCTAACTTTTTAGTAGCCAGCTCCCAAAATGCTCATCCTCTGCTTGCAGTTATTTTGAGTGCTAGGCTTCCCCAAGAAAGCAAAGTGGGGATTTCTTAAAAGCCCCCTTGGGAGTGTCAAAATTTGTGACTGAAAATTTGGTTCCCATCCCCCAAAGCCAATTAACACCAATTTAATCGGCAGGCATCTCTATTTGCACTCAAGCCGACTAAGGGAGGGAAAGAAAACATTGTTTTCCTAATTTTTGCTTAACAAAGGGGAGCAAAGTTTACCACCCGCTTTGGGGCTGCATTCCTAAGCAACAACTCAGACTCTGGGGACCTGGTCCCTTCTGCCTCCACCAGGGAGGGAAAGGGCCGGGTGCCCCTAGCCACCTTCCTCCGTTCGCCAGGTGGTCGGAGGGAGGGGGCAGTCCCTCGCCGACTCCCATCTCTGACCTGCCCGCCCCACTGTGGTGGAAATGCGTCTGATGGCAACCGGTCGCAGGCAGAGGAGGGGGCGGGGCGGTCCCCCAGCTGACCTTACCTTCGACCCCGCCCACTGGAGCACCCCCCCACTTCCGGGGAGGGGGAGGGGAAACAGCGAAGGGGCGGAAAGGACAGGTGGGTGGAGGGGCCAGGAGGAACAAGGACAGGACAGATCCGCCCTACCATCGGGTGGAATCCTCCCAGCAAACTGCGCGGACCCCACCCATGCAGGAAGAGATTCGCAGAGGTCCTGAAAGGTTAGAAGCCATGATCTGGATGGCCATGCGGCCCCAGCTGAAAGACAATATCTCTGACTTTGCAGATTAGAGAGAGAGATGGAGGGACTCTCCTGGGGGCCATTCAACTCCAAGGGTGGGCCACTCTGCTCTGAAGCGCAGAGAGACAATACAAACGTGACACAAACACGGAATGAAGCGGAGAAAAAGACAGAAGTACCGGCAGCTGACCCAGACCGGGCAAAGCGAAGCCCTTGCCACCGAAGGAACCGCTCAGACCGCCACCCGCGGAGCCCGCGGAGCCCGCGGCCTGGACCGAGCAGAGAGAGGAGACAACTGACACACACACAATAAACGTTTAACATGAGTTCAGAGGCAAAGATTAAAGACAGACAATAAACTCAACCCAGACAGTAAACAGAATTGCCGGCAAAACCAGACGGGTTGGCAGCACCGATGGGGGCGTTTTCGCCCCCCCCTGATGAGGGACCTTCGCCCCTCCCCCGAGTTCCCCAAGGCGTCCCTCTGGGGAACGTGGCTGGCTAAAGACACGTCTGTCCGCCACAGCCAGCCACAGCCAGGGAAAACTCACGTTTTCCACTGGGAACCATACGCTACCAACCCAAAACCAGAAAGGCTCTGAGGGCTCACGCCCTCTGGGGGTTCACACCCGCCATTGAGCACCAGAAGGCTCTGAGAGCTTACGTTCTCCAGCCCAAAACCAGAAGGCTCTGAGAGCTCATGCTCTCCAGCCCAAAACCAGACCAGACTCTGAGCGATCGCAAAGGAAAAACAAGAAGGAGAAGAAGGAGGAGGAGAAGAAGAAGATAAGGCGCCTTACTTACCCCCCGAAGTAGTCCGTTGTTAGGGTCTCCCTGTCCGGCGATGCGCTGTTCCCGGCCAACGCACCAAATGTAAGGGGGGGTCTGGCGGAACGTCGGAGGAAGAGACCACACACAAGAGACTTACTCCATGCAATTGGCAAAAGGGGATTTATTGGGGATCCATTCCAGCGCGCTGGGACTCTGTGCCAACTCAAGAAGGGAGCGCAGCTCAGAGCCCTGAGCAGAGGTTCAAACAGAGCTTAAGTACACTTTTTGGGGAGGGCGGGAGGCTTTGCATACATCAGAACAAATCATCATGAGGCGCGGGGAAATTGAACAACAACTCTGAGATATGATTGGCACATTCATTGGCGGGAACCGGCTGGGCGGCGGTGATTGGTCATTCGTAAGCGGGTTACACTTTCAAACTGATTGGTTCGGGCCCTGTGAGGAACTGCCCTAGGCTAAACGGCCAGTAGGGCATTGTTTTAACTATCTCAGGAATCTGGGTGTAACAGAGGAACTTAATAATACCTAATCTTTTACATTCAAGCTTTCCAGCTTAGAAACTTTACCCTTTCACAAGGAACCTCCACACGGCTCTCCATGGTGTCTCCCCTTGCATATTCCAATGAGCCTATTCCCAGTCCCACAATAATTTTAGAGAAAAGCATAGATAAAGTGACATAGTTGAGATTCAAGATCTTAATTAGTAAACAGGGTAAGGAAAGAAAAAGTAAAAAGAGCAGAAAAAATTAGTGAGGGGGTAGGAAAATAGATCTCAGAAGTAAGAAGAAACTGTTGAGAATATATAAGATGCAGAGATGGGAAAAAGTTGGATCCTATGTGGGAGAAAAAAAGAAATATTACGACAGCATCATACTTATGCAAGGGGCCTCATTTTTGATAATTCCTAAAAACAAGGAATTCATGATATAATCAAACAAGTATGCCACACACAAGACTCTCTGCTCCTCAAGCTCTAGCAGAGATGCCACACTTTTCTCCCCTCAAAACTTCTAAATTCTTCCTCTCCAGACACAGTTTATACAGCTTAAATGTGCTGTTGCTCTACTTCCTGACCTGGTCTATCTGAGCTCCCTCAGATTTTCTCCAGTAACTTGTAACCACATTTTTTTTCTTCAAACTATCCAACCAATTTATATCCTTAGATATTTTCTCATAACTAAACTTTAATGCCCCATCCCTGGCATTTTGAGATGCACCTCTGTCTTCTGATTTCTGGATCACCCTCAGATTTGCTCCACCAAAAGTGCATGAAGCATGATTGTTTTTAGGTCTGGTTTCCTACACAGTGGGCTACCTAATGCTACCATTTTAAATATAATTAAATAAATAAGTGATCTCTGTTCTGTTTTTTTTTATTATTTTATTTTTTTAATAATACTTTTAAAAAGCAAGTTGAAAAAAATAGTTGAAGTTTCCACTAGGGAGAAATCAAGATGACTTGATGGGTTTTTTGTAACATCATTAATGTTCTATTTCTTGATAGAAATAGTAGTTATGTGTTATGTTCCCATTGTAATACTTCATTGATCTGTATAATTTCAATTCTGATTTAGTGTTAGCCTTGTTAAATAATATTAAATTTATTTCATGAAATGTGATGGGGAAGAGCATAACTCAGAGATTATAAAAGGGTACTAGAGGGCTGAGGCTGTAGCTCAGTAAACTGGGTCTGTACCTCAGTGGTAAAGCACTTGCCTTGCAAATGTGAGGCACTGGGTTTGAACCTCAGCACCACATAAAAATAAATAAAGATACTGTGTTTTATCTACAACTAAAAAAAATGGTACTAGATAATACTTTGGGTGTAATGCCCAAATTAACTGATTATTGATCTGGTTATTTGGATGTGTTCATATGTTGAAAAATAAAAATATACACCTTAAATAGAGCTTGGGATATAGCTTACTCAGTCAAGTGCTTGACTCACATAACACAAGGCCTTGGGTTCAATCCCCAGGACCAGAGACAAAAATGTATATAATTATATCAATAAACCTGAAAAAAACTGTGTCTAAATTGAGATTAAAAATAAAATACACTATTAAATGATAAATAAAAGTAAGGATTCGCTAGCTAAATATCAATCTCAATATTTTGGGAAAGGCAATTTTTATAAATAGAGAATAAATACTAACCAAAGGAGCAAAATTGAAAACATTTACAGTAAACAGAGCATAGAAATTATCAGTAATACCAGATGTAGGATTTAGAACAGAAATTAAATTAAAAGAGCTCTGATAAAATTCAAAAGTAAAAATTTTAAATTATTTTAGGCATTACATAATTGTAACTTGTAAGGTATATATATAATGATGCCTCAGTTAATGATGCAGATACATTCTGGAAAATGCATCATAAGGTGATTCTGTTATTTTAAAAGTGATACAGCATGCTGATACATTCTTAGGTGTCATACCTAGGTTATAATTTAGACATTAGTGTACATAAAGTCCATTATTAATAAAAAACATTGTTGCATATATGACTATAGGATTCAACATTATAGCAATGAATATAGACCTCATAATGTGATGAATAATTAGCACTGTGGAACTAAAGACAAAATGATCTAAAAGAATCTGGTCATTTAGGCAATGAAAAAAGAAAAAAAAAGGAAAGAAAACTGCACTGTATTAAAAATGAATAAAAGAGTGCTTTAAAAAACTGCTGAAACAGTGGGGTATCTGCCTAATAAAAAATGTCATTGTATCCTTTACTGATATGATGTATAAACCATTCACTGTAAACAAATATGTTAATATGAATGAAAAACAGAAGATATGCCAAAGTGTTTTTAATAAGGTATTTAAACACTGTATTTAGTAGTATATGATGCTAAAAGACCATATACTTAAAAAGAAAAGGTAAAATAATTTCAACATCAACATAGGCTAAGCAACTTTGTGATGTAGATGTAGGACCTTGCATCTGCTAGGTGAGTGCTCTATCACTGAGCCACAACCCCAGATTGTCTGACCATAAATAAATAAACAAACAAACAAATTAATAAATAAATAAACCCTCAATTGATGACCCATTACACTTTTAAAAAATCCTTAATTGAGACACATAAACTTCATTTAGGAGAGATTTATTCTTTTTCATGTCACCTAATTTTATTCTGCTTTCTTCTCATGTGAAAATTTCAGAATGATAAATTAAAATCTTTTAAAAATTCCCTCCAGTTCTTGAAGAAAAACATTATAAATGATGCATACATTTGAAATAAAACATGGGAAAATAATGATCAATAATGCTGAAAGTGGAGTTTTGAGATGAACCAAAATTTCTCAGTTGGTAAAACTGCCAGCTGCAGGATTTCTGATGATCCTGATGGATGTTTCAGGAAGATAGGTAGCTGTGGGATGTCTCCCATGCAGGATGTCTCCCAGGGGGCTGTTTCTTGTAAATGTCAGGCTATTCTTTGAAGGAGAATTTCCTTTTAGCCCCTGACACAAATCTAGGGTTCTCTGTACACAGAGAATAAGTAGAATAGGTAGTATAATGACCATGTAATGTGAATAATGGGCCTCACTCAAACACACCTGGTGGCTAACTGAAAGATGTTAATGAGCACCATTAAGGCCTATTTTAAATGTAAAAGGCCTTGAAGCTGACTTGTGGGAACACATTCAACAACGTCCTTTGTCCCAGGGGTTATTCCTGATTGGATTTGAAGAAAAAAGGATGGGTCACAGAAAGAATGAAAGTGAATCCATATGGTAGTCAGGATGCCTTTTCCAAAGCCTGTTCTAAATGCATTATGTTCCATGTTCTGCCCAAAACCATCTGTAAACTTCTAAGATGGTACACAAAAATGAGTTTGTTTGTTTGTTTTCTGGTATTATTCCTCATACCACATGGTGGTCATTCTATTTCTTCTTAAATAGATTTTTTTTCTTCAAAATTTTTGAGACAAGCACCCAGATCCACTGTAGAAATTAGGAGCTTTTTATCAGTAACTTTTCTTGGATATGATTTCTTGGTTATAAAACCAAACCACAGACAACAAAAACTAAAATGGAGACGTGGAACTAAAAAGCTTCTACACAGCAGAGGAAACAATCAAAACAATGAAAATGAAATTACAGAATTAAAGAAAATAACTTCAAAACACATACCCAATAAAGGATTAATATCTAAAATATATTTTAAAAATTCTACAGTAAGAATAACAACCACTCAATTAAAACATGTGCCAAGCTCTTTTATTTTCCAACCTATGCTTTTGGCCCCTTTGTCAAGAATCAAATGAATATATACATGTTGGTTTTTCTCTGTGTCTTGAATTCTAGTCCATTGATTTCTGTGTACACTTTAGCAATTACCATGCTTCTTATTGTTGTTGTTTTATGTCTCTTCAGTGTAATTTGAAATGAATATTTGAATTCCTCCAGCATATTTTTTTTGCTTAAGACTTTTAGACTATTCTTGAGGATAACTTCAATTTAGACTGCTTGAGCTTCACATGTTCTCATCCTTCCATAGGCTACCTTGTCCAGGGTTGCAATATTCTAAGGGTCAGGGTGAGAATTAAAGCATGGGAAGAATTGAAACGAACTTGAAACTAATACCACATTAAGTTTCTTGAATTTTGTGTTTTAAACCTCATCACAAGAGCAAATAGAATGATTATTTTCACCACAAGAAACATTATTTGACAGTCAAAAATATGACCGTACTCAAAGTTTGTTGAAAGAATATTATAAAAAAAGGACTTAATTGCTAAGTGGTGACATGGCTTCTTTTATTTAGCACAATATCTTCGGAGTTCATTCCTATAATTGTAAATGGCAGGGGACCTCATCAGTCATGGAGGCAAATGATCACATTGCCACTACCAGATTATGGAAAATTATGCAATAAAACAGATGACCTAGAAGAAAATGTCAATTTTTTAAAAACATGCAACTTACCAATATTGAAGTATGAAGAAATATAATATGCCAGTAATAGGTAAGGGAACTAAATAAGAAATGACAACCAGTTAAAAAGACAAAGCCTGCAGCTTTGCCCCTGCCATTTTTGGCATGAGTTATTTAGTACCCAGCAATGCATTGGCCAGAACTGCAGTCCTCCCACGAGTTGAAGCCAGGAGGACTGTGAGCACTCTCTAGGCTCCAAACAAAGGTGTGCATCAACCCCAACCGCTTCCTCCAGGGGACTGCAGGGCTGCCTCCTGTGCTCTGGCCTAGACAGGGAATGCTTCCAACAGGACCGCCACCTGGGCAAGTTCTGCTGCACCTCCCTGCAGTGAAAGCAGCTCCTGCAACACGAGCCATCCTTCTATCTCCAGGGTGCTCTCTTTTCTGTTCTGCCCCACTACCCACCACGTGGCCCAGCCCCAATATCGCTGAGCACAGCCCCACCCTCGAGTCACAGTTGCACGCAGCACACACGCACAGACACAAGCACAGATGCACGCATGCAGAGATGCACCGCAAACTGCTTCTGCAGAGTGGGTTTTCCGCAGCCTAGAAGTGTCTGGCAGATGGTGGAGAAGCACATGTCTTCAATTTGTTGAGGTCCTTCCTGCTATAGGATGCTTGGGCTTCTCTGCTCCTGGCCATGCAACTTTGTCGCCATCTGAGAAAATGTCCCTGCCATCCTTTCCACATCCCAGTTCCTAGTGAGGATGTGGGGCCTCCCATAAGGGCAGCCTGGTGCTCACCACTGCACTCCTGTTGGCCATTGTGGATCTGGGAGGAGAGCCTCAAGTAGGGAGAGTGCCAGTGTGTTCAGCAGCTTGTGGGGTGCAACCCCTGCTGCAGTGGCATCCTGGGACCAGAGCTGGCTGGGGTAGTACATGGGGAGGAGGCGAACTGTGTCTCTCCCTGCAAGGTCGTTCATGGAGGGGTGACCTGCTTAGGCCTGTGGGGGATGGGACCCTGGCTGAAGAGTTCTTAGGGAACCAGGAGTAGAGTTGGGTAGGGACTCAGTGGGGAAGGAAGTGGTTGAAGTAGGAACCCCATGGGGTAGGAGCTTGGTAGGGTAGAGCAGGGGAGGGGACATACTGTGCCTGTCCTGGGAGGCAGTGACTGAAGGGGTGACCATGCTGAGGCTTGTGGGGCAAGGGCCCTTGCTGGAGATTTTAGGGGACCTGAGCTGGGTGGGGTAGTGCCTTGGGAGGAGGTGCACTGTGCCTGTTGCTGCTAAGCATTGCCTCCTAATGTCTCTGCGCAAAGCCCTGCCCTCATGCACAGGTGCATGCATGACTCACACAAGCCTGGGTGGGCATATCACAAACTGCTTCTGTGCCATGTGTGTGTTTCCAGGTATGCAGAAGTCGCCAGCAGACCATGAAGAAGCATGTTCCTTCAAGTCCTGGAGATCCTTCCTGCTGGACCCTGGAGGAGAGCCTCAGGTAGGGAGGGCTTCAGTATCCTCAGTGGTATGTGATGTATGACCCTGGTTGGAGATGTGTTGGGGAACCGAAATTGATGGGGTAGGTGCTAGGTGAGGGAGTGTGTGAGGAGGGGGCACAATTTGCAGTTGCTGTGAGGTGGTGCCTGGAGAGGGTGCTCATGCTGAGGCTGTGGGGGCACTGACCTGGCTGAATAGGCTTCAGGGGACTGGAGATTCAAGGTGGGGTAGGAGCTGGGTAGGGTAGTTTGTGGGGAGGGGCCGCACTGTGCTTGTACCTCTGAGGCTATGCTTGGAGAGAATGCTCTTGCTGAGGCCTGGGGGTGCAAAGCCCTCACTGGAGAGGTGTCAGGGCACCAGGTGCTGGAGGGGGTACTTTATGAGGAAGGCGCACACTGTGCCTTTCCCTGTGAGGTAATGCCTAGAGTGTATGCTTGTGCTTAGGCCTCTAGGGGTGAAGCCCTGGCTGGAGAGGCATTGGGGGACCAGAGCTAAGTCAGATAGGAGCTTGGTGAAATGCTTTGAGGTGTATGTTGTCCAGTGTGTCTTACTCATGCCTCATGGAAACTTGATTATCAGTTGGTTTTGTCTTAAAATGGAAAATAAACTGTACCTGAAATAGTCAGTTTTTTAAGGCATTTTTCTGATGTCTTCTGATGACATTTTGCTCTGTTGAGACATGCATTTATAATAATATGTCTTTGTAATAACATATTTCATGTCAATTTTTGTTCATACAACCAGTTATAGTCAGAAAAAATGTTTTTTTTTCACTTCATCATTTGTAATGTTTTCCAGCTAAAGTGGAATTTTCTGAATATTTCTCTATGTGTCTGTTTGTATACATATACATGCATGACTATGTGTGTGCATATATATGTATATATTATGTATAATATATATATATATATATATATATATATATATATATATATATATATATATAGAGAGAGAGAGAGAGAGAGAGAGAGAGAGAGAAGTACAGAAAGACTATTTTTATCTTAGGTAAATTAATTTGTATTTGTATGGGTACTCTGGTGTGTTTTTGCTATAAAATTTGAACTTAAAAATGAAGTATCTGATATTAAATAGTTAATAAACAGAAAAATGAAATAAACCAAAAAATGAAAGTTGGGAATGTATGGTCTTCTGCTACACTAATTATTCTGTAACTGAACTTTGAATATCAGATATTTATCAGATAATATCAGTAACACAGTGAGACTGATGATGTGGCAAGACCATCACTATGAAATGTATTTAAGAAATTCAGATTATCAGCTGTGTTTTCCTTTTATTCTTTTAATCTTAGTTTTTTTCACTCTTTGCAAAGTAAAAACTATCACAACCTCCTTTTCTCATCTAGTATAGCTGCCAAAATAATTTGTTTAGACAATTCATATTCTTCAATAGGTTACATGATCTTAAACGTTTGAGAAAAATGTTTTCAACTGTTTTTATGTTATTTACATATCTGTGATTTTTTCATTTTTAATTAGAACACATGTAATGGGAGGTAATATCTCTATATTTCAATGTTGAAAAATTTAAAGGTCTTAATCATAGTACTTGTTGTAATACAGAGCTATATACATACCAAATAATAATAGTAATTTGAAAAGATAGAACATAATGACAATTAAACAGGAGGATTGCAAGTTCAAGAGCAGCATCAGCAACTCTGTGAGACCCTTTATCAAAAATTGTTCCATCTGTATCACTGAAATAAAATGTTGTGGATCTAACCAGTGGTATAGCTACCCTGGGTTCAGTGTCCAGTGTTAGAGAAGAAATGAATAAAAATAAATGAAAAAAGAACGAATGAGTTGATAACAGTTTCATGAAATAAACATGTATTCTCTGAGGTAACCTATTAAAGGTTTTTTTTTTTTTTTTTAATTTAGGTGGAACAAATAAAAGAATGAGGTTATTTTGTCCTAATGATAATATTATAAAACTCATAAAACTTATTTTGATAATTTTATATTATTGAAAAATTGGAATATTACTTTAATTATTTATATTTCTCTGTGTTAATAACTAGTTGCCAGCTAGTTATATCTAGTGTATAGTGGGCATGGTTCTGCCACCATTCTTTGACAATATCAATTATTTAATCATAATAACAACTAGTTTCCAGCTAATTATATCTAGTGTATAGTGGGCTTGGTTCTGCACCATTCTTTGATAATATCAATTATTTAATCATAAATATGGCTTAAGAATCCTAATCTTAGGAGGCTTACTGAGGCTTGAGTGTGAGTGGAAAATATTGAATATGAAAATAATAACAAGGACTTTGGAAAATGTTTATTTTTTCTCTCTCTTTCTCTGATTAATGTGGGAATCTATCTATATGTCTATTCATTTATTTAGAAACAGATTTGATTGGCTATTGAAAAGGCAACTTGATATTATTGGTTTTTATATGACAAGAGAGGAAACAGTCCCCTTGTCCTCTATGAAGCACCAGAAGATGTGTTTTCTTTCTTTTTTTAAAAAAAAATCTATATTTTTAAGTTTTATTTATTTATTTATTTATTTTCTCATTTTTTTATTATTAGTTGTTCAAAACATTACAAAGCTCATGGCATCTTTGATATAAGGAGAGCAACTAAGAACAGAATAGGGGGGAAGAGCATGAGAAGAAGATCACCATTAAACAGGGATGAGAAGGGGGAGGGAAAGAGAGAGAAGGGAGATTGCATGGTAAAGGAAGGAGACACTCAGTGTTATACAAAATTACATATAAGAGGAAGTGTGGGGTAAGGGGAAAAAAACAAGAGAGAGAAATGAATTACAGTAGATGGGGTATAGAGAGAAGATGGGAGGGGAGGGAAGAGGAGGGGGGATAGTAGAGGATAGGAAAGGCAGCAGAATACAACAGACACTAGTATGGCAGTATGTAAAATAATGGATGTGTTACCGATGTGATGTGTTTTCTTTCATGTCATGTCATCAAGATCTGAACCATTTGCTATTTTGGAGCTGAGGAAATTTACTTATTTTCTTTCTGTTCCTGTTTCTCTATCTCAAAGGTAGCAATAAATATAGCAGCTTGTTTATGATATTTTCCAATAGTTTTAAATAAATGATGTGGAGACAGCTGTAGACATATGCAGACAGTGCCCCAGAAAAATAACAGTGACTCTTGCCACTGTCATTCATCTCATGGTCCTTTGTTGTCATATTACAACAGTGCTGGAGGATCATAGAGATTTAATCCCTGACAGTATCATTGATTCTCTGTGATCTAAATTGTGACAGATAATCTTTCTGAGTCTGGTTTGTCATAAATCAGTTGGTGATGAATGGTTCATTTCCTGCACAGATGTTTGACAAATTTTTTTCATTGTTCGTACACTGTTGGGTGACATTCTTAGAATGCATTCAGCTGCAGTTATTTTAAATGTTATTACTAACAGCCTCCCGAATTGTCTCCATGACACCTATCTTGTGAAGCTTTTACTATTATTTTCAGTTACATCAGAAATTTCCTTCTAAAAATAAATTTACTCTTGTCACATTACTTCAGATGTACCTTTAAGATAAAAATAAAAACAAATAAGAAACTAACATAAACATAATGAATTTCTTTTGTTAGTCAATAGCTAAACATACTATAGAAGTTTCCTAATTTAGTTCTTCCAGTGATTCTGCAATAGAAGTGATTGTTTTCTCAATTTTAAGTGCTGAGGAGACTGTTAGAAGTAAAATGAATCATGTTCTAACAGCATGATCTTCTCTTTCTTATTGAGACTTAATGAAGAATCTATCAGTGATTTTCTGCTCCTTGAAACTTAGAACTTAACATGCTTTTATGCACTGAAAACAAATACTAAAAACAATCAAAATGTCATGTTTTACATCTTTATTAAGGTAATAGTATAATTAAAAACCCTATGTATCAGCAGTCTGATATAAGAAAAAAATCTTTTTAATATTTGCATCAATATTTCTGGAAATAATTTGAAAAAATGATCTAAGGTATTTGAAAAAAAGCTATAACACTTCACTGAAATAAATAGCACTGTTATTGTTTTTGAGGAAATCATAATATCAGGATATGGTGAATTAAAAATAATTTTTATGGTTAAGCTATAATGGATAATACTTAAATAGATTAAATTTAATGAAAAAATTTGCATAGGATGCATAAGTATGATCAAGCATAACTAATCATAATAGAGATACCTGTAAAATAAGAGTAGTTCTACCGAATATTTAACTGTATCATGATAGTAAAACTGTATCATGATAGTATAAAAAAAATTATAGTGTGGACACAAGCTAGCAGATCTATTATATGAGAATAACACTGGATAACTAGAAAATTTCTAATTCTTTTGAAAATGAATTTGATAAATTAATTGTAGAACTTGAAATTTTTTAGTATTAAGTTCATTTCTAGAAATCTTGCCTGAAGTTACATTAAAAAAGTGTGATATTTTATAATGAGCACATATATTATAATTTAAGCAGTAGAACATATTGTGTGTTCAAGTTCCTACAGGCATGACATTAAGCAATTTAAAGCAGAAGAACAAGTTGTAGGTAAATTCTTCTCAGTGACATTATCACCTGTATCTTTAGTAGAACTGCATAAGCATCTCAATAAAGTTTAGAATCAATGCACAATTAATGAAGGCTGCCAGTAATTTTTATGTAATTTTTCATCTACCATCTTTAGAAATGTAATTAATATATAATTTGCCTATAATAAACATAATATTAGTATTTCAACTATTTTGCAGAAATATGATTCCTGTCTCATCACAGTGAAAACTTTAATAAATTTAGTATAGTCCTTAAAATATTTATTATAAATATTATGTTAATTCATTATAGAGATCAGTCTAGTTTATACTCTTTACTAAAAATGGCATTTTAAACAAAAATTGCATATTTATAGATACTTCCATTTTATTTTCAGATGTGCATCTATAAGAAAAGCAGATTTTTGTGAAAAGTATTTAAAATTACTTTTTGATTAGCTACAATGTATATTATGCAATTTTCTAAGAACACTGTGAAGTATGTACACATTAAAAAAAATTAAGCATATATGTAAATATTTTAGTATATACATATGCACATGTATGCAACATAATGCAGTGTTTTGATGTTCTAGCACAGAAGTATTGGAATAATAAAAATTGGAATATTTTTATTATTCTTTCAGATTCCATTACACTAAATTCTAAACTGGCAAGCTGGAATGGATATATTTCTCTCAATACAACATAAACTAATAGAAATAAAGAAAATTAAGATTTTTAAATTAATTTAACAACTACCTATTGTGTTAAAAGATAGTGAGGTCCTGAAATTAGAATACAAATTAAAATCTGTATATATTTTTAAATATTTTAGCTCTATTAATTTTTGTACATGAGTCCAAAATAACAATGAAAATACCTAAATCCACAACCTAAGAGACCAAATTTCCACAATAACTAATTACATAACTATTCTATCCCTATTCCATGGTAACTCCTGGAAATGACTAGAAGTTTTTCTAGTAGTAATAGTAATAGTAATAGTAATAGTAGGTAAATGTTAATGTTTTTAATTACCCAAATTAGGTTTTCAATTTGTAATCTCTTATGGTTTATTTATTATTTCTGCCCACATGAGGTTAAGAGATATGTGGGAGGGAAGCCCTGAATGGGACTATGTAAATTTCCTGGGAGTTACATAACAAAATACCACAAACTGTGTAGCTAACAACAGAAATTTATTTCTCAAAATTCTAGCAGTCAGAATGTGAAATCAAGGTGTAAGCAAGGCTGTGCTCCTTCTGAGACTCTGGATAAATTCCATCCTTTCCTCTTCCTAGCTTTGGTGATAACCCTTAATCCTCCTTATTTTTGTCAGCTTGCAGCTGCATCATTCCAATCTGCTTCTGTTCTCACAGGTCCCTCCCTTCCCATTATCTTATTATATATAGTCCTTCAAGCATATTAGTTAAGGGGCAACATTAATTCCCTCATTTTTACTGTGTGATATAAACCTATTGGATTTTACCATCTTGGCCATTTTTTTTTAAAACTCACAGATTAATTTTGTTCAAATTATAATTTAAAATAAACAACTTACAAGAATGACAGGTTTATTGTATGTTTTATTTCACAAGCCCAAGCACTATTAAGTACCCCATTTTGTAATGCCATTTGAACATTCTTAAGTTAGATATATACACAGTTATTTTGTATAAAATATGCTGGCATTTTAAATCTATAATTTTCATGTAAGATTGAATTAATTTAAATGACATTTAAGAAAAATCAAATAATAATTCCTTTAAAATAATATCTCAGACATTTTAAGTGTGTAATAGAATAATATTAACAATCCACATTGTTTGGACAACCAAGGTACCCTTTAACAGATGAATCGATGAAGAAATTATGGTGTATATATACACAATGGAATATTACTCAGCCTTAAGAAGAATGAACATATGACATTTGCTTGTTTATTGATGGGACTGAAGTTACCATGCTAAGTGATATAAACAAGTCTCAAAAAAACCAAAGGCCAAATGTTCTCTCGGAGATGTGGATGCTAACCCATAACAAGGGTATGGGAAGTATAGGAGTTCACTGAATTGGACAAAAGGGACAAAAGGGGATGGGGGATGGGAATAGGAAAAACAGTAGAATGAATTGCACATATTTTTTTCTATGTTCATATGAACACATGACCAGTGTACCCACACAAGAATGGAATAAAAATTGGAATGGCTTGCACACCATGTATGCATAATATGTTAAAATACACCCTAAGGTCATGTGTATGTGAAAAACAAATTTAAAATAGGAAAAAAAATACTTTTATATAGGTTTTGTATTCAAAATGCCATTCCATGCTGTCAGTGATGAGAAATAAAGTAATGTTTTCTGTTAAATAAAAATAATCTGTATTTGCATAGTTTCCTTTCCCAGAATGTTTATATGGTCATTTGCTTTGTTGTTATTGCCTAGCATTCTTTTTGTTTCCATTTGAAAGACTCCCTATAGCAATTCCCATAAATTAGGTCTAGTGATAATTAACTCACTCAATTTTTTTTCCTAGAAAGTTGTTAATTTTTCTTAATTTTTAAAGGAAAGTATTGCTAGTGCTCTCTTCTTGATTGTTAAATTGTTTTTAATTTGTGTGTGTGCATTGTTTTTCTTTGAAAAATTAAATATCATATATGACCTAAATTTTTTCCATAATATCCACTGATGATTTTCTGGAAGCTACATCATAGGAGATAAATCACTGTTCAGTTCTTGTGTTCAGAATTTTGTATTTTTATTTTAATTTATTTTAGTCACTGATAGGAACTTATTTATTTATTTATTTATTTATTTATTTATGTATTTATTTGTTTATTTATATTCAGTACTATAAATCGAACAGCCTTTATTTATTTATTTATATGAAGTGCTGAGAATCAAACCCACTGCCTCATACATACCAGGCAAGTGTGCTACTGCGGAGCCCCAGCCCCAGCCCCAGCCCATCAACAATCTTGATTTTTAAATTTTGATACTTACAATTTGCCTTACTGTGGGTCCTTTGTGGATTCATCTTAATTATTGTTCTTTGAGCTTCTTGAATTTGGGTATCCATTTTCTTTCTCAGAATTGAAAAAAAGTCTATTATTTTTTTCAAATGAGTTCTGCTTCCCCTTCTCTTTCTCTTCTTTAGAGATACATGCAAAACACATATTGGTCTTTGTGATGTTGTCTCATAAGTCCCTTAGAGTTTCTTCACATTTAATTTTTTTTTGCTTTTCTTTGTTTCTATCAATAATTTCAAAAAGCCTTTATTTGAGTTCAATGACTCACTCTTGTGCTGGATTAAGTCTGTTACTGAACACTTCTAGTGAATTTTTTATTTCATTTATTGTTTTATTTAGCTTTTTATACTGTCATGTTGGCATTTTTACATCTTCCATGTATTTTCCTGATTTTATGTAGTTTTCTTTTTAATATTTATTTTTTACTTGTAGTTGGACACAGTATCTTTATTTTATTTATGTATTTTTATGTAGTGCTGAGGATTGCACCCAGGGCTTCGTGTGTGCTAGGCGAGTGCTCTACCACTGAGCCAGAATCCCAGCCCCTTTGTGTAGTTTTATGTGTGTATTCTCTCATAACACATGTAGGTACTTTTAAGAGGACTATTTTTCATTTCATGAAATTATCCATAGACCTTCAATGTCTTAGGATTGGTCTTTGGAGAGTTGTTTTGTTTATTTTATTTATTTGAGTTTTTTCATGTGTCTTGTTATTTCTGTTATAAATTTTTTGTTGTTTTTGCATTTGAAAAGACAGCTATCTCTTCCAGCCCTTGTGAATCAGTTTTATTTGGGGAACACGTTTCATAAATTAATCAGAAATTTTGGAAGCCCCTTGAATATTTTATTGGAGTGTGTCTTTTCTGGACTTGAAATATGATTTCTGAATTAGACAGGTTTGCTGGTTTCTTTAGGAAGGTCTTGTACACTCTTCCTCCCCTTGGTGTATCACTGTAGTACTGTAGAGTCTGATGCTTAGACAATCCTTTTGAGCGCTCTCTGGTTCTCAGCCCAACTCAGGTATTGAAAGTAAGAGATTTTCTCATATGAGCTTTGAGACAAGTGAGACAAATCATTTCCTCAGACACCTGTCTCTCCCTAAACAACACCCAGAATATTGGAAGCATATCCACCCTTCCTCCTAAGAAAGTAGTCATGAATTATGTTTGTCCTGCTGGGTTGGGCATGGAGTTGAAAACAGGTGAAAGGAAGTGGCTTTTCCCCCATCTTTAAATGAAACTGTGTATTCTGTGGAATACCTCAGTTTCATAACTGGCTCTGAAATGTTCTTACAGTATCAATGGACCATAATCTTGCTATGTCAATGTTTGTGAGGAAGTGAGGTCTGGGGCTTTCTACTCTGCAAAATTCCAGACACCACTCATGAAAACATTTTATTTTAATAAAAAGTCAGTATTAGGTTACTCATATTATAATGTAACTGTAATTTAAGTATAATTTCTTAAATGTGAGCTACATTGTAGCATAAAATTCATTTTATGGGAAAGTTTAAATACATTCAGCCACTTTTATCTTGTAACCCATTGAGTTACAATAAATAATAACATCATGATATTTGTGGTATTGTTTAAGTATCCTAAACCTGTTGGGTTTTTCAAGTTGAAATATTCTTGTAAAATATGTAACATTTAAATTATTTTTCAATGATGGATAGCTGATTATATCCAATTAAAGTCATATGCAATCTCCAAATTTATAATCCAATTTTCTCAAAAAAGTTTAGTTAAATAGCATTTTTTTCTGAGCCCTGAAATAAGGGAATCTGATGAGTACATTTAAGGTTTTTATATTCTAAGGAGTTAAATTCTAAACCAAATCTGAAATCAATAGAATTATGAAAATTTGGGAAAGATAAAGGTTGAGAATCTTGGCAGGACAAGAAGAGCTTTCTGGTACTGTGATAGTAGGAGCAAATGTGACTCCATTTTGTTTTATGACTTCATCCTGTATAACAACCATGCCAAGTAGAAGAGTCATGACTGGAGCAAGATGTTCTTTTTCTTTTGTTATAGAAACCTTTAAGAACACGGAACTACCTATTGGGGCATTGTTTCTGTAACTAGGGTAATGGGGCTCTCTTTCTGTAACTGGGGTGACTGGGCTAACTGTGATTGGTTAGGCTTCCCTCTGCTTGACTGCACTGTCCCGCTTCTGTAACCTGGCTTGCTTGCATTGGCTAGACCCCCTGAACATCCCTTTTTGGGTTTTCAGGCTTATAAGGAGTGCCCTTGCAATTGTTTGGGGCTGATCAGGAACAGCTTTATGTTCTGGTCAGCCGCCACTGGTGTGCTTCAGTAAAGGCTTGATTCGATTATATGTGAGTGGTCTGGAAGTCAGTTTATGAAACCCTGGGACGAAGCTTTAACTATAACAGTACATTCCCAAAACATCAGATCAAAGGTGAAGTTTTTGTTGATGCTTTTGTTGACATTTTGTTCCTTTTATTTTTCCCCTTACCAGCTTTGCCATTTTATACCTATTCTTTCCATTTAATAGAAACTCCATTATTTATAGTTCCTCACTTATTTTTTTCTTCTTCATAGCTAAAACTGTCATATAATTTAGATATTGATCTTTATTTTTCTAGCATACTGACATATTATGAAGTGGTCTTTTAGTGAATTCATGAAATAAATCACTTCCTTTTACATTTAATGTTTTCACATTCATTGTACAATGTACATAACACACACATTTTATGGTTGAATTCTAGCTTCTCTCACATCAACAGGCAGGTGTGGGAGTGGGAGGGAGTTGAGAAACTTGAGAAGATTGCAAACCAGTGACAGGTGCCCACTGAACTAGGATTTTATAAGATTACTCCATGTTTTTTCTCTACTCATGAATTGCGATAACTATGGATAATATGCTACACATTGTGAGAATTAAATTATGTGTGTCAACTTGCATAAGTGTGGTACTTAGTGTTTTAGATGTTGAAGTGAAGGGATTTTATGATATGCTTAATATCTACAATCAGTTTATTTTAATAAAGGACATTAGTGTATTAATGTGTGTGGGTCTCATCAAATCAGTTAAAAGCCTCAACAATAATAACAAGTTTTCCTGGGAAAATAATTCTATCCCAGTACTGTAACACAGAAATCCTGCATGAATTTCTAGTTTGGCAGACATAGGATTACATTCTGACTTGTGAGGTGTGACCAGTGGTTTGACTACATGTTTAGAAACTCAGAAATCTGGCAATAAAGAATTATTGGGAAGAGGTAAGTGGTTTTGTATCTCTGAATGGGTTAAAAAAATGAGAATTTTTGTGAGAAAAAATAACTGTGTACTGTTGTTTCATGTCACAAATATTTGGGATTTTTAGAAGTATTATTTTGCAGATGTATGTTCTTACCCCTACTCATTCTCTGAATCTTCTGAAGTATTAACATTTTTGGCCAGCAATCTCTTCTCTCTGATAAGAATAATGATGATGATGATGATGATACTGATATCCCTTTTTTAGTGGGTTTTGAGTTAGCTTTATTTTCTTCATGTAGCAATCTTACATTGAAAGCACAAAGTAAAACAAAAAAATGAAAAATTCAAAAAATATCTTAAAAGACATTTTTTCCTTAGTTAAGAAATTTTAAATTTTATTCATGTTTCATTAATTGTTTTAGATGGAAAAAAGAAAATAATTTGCATAAAGAATATAATAATAGTATCCAAAGATTGAAGATACACAAACAATATTGCTGAAAATGTGGACCAAGAAAGTTCCAAAATATTTTACAATAAACAGAGAGGAAAAATTCTAATATTGTAGAAAAAGTTCTAACCAGGGAGTAGTATAATCATTTTTAATGTCAACAAGAATTTTATTTGAAGATTAATTCCATACTAAAACAAGTAATTTTTGTTTATTAAACCCCATGAAGTTAGTAGTTGGTTTTCTAATTCCTAAAAAAATCAAAATTATTCAGGGAGTAAAATTGCAAAATAAATATTGATAATATGAAATATAATGTCTTTTTTCATTAAAATGTATAGGAGTGTGTTGATAAGCAAATTGTGTTCTTTTAAATTTCTTGATGATACGTGATTTTAAGTGTAAAAATACATATTTCCCACATAGGAAAACAAACTCTTTATAGTTGTGTAAAAAAACACTAAAATCAGAAACATATTTCAAAATTTAGGAATATAAATATTTTTCCAATCAGAAATTTCAAAAGCATGTTTACATTATATATTTTTATTTCAATATAATACATACCTAAATTGCATATATTACTTTGAGTTTTGTGTACTTCATATTTTGTTTAATAGATGCATTCCTGCTATCATATATATATATTTTATGTCTTTTTAAAAATTATCTAGTATTTACAATATCTATATAAAATATTTAGCTTTAAATTTTATTATTTGTTTGCTACATGTGGTGGTGGGAATTGAACATGGACTTTTTGTTTGGTAAATGCTCTATCACCTAAGCCCACATGCCCCACCCTGAAGTTTATTCTGGAGAGATATGATTTTGTTATATGATTGAAGCTATGACCAACAATTAGCTGAGGGATGTTCTTACATACTGATGCTAGTGTTAACTATTTTTGCAAGTATAAAAAAATCATGCAGCTAAATAAAAGTTGATTAATTCAGAAACCTATATTCATAAATTTAAATTTGTTTATGCATATATCTTAACATGTTAAAAATATGTTCTACACAAACTTACTACAAAATTTCTCTAGGAGACATGTTATTGCTCAGCAAAAAAAAAAAAAAAAAAAAAAAAATTGGAGTAGAATTCAGTGTCAGGATTAGGGTAATACAGAAGTTAGGATCAGGGTAAATGATAAGTACTTTCTTTTGAGTATGTGAAACTATACGTAGCAATTACCAGTTCCCAACTGGCAACTGATCTTGTGCAGCTCTTGGAAAATTCAGATTAAAACAAATTTTACCATTCAATCACACATTATTTACAGATTTGGCAAAAAAGTACTTGCTCCCCACATCTGCATATTCCTGAAAGTTTGGACATTGTCTTGGTTTACATTGAATTCCTAAAACTTCTTTAGTTGTGAAGCAAATAGAAAGTAAGTAACAGATTTGTTTGAGAAAATTTATTCACTTAGTTGAATAGTGAGACAACATTTCTAAAACAAAAATTCTTAGTTATTTAAAAAACTTTGATAGCATTTATTATCTTTCAGAGTTTTGTATATATTATTTCATGCCCTCCCAGTTTTTAAGGGTCTGGCTTGAAAAATCAACTGAAATCATTTTTGTTTACTTCTAAATATAACCAGTCATTTTTTAGCTCTTTTAAAATTCTGTCATTTTTCAGATTAGGCATTAATATCTATCTATCTATTTATCTATCTATCTATCTATCTATCTATCTATCTATCTATCTAGACATAGTATCTTTATTTATTTATTTTTATGTGGTACTGAAGATTGAACCCTTGTCCTCCAATGTGTGAGGCAGGCACTCTACCACTGAGTTAGAGCCCCAGCACCAAGGTTAGGCATTTTTATAATCATGTGCCTTGGAATGGGTTTGTTGTAATTTTTTTTTTTTTTTTTACATTTGGAGTCCTGTATGCCTCCTGTATTTTATTTTCTGTTTTATTTTTTTAGATTTGGGAACTTTTCTTGTTTCACGGAAAATGTTTTGCATTCCTTTAATTTATATCTCAGAGCCCCTATAAATCCTAGATTTGACCTTATATATATAACTCCACATTTCTTGAAAATTCTGTTCATATTCTCTTAACATCTTTTCTCCATGATCAAATTTCTTTGCCAAGATTATGTATATTGTTTTTGTTACCTCAATATCTATTTTTCAGATGATCTAGTCTGTTGGTAATGCTTTCCATTGAATTTATAATCTGGTTTATCATTTTCAATTTCAAGAATTTCCAATTGATTCTTCTTCAAAATATGTATCTCATTCTTGACATGACCTTTCACTTCTTATATTTTCTCTCTTATTCCAATCCTTACAACATTTTTTACCTCTTAGATTATCTTATCTACAAACTTTCTAAATTCATTCCTTGACATTTCCTTACTGCAGTGTCAGTGGAGTCTATTTTGAATCATTCTGTTTTGTTTGGGATGTTTTCTTCTCTTGTGTTTTTTTTTTTCATATTGTTTAGTGTCTACCCATCTATTAAAATGGACCTGAATCCATGGGGTTTCTACTCTACCAGCTTTTAGTTTTCTTGTAGGTTTCCAGTACCTCAGAGATTAAGGGGAGTCAAATAACTGCAAAAAAACCTATGCATATAACATATAGTAATAAATTAAGTATTTAGTTTCTATTATGAAATCTACAATGTTGATTGACAAAATAAACATAAATTGTAGCGTCAGCAATTTCTATCAGTAAAGATAGTAGTTAATCATGAATTATGTCCATCATAAACTCAATTGATATTACCTATGACTTCCAGTGTTTTAACTTCTTCTATAGCATTAGTGGTGGGGTTTGACATTTTACAAACTAAGCAGTGGTAAGAGAAGTTAAAAATAGAACTAATTAAGAAGAAAAGATCAGGCAGACATGGATTTGCAATTTTCAAATAGGGCTGATCCATAGACAACGTAGGGTGCATTGTTTACGAGGAGGGAAGAGAATAAATAGAGGTAAAGGAAAAATTAGAGGAAGAGTGAAAGAGAGAACAATGAGTCTGGCTTCTGTTTGTTTATTTTCTATTTATTTATAGATTTTTAAATTAGTGCATTATAGACATACACAACATTAAAATTCACCATGCTTTATTCATATTTGTACAGAAAGAATTTGGTTTTTTTCATTCTATTGTTCATCCCCCTGTTCATCCTTCCTGCCTTCCCTGTAACCCCTTCCTGTACTCCACAGATATTGCTGCTATTTTTTTTTAATTTCCCTTTTTCCAATATATGGTCAAGTATTCACATATGAGGGGAAACATTCAACCCTTTGCTTTCTGAGTGTGGCTTGTTTCACTAAGAATTGTGTTCTCATTTTATCAATTTTCCACCTAGTGCCATCACTTAATTCTTCTTAATGAATAAGTAAAACTTTTATTGTGTATATATACCATGTATTCTTTATCTATTAGTCTGTAGATGGGCATGTGGGCTGGTTCTGTAAATAGGTTATTATGAGTTGTGTTGCTATAAGTACTGATGTCCCTGTGTTTCTATAGTATGCTGATTCCAGATACTGGATATATACCAAGGAATGGGACAAGTGAGTCAGATGGTGGTTCTATTCCAAGTTTCGAAAGGGATATTCATACAGTTTTCCAGGATGGCTGTACTAATTTGCAGCCCTACCAACACTGCATTAGTGTATATTTCCCAATACATATTCTCTTTTAAAATTATTTTCAGGTGTACGTACAATAAAGTCTATTTTGACATATTATACATACATGCACAATAACTTCCCATTCTTGTGCTATATATACTGTGGAGTTACACAGGTGTGTATTCATATAAGAACATAGAAAACTTATACTGTTTTATTCTACTGTTTTTCCTATTCCCATTTCCTCCTTTCCCTTCATCCTCCTATGTCTAATCCAATAAACTTTATTCTTCCTTTCCCCAAAAATGTTCTCTCTGATATGTGGATCCCCCCACAAACAATATTCTTTTTTTTTTTGAGAGAGAGAGAGAGAGAGAATTTTTTAATATTTATTTTTTAGTTATCGGCGGGCACAACATCTTTGTTTGTATGTGGTGCTGAGAATCGAACCTGGGCCGCACGCATGCCAGGCAAGCGTGCTACCACTTGAGCCACATCCCCAGCACCCCCCACAATATTCTTGATAATTGATATTTTGAGTGGAGTGAGATAAAATCTTTATGTATTTCTTTTTTAATCTAATAGTTTTATTGCAGTATAGGGAAAGAGCAAGGGCACAATAATACAGACTCTCTCTTCCTTGTAGTTTTTATTTGAATTTACCTGATTCCTAGAGACGTTGAACATCTTATTTAGATTTTGTGTACATTTAGTAATTGAGGGTTTCATTTTTTAGTCTTTTTTTTATTCTGAATATTAATTTCCTGAGCATCAGATGAAAAATATTTTCTCACATTTGTAGGCTCTCTGTTCACATTCTTGTTTCCTTTGTTATGCAGAAGTTTTGAAATTTGAATTTATCCCACTTATTGATGCTTAGTTTTATTTCTTGTGCTTTAGAAGTCTTGTTAAGTTGATAATTTTGTCAATATGTTGGAGTTTTGGGCCACATTTTCTTTAAGCAAGTGTAGAGTTTCTGGTTTAATTCCTAGGTCTTTGATCCACTTGGAGTTGGCTTTTGTGCAGGGTGAGAGGGATCAAGTTTTATGTTTTTCTACATATGAATATTCAGTTTTCATAGCACCACTTGTTAAAGTCTCTCTTTTATCCAACGTATATTTTTGGCATTTTGTTGCATATCAGGTCACTGTATCTTTCTGAATTTGTCTGTGTTTTCTATTCCATTCATATTCAGGTCTGTTTTTGTGCCAATACAATGTTGCTTTTTAAATTAAATCTGTGTGATATAATTGAATATCTGGTAATGTGAAACTCGCAGCATCACTCTTATGGTTCAGGATACATTTGGCTCTTCTATGTCACTTCTGTGTTAAAATGAATTTGAGAAATATATTTTTGTGTGTCATAAAAAATGTCTGTGTTGTGAAGGATGTCATTAATATTTTGATTCCGATTGTACTGAGTCTGTTCACTGGTTAAGGTAGTATGATTATTCTGATAATACTGATTTTCTTATTCAAGAACATTGGAAGTATTTCCACTTCTTAAGGTTGTCTTCAATTTGTTTTTCTTCACCATTTTATAATGTTCATTGTTGAGTTTTTACATCTCCTAGGTTAGATATTTTTCCAAGTATTTTTTAGGGTTTTTTGAATAAGACATTTTTCCCAATTGTTTTGAAGCAGGTTTGCTATTGTAATATAGGAATGCAATTGATTTATGTATTATGTTCTTGTATCAGCTCATTTAGTAGATTTGTTATCAGCACTATAAATTTTCTGATGGAGCATTTTAAATCATCTAAGTAAAATGTTCATGTCATAAGTAAACAGAGGCAACATGACTTTTTCTTTCTCATGTGTATGCCATTAGATTTCTTCTCTTGCCTGTTTGCTCTGGATCGAGATTCAATGAGTGGTGAACGTTTACTTTTTTGTTTTGTTTTTTTGTTTTTAGAAAAAATCTTTCATTTTTAAAATTTCATTTGTTTTTGGCATTTGGCTTATCACACACAGCTTCTATAATTTTGAAGAAATCAACTTCCATCACTCCTCCCTCTGGTATTTTAAACCTTAATGGGTGCTGAGTGTTGTGAACAGGCCTTTCTGAATCTATTGATTATCTCATGGAATTTTTGTACTTAAATTTGTTTATATAGTAAATTGTGTGTGTGTGTGTGTGTGTGTGTGTGTACATATGTATACATACATATATATGTAATTAAAAAAATTGTTTTGGTATTGGGAATTGAACCAAGGCATAGTTTGAAAATTAGGTTCATATGCCATTATGCACTTTTCAATTTTTTCCACATTTTTGTTAATGCATTATAGAATGATGGGATTTATTGTTACACATTGACATATTAATCTAATATAAAAATAAGCAATATCATTCCCTAGTGTCTCCATTTCCTTTTTTCTTCCCTCCCCATGTCCTTTTACTCCTTATTTGTTTCTTCTTTTTAGATATATGTGACAGTAGAGTACATTTGGAGATATTATACATGGATAGAATATATCTTATCCTAATTAGGATCCCATTCATGTTGTTGTACATGGGGTGGAATTTCACTGGTCATGTATTTATATATAAACATAACTTTATGTCCAGTTCATTCTCATGTCTTTCCTATTCTCATGCTGCTCCCTTACCTTTATTCTCCTTTGTCTACTACAGTGAACTTCTGTTATTCCCTCCCCACTCCTTATTGTGTATTAGCATCCACATATAAAAGAAAATATTTAGCCTTTGGTTTTGGGGACTGACTTATTTCACTTAGCTTGATAGTCTCTAATTCCATCAATTTACTGGCAAATGCCTTAATTTTATTTTTCTTTAAGGATGAGTCATGTTCCATTTTGTATATATAATCACATATTATTTTGGATATATGATTTTAAGAGAGACTAGGTTGAAGGGTCAGAAGATTGGAAAAGAAAAGCTATGGGCATGGTTCTGCAATTCTCATGTATCCTTATGGAGAATAAAATTGACACTTGTACCCCAGGCCATTTGTTCAAGACTAGAACGTTCCATCCCAAATAGGGTGCATCAAAGTCACTTGGAGAGCTCACTCAAACTCAGACTTCTGGTCCTCAACTCAGAGTGTCTGACTCAGGTGCCAGGGGTGGGCCTGAGCATCTGTATTTCTTACAAGCCTCCAGGGTTTGCTAATGTTCATGGTCTAAAACTTTCAACTGATATTCCTAGTCGTCTAGAAATTTCAGGGGCAATGAAGGTGACATATGGTCCTCCTTGGGTCCAGTCTTCACCTTCTTTCCCTGCCCTACAGAAAAATCTGTAGCTCCTACTTAGATTACACCTGCATATGTCCATGTTAAAATGGGGAACTTAGGATCCTCCAGTGTCATGGGCCTTCCTCATTTGAAGATCTTTTACCTGAAGACTGCAAGCCCTACATCTGTACTTCAAGCACTGTTTACATATCAGTTTTTAGAATCTCATCTTTTGGATTGTTGATTTCCATGTGAATTTCAGATTATGATTTGCTCTTAGAATTCCAAACTGAGTTTTCATGATATTTTATCCAGGACTTTGTGGACACAGGATGTTGCTGACCACATTGGGATTCCTCTTTTCCCGTTTGACGAAAAGAAGCTACCAGTCTGGGAGTAACCCCTCTAGTGTCAAGGAGGAGCCAAACATATGTGTCCATTTGGGTTCCTAGGACTATTCTGAAAAATAATACTTGCTGGGTATATTAAAAATAAATTTATTGTACCAAAGTCTAGGAGTCCAAACTGGAATATAATAATGTACTTACTCTGAAATGTCTAGTGGGGAAATTTTCCCTATCTCATCTAGCTTTCAGTGGTTGTGGGAAATACTTGGCATACCTTGACATGTAGATTCTTCTGTCCTTTTTCTATCACCATTATTACATGGTGTTCTCTCTGTACAGGTATTCTTGTCCAAATTTTACTCTTCTAAGATCATGAGTCATTAGATTTTAGCCTACTCTTATTGACTATAGCCTCTTATAACATTTTCATATGCAAAAACCTCATTTGCAGGTGAGGTAATAAGTTGATGTGCTGGGAAGGACATGCCTATTCAACTCAGAGTATGTACTGAGCACTTACTATGCCCTCTTCCCTGTACTTCCTGTGGCAGCACTATAAGGTACACACAGGCATCACTGACACTGAATAAACTAGGATATGAAGCTCAGTAAAGTTGTGCTCCCACCAAAAGTACATGCAACACACAAGGTTGTAGTCACAGTGCAGCTGTAGTATGGGTCCACCTGTCCCATGAAAGAATAGTTCTGTACATCCTGCATCTCTGTAGACGTGAGACTGCTTCCCAGAAATGGTCCCAGAGTACTACAAAGGACTTCATATCTTTTAGTAGCTGCCTCTTTTAGTATCTTAGAGCAGGAATAGATGCATAAAATAATAATGCTCAAATTTACTCATCAATTATCCCCAAAGTTATAATATTACACTTCTAAATTTATAGTACTAGAATTTCATTGAACATCCTATGCAGGTTTATAGTATGGAATTTTTAAATTATTTTTCTTCACTATTTTTAGTTATATAAATGACAGAGTGAATTCGGAAATATTATATATACATAGAGTATAGCATTTAACTTTTTCTAATTTGGATCCCATTCTTATGGTTGTACATAATGTGGGGTTTCACTGTGTGTGTATTTATAGATGAACATAGGAAAGTTATATTTGATACATTCTGTCTTTTATATACCCATTTTCCCTACCCTCCTTTTATTCCCCTTTGTCTAATTCAATTAATTTGTATTCTTCCCTCTCCCTCCTGATTATTTGTAGGTACCCATATATCATAAAGATTATTTGGCCTTTGGTAGATTGGGTCTATTATGCTGATTTTATGTCTTTTGGGTTTAGACTAAGAAGTGGGATATCTTGGTCAAATGGTGGTTCCATTACAAGGTTTCTGAGGAATCTTTATAATGCTTTCCAGTATTGGTTGCACCAATTTGCAGTCCCGCCAGCAATGTATTAGTGAACCTTTTGCCCATATCTTTGCCAACATTTATTATCACTTGTATTCTTGATAATTTCCATTTCAACTGGAGTGAAACGGAATGTCAGTGTAGTTTTAATTTGCAATTCTCTAATTTGTAGTGATGTTGAACAATTATTTCATATATTTTTGGTAATCTGCATTTCTTCTCTGATGTTCCTCTTCAGTTCCTTTGCCCATTTGGTGATTGGAATACTTGTTTTTACCGTGTTAAGTTTTATTATTTCTTTATATATCCTGGAGATGAATGCTAAACCTGATGTGCAGGTGGCAACAATTTTTCTCCCATTGTAGGTTCTCTTCACACTCTTGATTGTTTTCTTTGCTGTAAATATTTCTAAATGGGCAACTCATGTAACTCTTGAAGAAATTCAATGATAAATGATACATGGAAACCAAAATAAAACTTACATGTGTGTCATGGTCATTTAAAGAGTCATAATACTTTCAAGACATAAAGGCAGTGATAATCCTATTTAAAATCATAAATGTAGGTACACAAAATGTAGGCTTTATAACCAAATCCCCATTTCAGTAATTCATAGAGTATAGATAGAAACCTAGTTCTGCTCTGTTTTCTGTGTTTTCCCTGAGCCAAGCTGCAGTAACAGGCCCAACAATCTAATTAATTCAGTTTGTTTGAATAGATATAAGACATTCTTATTAAAACCCATTGTCCCAGATAATATAATGATTTAACATTATGTCCTCTTTGCCAGTGTTAGATGTTGAAAATTTAAAATATTTTTTAGCATGTGTTATATGTTGACAATTTAAAATATTGTTTAGCATTCATCACAGATTTTCTAAATGCAGATGTTTGTGGTAGGTGAGGTAGAGGGAGAGGCTCTGCTTGTGATCATATAAAAAAAAACAAATTAGTTCATTCAAAAGTTGACAGATGTTGCTGAAGGGTGTTAGAACAATCAGTGAAAGAAGCTCAAAGAACTCAGTGAGAAATAAGCCTGTATTCTCATTTCAATTTATATATATGTAAATGTATTAATACAAATGACTATTTGTTGTGCTTACTTTATTCCTCCTTGTATTTACATTTTTACTTCAGAAGAAAGAATTAAATAAGAAAATGGATAAAAAGACACAGGAACAGTATAAGAGAAGCAAAATTCTTAAGACCACAAGCATATGAAAAGGTAAGTAAAAAGGATCTTTGTTCCTGTACCTTATATCTAGAAATGATTTTATTGTGCTTCAAAGTAACAAGTTTATAACTAGACAGGTCCCTTCTGTGAATTTCTCTGCTGATTAACTTTCCAAATGATCACTAAATTTAATTGAGCTCAATCAGGGGGTAGGTCAATAAAAGTTTTAGGCACATGTCATGCATTCTAGATAAAAAGATAAGAGCTTAGGAGATGGTTAAAATACCATTATCTGAATTGTCCAACATCCTTCATTCAGATCATGTGGTGAAAACAAAGCTTGTGTCCTGGAGGCACCTGACCTTTGTCCAACAGCTGGCAAATAGCACCCTCATAGAAGTATAAAGAATTTTGGGAGTTCATTTTGAAGTGTGAGGTTCCAGATTAGTTGGTATCATGATCTATTGCTTCTGGGAGAAGATAAAGATGGTCTGCTTCTACACCCTGGAGGTGGTGCATCAAGAACTATGTGGGCTCATGATTCTTTACACTCAGTAAATAGTGTGTGAGCATTTTGTAAGTAAATAACATGCCTTAGTGTACCTTTTGACCACTATCACCCTGAAGAGTTGCTACAGGGTGTAATCACTCCACAATCAGTGTTTCATCACAAAGCACTATCTGTATAAAAAGGGTTACTCTGAAAATACAAGAGAATCATTTGTTGAAACAGGAGCCTGTAGCCATGATGTAAAAGGGAGTTTTTTTGTTTTGTTTTTTAAGAATTTGGAGTCATCATCAGTGATAGAGAAGACTGGCAGACTCCAGGTGTTACCAGACCCAGGTCCAGGCTCCTCATCAATGGAAAACCAGTAGTCAGAAAATGAGAATGAGTGGGAAAGAAATTAGGTTTACTGAAGTTCCAGCACAGTGTGGGTGTGGGTGATATCATTCTCATAGTTCCCTCTTGGGAATCGCAGGGACACAAAAGGTTTTTATAGGGAGAGAAAGATGGGATTGTGAGGCAGAGGGAGAGAATGTTTCTCTTAGCAGGATTTTGGTCATCCAGGGTGTGTCTTCTTTTTTTCATTTCTAAATGGACCATCACAATGGAGATTGACTTTCTGGGTCTAGTACCTGTACTTTCTTTGAATAGACAAATTTATTTCTGTATGTTAAAAGTCACAGAAATTTACTTGCCTTGTGTTGACATATAACTAAAGATTAAGATGAGGCATGACACATTCTGATTTTATCTGAGGACCAACAGATGTTCTGGGTTTTGTAAATCTAATGAAACATTATACAGCAGTTCACATCTTAATCAGTTAGCCACAGCTTTTATCCAGAATTGAGAAACCTGAGTGGAAGAGAGGGTGTGACTGGGGGGGTGCACAGGGAGGAAAGTTGAAGTAACTTCCCAGGACAGCTCCCAATGGAGATGTCCTCCTCACTGTTTTGTTAATAAATCCAGAGGCACTTTACCATACAAATGTACTTACATATTTTTAATTTTAAAAACATTTTTTTTGTGCCAGTCTTCTCAGTAAGTTGTTGAAACTGGCCTCAAAGTATAGATATCCTGTCTCAGCCTACTGAGTAGATGAGTTGAAAAGTGTTCACCACAGCACCTGGATAAGGGTGGCCACTGTTACACAGAAGCAGTCCTTATTTTATTTGTAATGTATTGTTAATTAAAATAGTCAAACACTGACAAAAATATATGTACATGGAATACCATCCCACCCTGTTTCAAAACTTACCTCTAAAGTACTGAATATGAAAGGGCAATTCTTGAGCAGGCCAGCATATGATGAAATGTACAATATAGATTAGAAGAACTTTTAATTTTTTAAAAAAAATCCACAAAGTTTTTGAAATTACATGAAAATGAATCTTTATAAATATGTACTCTATTATGGATAGAAGAGGAACAATGTTAATGACAAAAAGAGCTCATGGAAAAACATGAGGTGATCTTTTAGCAGATTCTGAGTGGGGATTTAGCAGATTCAGTAAGAATTAAAAACTTAATGCTTCATGTGAGCAGGGTTGCATTCCCAAGAGGCTAGATTGTTGTACCTGGAGACTTCTGTACTGTCCTGGAAGACATCACCTGCCAATTCCATCCCAACTCAGAAGCAGGTAGGGAAGGCTCTAGGGTGACCAGGGGGAGGAGAAGGCATTTCATTCCCTGTCAAAAGAAGTTTCAGGGGACCAGCACAATGTTTCTGAGGAAAGTTGGGGTAAGAAGAAAACCAGGGAGGGGAGAGAATTGGAGCCTGTTCAGGGGTTCCTTGCAGAGCAGATGATGTGGAGTCTGGGTGTTTGTTGGTGGGAGCAGATTTGCAGAGGTGATAGCATGCCAAGCTTAGGAACCAGGAGGGGTGGGTATCTTTGGGGCTTTAAGGGTGTGGGAAGCATACTTGGACTGGAATGGAAGAGAGATTTCTTTCATTAATAAGTGACCGCAAGCAGTGTCATTTGAAGTCAAGGTTCAGAACATGAGTTGCCAGTGGTACTGTTTCCTCTGAAGAAGAACTTGTAGGTTTTCAGTGCAGGTCTGTATTTCACCTGATTTTCCTCAGGAGTGGTTATTTTCTTATTCACTGGTCGTTCATCCCAGTTCAACTGAATGGTATCAAACCAATCTTTTTTATGCTAAAGATTTCCATGTCCATGCACAACTTAATGTTGCCAGAAACATTTTGTGTACTTCTTCCTTGATGTTTATTTTATTTGGTCTTTCCCAATAAGTAGAGAAGCTCTGTCTAGTGGTATTAGTCAACATGGTCCCCAGTGTCTATACAGACATCTAGAAAGACCACAGGAGATGCTTTTTGAAATGTGTGATGAGTTGACTTTGAGTCCAAATAGAATTCACAAGTGTGCAATTAAGTATTCAAAATTATTTTGAGCCTCAGGGGGACCATGACATTCTCAAGTAGGAAGAAAAAAGGATTCTTCAGTATGATACTTCAAGGTATTTCTGAACAGAAAAGCATTATATGTTGAGAAAAAAAATTAGCTATATATTGAGATTTGTGTGTATCTTTCCTATGTGGAAGAATCTGGAATTGTTTTAGTTTACCTTTGATCTGTTACTACAGTAATAATGGAGGACATTGTCTTGCCTTTCCTTATCTGTCTTTCTTGCTTCCAGTTTCCTTCTGTATATAAACTTTAAAAAAGTCATTTATGGAGTGAAGTTCTTGTTTTTTCTGACATTCTGTTGTAAACAATGTTTATATTTTGAGCAGTAGAAACTTAGATGTACCATAGTTGTACATGTTTTTAATAGTTAAATATTAACATGGGTTATTTTAGGTCATTCTGTTCATGCTCAGTTTTAATAAATTTATTCCTGTTTTCTGAATGCTTAGTAAAACATTGTGGTTGGTATTAGAGGTGTATGGACATAGCAGCATTATTGTCTACAATCCTTGGCCTGTTAGTTTTCAGGACTTGCTTGCTGAGTAGGAGAATGTTTCCAAGCCTCAAGTCAGTAAGCTGTTTTCTTGTGAAGAGTATTTCCTGATAATGTTTCACTCTAATTTCCATTTTTGTGTATGACAGGTTGTGTTGATGGTATGGGACACCAAGTATAATGGGAAGAATGGTGCTCCAATGCTAAGGGAATGACCCCTAGAAACATCAGGTCTCACACTCAAACCAAGTGTGATCTTGCAGGTCCTCAAGAGAGATTCTGAGGCTGGCCATGAGTCAGTGGATGGGAGACCCTTGGAGGTCCTGCTGCAAGCTAGGAGGCACTGGTTTGCATTTGAGCAGCAAGGCAGTGTGGGCTCTGGTTCAACATAAACTTGGCAGACACCACCACCAATGCTTGAGGATGGAAGAGAGACCCCAGATATGGATCATGCTTGACTCCAGGGGAATGATGAAAACTGGGGGTTAGTTGTGGCCTACATGATGGAGAAGTGTGCTCCTGAAAATTGCTACTGGGAGGACCACCTGCCTTCTACATGCAATACAGGGTATTGGCTGCCTGGAAGCCCTGGGATGTGTGCCTATGTATTAGTGATCAACAGGAGAGTGGGAGGCAGTGGAGCTTTCAGAAAGTGGAAGAGGTAGAATGCAGGGCCCTGTCAGGACAGGGTTCATGTTGGGGTTAGGCTGGTGTGGGTTGGGAGTGCAGGGAGGGGAAGCAGTGGGAGGCAGCACAGGGGCTACTGGCTGAGGAGTAGCAGTTTAAGTCTGGGCATTGGCTGAGTGATCTTTGCAGAGGTTAGGGAATGCCAAGCTTGGGGACACATACCCAGTAGGGATGTGTGTCCTTAAAGATGTAGGCCCTGCACCTGGGAGTAAGGTAGGGTCAGTGAAGGGTGGGGGAGGTGTTTCATGGTGACTGCTTGTGGGCATTGGTTAGAGAGGAACTTCTTTTCTTATCAAACATATCAAAATAGCAAATATGAAATCCAGGTTCTGAAAATCATTTGGCACTTTTTTTTTTTTTTCTCAATGCGGAGTCTCCTTCAAACTTGTAACTTTTTCCCCAATGGATTCTTGCTGGTTGGTAGGGTGTCATTGTTTTGTATACAAATGAGTCCTATAATTCAAAACAAGCTTACCTTTCCCAAAGCACTTTTTGTATCTCTTCTGGTACTTTGAAGTTTATTTTACCTTTGCCAGTAAACAGTGTCTTTCCACTGACATTTGGCATCAATTTGTGCAAGCTGAATACTCAGTAACTTTGCTGTCTGTTCCATTCAATTTGTTTTAAGGCTCACCCATCTTAAGAACTACCTTGCCACTGAAAAGTTGAATATGCAGGTGTCCTGTGTAAATACCAGCATGTTGAACTTTGTACCCCCAATCCCTGGACATCCACAGCATGCCAAAATGGAGGATTATATCTTGTTGAGACCTATAGCTCCAGGAGCAAAGCCTCTTTCCTGTTTTTGCTTGAGGGGAAGAAGAAGCCATCAATGCTGGCCGCAGGCTTCTGAGCTTGGATCAGGGAGGCCCAGAAATTGAGAGGCGAGATACTTCATGAGCGGGAATAGTGTCTGGACCTTCTAACAGTCTGTGCAGCGTAGGCCCCGCATCAGTGGAAAAACCTCCCTAAATTTTCACAGGTTGCTTCTCTGAGAGCTCAGCTGTATGTCTGAAGCAAGTGAGGTTGTGGATGCATTGATCAGCACCGTGAAGTGTACCTTCTCATAGTCACAGGAGAAGGAGAAAAAGGAAAGACCAGTATCAAAGATAAGTGTTGTTAAGAAACGGATGCATAGTGCTAGTCTGACTTACTCACATATTGAGGTTTGAGTTTGAGAGAACAGGAAGTTGTTCTCACCAAGGAAGTAGAAGCTGTGAATGGATGGGGTCTTTGTATTTTTGGAAAAGTAGAATTGTTTGTTGATTGGTCTTTGGCTAACACCATGCACCCCATTTTCCAGAAACAGGTCTTATGATGATTACCTGGTAGGTAATCACTGTGTGTGTGAGTATTGCATATCGTGGCATCAACTGTGCTGATGGTGACATCGGCTTTCTGCTCATGAGCCATTATCAATTTGTGCCTGTTTTGGTAGCTCTGTTTGGAGATGTGGAAGTTCTTGCAGCACTGCTTGCTGGTCAAGACATGATGTTGTTTGTCCTGGTGCATCAGTAGCTGATCAGAGCTGATTGTGTCCCTGCATCTGTATTGGAGAACCAGCCTTTGACCATGGACTTGAGGTTATTTGAGGAAAAAAAAAAGCTGTGACATACTGCAGAATTAGACCAAAACCAAAGATAGCAAAATGGATATTGATATTGTACTTGGGATAGAAATGTAAAAACCCAACAATCTACCAACAGATGGGAAAACCATGACTGAAATGAAGAAAGTAAGGAGTTATGGGATTCTTCTGAAGTGTGCCAGCAGCCCTCCACTCACTCACTGCACTCTGTACTGCTTCTGGGGACTTATGAATGAACTCTCTCCATAGCCTCGGTTGATACATATGCAATGTACCTTTCCTCTGGCACTTAAATCATCTGATGTTTTTTAGGACATAGACTTTTGTTTTTAATTTTGGACATCATTGAGAGAGAATTCTCGGAAGCTTCAGGGCATTTTTATTTATTCCAAAGTACATTTCATCTTGTAGCTACTGCTTTACCCTCTTACATCTTTGTAACCAGTCAGGTGGCTCATCACTGTGTGATCTTCTATTTACATGTGATCCCCTATTTGTTCTTCATTTTTCTCTCTAGCTTTTGCATAGGAGATAAAACATTCAACACTTTGCATTCTGTGTCTGGATTATTTCATTGATCATGTCATTTCTTATTCCATTCATAACTTTTCTGGATATAGCAGTCTTGGTTGGAAAGTGTTTCCTTTCGAAGCTTGGAATATTTCATTCCAACCCCCCCCCCTTGATTTTAGAGTCTGAGATGAGAAGTTTGAACTGAGGCTTATAAACATAAGTATAATTAAATTTATACAAACAAATATAAATTTATACAAATGTGACCTAATGTTTTTCTTGTGTATCTTTTACTATTTTTCCCTATTTTCATTGCTGGGTCCTTTGATTATAATGTCTTGCAGAGCTGCTTTTTATCTTAATCTTTTTTTTTTTTTTTTTTGCTTTGGGATTCTGTATGGATCGTGTGTGTAAATGTCTATCTTATTTTTAATGTTTAATTTTTTTCTAGTGCTATTTGATCAAAAAATTTAATTTCATTAGTCTGAATTTCTATGTTCTTCTTCACCTTTTGCCAAGATTTTCTACTTGACCTTGAGCCCAAAACAATGGTTTTCCCAAACATGTACTGAAAGTTTTGAAAATGTGAGCAAAAATAGACTTTCCTTCTTAAAATTGTTTTCTCATATATTAGTCATATTAATAGATAATTATTAACAGGGAAGGAGATACTTTTAATTAAATTTTCAGCTTTTGTTTTCTTTCAGTTTATTCTTTTCTAGGCTTTAAGTCTATTTTGAAGTGTAACTTAATGTTTCTCAATTTTATATATTAAGATTTACATTTTCATTTATACCAGTTTGCTTCAATGTGAGTTTCTCTTCAAAGTAAAATTTTTAAAAATTGAATGAGATTATAAATTTGATCCATTAGATCCTCCAGGAAATATTATTATTTAATATGCATAAGCTTATCTCAAATGATTTGGAGAGTTCTTCAGGCCAGGCTACTTGATTTGAAGAGAAGGAAAATTTAAATTAAAAGCTTCAAGTTATAAATGCATTTTGGAACCAACTTATATCCTCCTCAGCTATAATGGTGGTTATATGTTGTGACTTGTTAACCATTTGTGGGAAATTTCACTGAGCTGTTCCAATTATTATCTTCCAATTATCATTTTAATATTAAGTGACATTTTTCTCAAGATAAATCATAAGTATGTTTTTCACTGATATTTTGAGAGTCGTAGTCACTACACAGTTTTTAAATAAACAGATATTTTTACCTCTAAATCTATTTCCTGACAGGGTGAAGTAAGTAAGTGTTGCATGGATTTGTATGGAAAACTGAATAACTCTACCTAATGGGCAATATAAACATTTGATCATGTAGTTGAATCACAAATATCAAGGTACATTTCTATGGTAGATGTAATAAAATAAGATTTTGAATCACTCCTTCGTCATACTTATAAACCATTATTTTAAAAATGATTGTAGTAGAGTGACATGATTTTAATACAGCTCTTAAAATTATATGAGCATATGAATTAAAGTGGAGTGGAATTCCCTTGTCCTCCATTAACATATGGCACAGAGTGAGAATTCAGTAATGAACTTTCCTATGGTTGGCAGTATGATTGATATTGGTGTAGAAATGGATGATCTGTCCTTAAACCATAAATGTTCTTCATCAGGGAGTAAATGTTCATAAAATTAGATACCTATAACTATAAGCTACCATAACTCTATATTATGATATGTAAGTAAGTAGTTTTATTTTGACTTTATAAAACATAAGGGTAAGGTTACTTTTTTGGTTTTCTATTTTTGATTCTTATTCCTTTGTTATTCAGAAAATTCTTCTTTAGCACCTACTTTGCATTTAGAACTATTTTGGAAGCTGGAAAATATATAATAGCATTTTTATTTGGTATTTTATTTTTTACTTTCAAGATTGGAAAGGATGTCTATCCCTTTCTGTTTTCAAATATGAATGTATGTGTAGAGATTTCAAAATGGGGTTAAAATAAATAAATGACCCAACTCAAAAGCACTTAAGTTAGAAAACCACAAGCCATTATATAAAGGGCATGAATCATACTGTCTTTAATTAAGTGGATGTATGTTTAGAAGGCCAGAGGCTTATCCTGCTTATGAATAGGTTAAGTTCTTTTGTGAGTCTTGAGTGTTGTTATCTATCTATCTATGTATATATTTAGTAATATACATATATGCAGAAATACTTATAGATACATGTATATGTATGGAATATGGCTTCCAAGAGACAGAGGGACATAAAGTGATTATAGATAATTATACATTTTTTAGCTGAAACATAATCAGTGCCAGTGGCTTTTATTTTTCTTTACAGTTTTTTTAATTTGTGCATTATAATTGTACATAGCAAGATTTTTTGTTACATATTTATACATGCACACAATTTAACAATATAATTTGGCCAATATTGCTTCCCAGCACTTCTGCCCTCCCTGCGTACCTCCCACCCCTTGGTCTTTTTCTCTAGTTATCTCCCTTTGATTTTTCAGAGATCATCCCCCACACCATTCTTTTTCTTTTTCCTCTCTTGCTTGCACATATGAGAGAAAGCATATGATCCTTGACCTTCTGAGTTTGACTTATTTTGTTTAATATTATGGTCTCCACCCATTTTTCTGCAAATGACATAATTTCATTTTTATGATTTAATAAACTTTCATATTATCTCATCTCTCTTTGGATTCCTAGCGTTAGGCACACAGGGAAGCTAATTTTAATCCATCATATTGATAATAGTAATAGCAGCCCTCCTTTCTCATTCACCTCCAATTCTGGTGTTCCTTCCATGTGCCTGCCGTGATTCTTGTGGTTGATCTTTCATCTTTGTGGTGGAGTAGTATAACTTGCTCTAAGGATTAAGGATACTAAGCCAGAGAAGTAAACAGATGGCTATAGAGGGAACTCCCTTAGTTTGACTCCATGCCCATCACTTTTATCCTTGGGAAGCATGGGTGCCAATTTTAAGCCTGAAAAATGTCTGCATCACAGTATTTTTAATATAATTCTATATGTAGTATAATTTTGATAAATTATTTGACTTTCTATTTCTTCTGGTTGGGAATATGTTAGAATTTTTAAAAGTTTCCAATGAAATAGGTGAATTTCATCAGGTGATTTCTAATGCTGCTTTCATATTTGATACACCATTTAATCTTTTCCAGTTATTTGATATGTGCTTTTTTTTCCTGAGCACCTAAAGCATTTTTATTCATTCTATTTAGTTATACATGGCAGTGGAATGCACTTTGACACATCATACATAAATGGTGTATAACTTCTCATTCTTCTGGTTGTACATGATGTAGAATCACACTGGTCATGTAGTCATATATGCACATAGGGTGATTATATCAGATCCATCCTGCGATTCTTCCGACCTCCATTCCTCTTCCCCTCCCTTCACTCCCCTCTGCCTGGTCGATAGTATATCTGTTCTTCCCTACCCACTCCAAGCCTTATTATCAATTAGCATCTAAAAATCAGTGAAAACATTTGGCCTTCGGTTCTTTGGGCTTAGCTAATTTTGTTTAGCATGGTATTCTCCAGCTCCATTCATTTACTTCCAAATGCCATAATTTAATTCTTCTTTAAGGCTGGGTAATATCTGGTTGTGTAAGTATATCACGTTTTCTTTATTAATTCATCTGTTGAAATGCACTTAGTTAAGTTTCATTGTTAGGCTATAACATTGATGTGGCTGCACCACTGTAGTATGCTGATTTTAAATCCTTTGGGTATAAACTGAAAAGAGGGATAACTGGGTAAATTTCAAGTTTTCTGAGGAATCTTTATACTGTTTTCCATACTGATAATTTGGAAATTTGCCTCCCCACCAGCAAGGTATGATTGTACCTTTTTCCCTACATCCTCACCAACATTTATTGTTGATTGTATCCTTGATAATTGCCATTCTGACTGGAGTGAGATGAAATCTCAATGAAGATTTGACTTGCATTTTTGTAGTTACTAGAGATGAATATTTTTTCATATATTTGTTGATTGTATTTTTTCTTCTTCTCAGTTTCTGTTCAGATCCTTAGTCCATTTATTGATTGGGTCATTGTTGTTGTTGTTGTTATTATTATTATTGTTGTTGTTGTAAGGTTTTTTAGTTCTTCATATATTCTGGAGATTAATGTTGTATCTGAGGTGCATGTGGTAAAGATTTTCTCCCATTCAGTAGGCTTTCTCTTCATATTATTGTTTCTTATGCTGAGAAGAAGTTTAAAATCTGCTTCTTTGATTCTATCCCATTTATTTATTCTTGATTTTACATCTTGTGGTTTATGGGTCTTGCTAAGAAAGTAAGTTCCTAAGCTGACATGATGGAGATTTGGGCCTACATTTTCTTCAGTTAGTTGCAGGGTCTCTAGGGTTCAAGTGCCTAAGTCCTTGACCCACTTTGAGTTTTGTGTAGGATGAAAAGTAGGGGTTTAATTTTATTTTGCTACATGTGTATTTCTAGTTTTCCCAGCACAATATATTGAAGATGGTATCTTTTCTCCAGTGTATATTTTGGCCCCATCTTCTAGTATTAGTTAACTGTATTTATGTGGGTTTTTTACTGTTTATTCTATTCTTTACTATTGTTCTGTGAGTCTGTTTTGGTGCCAGTACCATGCTGTTTTTGTTACCATGGCTTGGTGGTGTAGTTTAAGGCCTGTGGATTGTGATGCCTCCTGCATCACTTTTCTTGCTAATGACTGCTTTGGCTATTCTGGTTCTCTAATATTTGCAAATGAATTTTATGGGTGATTTTTCTAGTTCTACAAAAAGTCATTGGTATTTTTATAGGAATTGCATTGAATCCGTATAGCACTTTTGGTCACATGGTTAATTTGACAATATTAATTCTGCCTTTCAAGGACATGGGAGATTTTCTATCTTTTATGGTCTTCTGTAATTTCTTTCTTCAGTGTTATGTAGTTTTAATTGTAGAAATATTTCAAATCATTTGTTCTATATAATCCCAAGTATTTTATTGTTTTCTTAGGCTATTGTGAATGGTATAGTTTTCATAATTTCTCTTTCAGTTCACCTGCCATTGATATATAGGTATGTAATTTATTTATGGCTGTTAATTACACAATCAATTTTGATGTATTATATCTCTATTCTCATTTATTTCTGAAATTTTTTCTCCCCTGATTTTATATGTAATTCAATCCTAATCCATAGTTGTATATTTTAGCCTCCAGGCATTAAATGGTTTCTTATCTTATCTTATCATTAACCTGCTATTTCTTTCTTTTGGATCTCATTGGGTGCAAAAAAATTATCTCTATTTCTTGTATTTACCTTGTACCAAAAAATATGATTTTTGGTTTCAGGGATTGAACTCAGTGGCACTTGACAACTGAACTACATCCCCAGCCCTATTTAGATACAGGTTCTCACTGAATTGCTTAGCACCTTGCCATTGCTGAGGCTGGCTTTGAACTTGCAATCCTTCTCTTTTTTTTTTTTTAAACAGAGAGTGAGAGAGGAGAGAGAGAGAGAGAGAATTTTTAATATTTATTTTCCAGTTCTCGGCGGACACAACATCTTTGTTGGTATGTGGTGCTGAGGATCGAACCCGGGCCGCACGCATGCCAGGCGAGCGCGCTACCTCTTGAGCCACATACCCATCCCAATCCTTCTCTTTTAGCTTCCTGCACCACTGGGATTACAGGAGTGCTCCACCATGCCTGGCAGTATGAACTATTTTAACGAATGTTCATTGTTTCATGATGAAGCAAATGAATTCATTATTGATGGATTAAATAGTCCACATATGTCTATGCAGTCTATATGATTAATGTTATGTATTTAGTTCTGAAGAGGCTAGGCTGGCAGTGTTTCCTTTTTTGATGGGCATGGTACAGAAAGGTCTCCCAAAACCTCAGCAGTGTGAAGAGCATGGAGTGTGGTTCTCACAAGGCCTTTCACCTGCTACCACAAACTCTGTCTTCCATCTATGGCTTCCTCCAATTGTCACCTCCTCAAACCCCCACCAACACCAAACCATTTTATAGTAATCTTATTTTGTTTAAAAGCATTGACAGAGGTGTTGGGTATATGGATTAGTTATAGAGTATTTAGCATGTATGAGAACCTGGGTATAGTGCTCATCTCTTTAAAAAAATGACTTACCAAAATTATTATTGCCAATGAAGAAGCTTATCAAGGGAGATTGAGCAGGAATACTGGCTGGTGTGGGCCATTTGTGGAGGTCCTGACCTGAAAGCCCTAGAGAAACAGAGAGGTCCTGAGTGTCTCCATGCACCTATTTACTCATTTCACAAATTTGAATGAATCCTGGAGGCCAAAGTGCGAGTCAGTTATGTAGGTTAGAAGAGTGTCCTGATGGAATGGAAGACTGCACCATCCAGGCTGTGCCGGTGGGGGCAGAGCAGAAGGGAGACCAGTTCTCCTTTCACCAGGATGTTTGACTTTAATATCCTATGGAGTGCTCAATATCCAGGACCTGCAAACCTTGGAAGTTCAGTACCCAGGACTTCTAATTGGCAGCTAAATAAACCCAAAACTTCAACTGGTTTCCCAAGTAATTATAATTTCCTTATAGGGTGACTGATTTTTAAAAAATAAATTAATACACACAGCATCTTTTAATGTACACATTTTCAAAAGAATTGAAAAGTTTTCAGATACAATCTATTATCTGTTGTATCCTGAGGGCCTCACAAGAACTCTGAAGTTGGAAGATGGCTCCATGTTCTTTCTTATTTTTTTTTTAATTTTTAAAACTGCTTCACACTGGTATATTTAGGGATGTGTCTTCCACCCCTAAATAAAGATTTTACTTATTTCTCACATGCTTTACTCACTAGTTCATCAAATTCTTAAGGATAACTCATTGTCATCTTGATCATCCAACCATCTTCATAACAACAGTTGTTGACAAGCCCTGAATTTTCTGCAAATAGCTTTATTAACTTTAGTTACCTCCCCACAGAGGACACTAGAGTTCACAGGCAGCTCTCATAATTTCTAAAACACAAAACACAACATGCTTTTTTTCAATTTTGTCACCATTTTTAGGCAGACTAAACTAAAAAAAGCATCTGCCAAAAGCTTTTTGCACAAAATTCCATAATTGCTGATTCCACTGCCCTTTCCTGTAGTTATGCATTACTCTGTATCTGTTCAAGCAGGGATAGCAGGGCATTGGTTGAGAGCATCCAGTTAGTGTAGGCTCTCAGTCACTGGTGCCAAGGGAGCAGCACACAAGGGTGCCTATTCTGCACAGAGCTACCTGCAGCTGTCCTACAGTACCTTGCCCTACCCTGTTCTGAGGGGATTAATGGTATCAAAGGTAGGTGCTGCTGGTGGTTTGTGCATAGGAATATTCACTGACCCAAAATGTGAGCTCTTCCTATGGTTATTGATTTCACAAGAAACAAATAAAAAAATCATTACATTTTTGAGTTCTACATGCAGTCTTTTAGGGTCATGATGACACTAAGAAAATGTTTGCGATGAACAAAAATTTGACATTCTGTGTATCAAAATACATTATTAACTTTCACAAATTACTTGTTTGCCAGTTGCCAAAAGATAAGTGACTGGAACAAGATAAAAAGATTACTCAAATATCTGTACAAAGAGTGAAATGGAATTTTTAGGTAGTGGCATGCACAGTTTTAAATGCTGCATAGAAGTTACCATCCAATCATCTATTCGAGGAGTATTAAACATCTCAAACCTTAATCAACAGCCCAATAGCACTACTCTTCACCTTCAAATCATTGTAGCTGAAAAATTTATCTCATTTGTTAGACTTAAATTTCTTCTCTTACCAAGGACAATAAATATATTTTCTATGTTCATATATCACCATAACTTGAGCATCTGTAAAAGAGTACTTTATTTGATTTAATTAAATTCCAGGGTTGGAAACGAAGCTCAAATGTTAGAGTACCTCCTGCATAGCAAGATCAAGGGTAAGGGTTCAATCCTCAGCACAACAACAGCAACAACAACAACATTGTAATCATCAACAACATAATAGATTTTAAAAAGAGAGGTAGAAAAAAAGGAAGTCTTCTTTTCAATTTATTATTTCTTAAACACCTTTTCCAACATGAAGAAGCATTTGTTTTCTTCTAGTACATTTCTGTATTAACATCCTATAGTGCCTTTCATCTATTGTAGATATTACTACAATACACTTTTTATATATGCATATTTTATTTCACATATGCAATTATAGGTTAATAATTTTGTTTTGGTTGCATTCTGATGGAAATAGAAGAGAGCAAGTATAAAATATTATTGCTACTGCAAAAGTATTGCTTTACTTTATAAAAGTTTCACTTAAAAATACTGAAGTTCTCAACTATACTTATCTATTCTTTAATTCTATTCATTTGTACTCATAAACTGAATACTTTTTTTATGCTCAAAAACTGCACAGCTACTTATTTTGTATTTGACATACTCTAGTATCTCACAGAACTCTTACACAAAAACTTTCTTTATGTGACCAGTTAATTAAAACTGAAGTGATAGGACTCAGTTTCAAGTAAAACAGTTCTTCCTCCTTTTCCATCAAGCATTTATGGAGGTAAGAAATTGTCAACTCCCCTTGTGGAAAATTAAGACAGTATTAAATACTAATCATTGAAAACACCTGATTCACATATATCCTGTGTATGTAAACACTGAATTAATTTAACCATACTAATTCATTTGGATTCTTTTTCCCTTGGGATTAAGTTACTTGGGGAAAAATAAGAAAGTATTTACTTTTAGTTTGGTCTTTTGCTCTTGTTATTCAGCCTACTTTACCTATAGTACTTTTAAGAACTGAATTTAATTTAAATGTCATCCATGTGATTAGAACTGCCATAAATATATTGTTTGTCTTACATTTCAGTTAAGGTAAGGCACCATGGATTATGATGGTTCTTTATTTTGTGTAAGAAGAAAAAAATTAAATGCTGCCAATTATAGTTGTAATGCAGCCTGAATTTTTAGTGGTATTCCAATGTCAGTGTTATTAAAATGATAGGGGAAAAAAGCATCCAAGACTCATTGAAATACATAGTTTTTAAAAGATATCTGCAAAAGTCACTATAATGCTACTAATTTAATAATTGAAATACTCTTAGTTGATAAAAGCAATAGTATTGATTCCAGTAGCTACCAATTATGGAGCTGTTCCTTGTTCTAGAAACTCTTCAAATGTTTTAAATAGATTCTCCATGAAGCATCAAATTAGGACCCTGGGAGATACTAATTTTAATCCTGTGTTTTTTAGGAAACTGAGGGAGAGTATGACTGTAGGATAACTAGTACATCACAGAGCCTAAAGTAGAACTCAAACCGAAGATGAGCTAAATCTTAAGGCCATGTTCTTTCTAGGCAAGTGGGCCACTCTGCTCTGGGGATGTGGTTCTATGGTATAGCCCTTCTTTACCCATAATGCTTCAGTCCTGGGTTCCATCCCCAGAACTATGAAAATAAAGAGACAAAAGTAAGTAAAATCAATGGAACCAGGCACAGTGGAACATACCCATGATTCCAGTGAGTAAGGATGCTGAGGCTAGAGCATTGGAAGCACAAGGTCAGGGTGGGCAACTTAGTGAAACCCTGCATCAGAATTTTTTAAAAACTAAATTAATAAGTGCTTAGGATATGACTCAGTAGTTGAGTACCCCAGGGTACAATCCCAAACAATATCAGAAACAAGAAACATGAAAGAAAGTGTCAATGGCATAGGCCGATCATTCATTAGTTTATTAAGTAATGACAGCTAGTAAATATTGTACCTTCTTCAGAAGAAAATAGAGGAATTATGAACTATTAAATGTTTATAATTGCATTAATAGCTGGATATTTCAAAAGGTGCCTTATGAATTCCTAACAAAGCCTCCTTACTTGCATAGAACCCTTCTATATTATGCCTGTGCCTGTGGCAATCCAGCAGTGCTGGCTTTTATAGTGAAGATGAAATACAACGTTGACCTGTGAGACAGTGATGACAACATACCGTTGATGAAGGCAGATGTAGCCAATGGTTTTGCAGAAAATTAATTTGATGCAATGCTTAGAAGAAAAATTGATTAATGCCAGTTGGTTATAACTAATGAGTAAAACATGTGAAATGTTTTTCTTGGATTTTCCAAATTTATAATCTATTTTTTGGTTAAAACCAACAGGCCTTTTAATATGAGGAAGAGGAATGTGCAATTATTCTTCTAGAACATGGTGCCAATCCAAATGTTCACAACAAGTGTGAAACTCCTCTCCACTATGCTATCTTTTATAGGAACACATCAGTAACAACAAAACTGCTTTCAATCAACGCAGATATTGAAGTCAAAACACGGTATAAACATCAATCATCATTATTTCCAAAATATTTGAAATGTTTCTTTGAAATTAACAGTGATTTATGTTAACAAATACTGATTATAAGCAGTAATTTTTCGATTAGAATAGTAACAAATGTTGGAAGGTCTCCTCATATTCCTCCTCCTTCTTTTGTAGCTCATGTGTATATTTAGGAGTTATCCCTCCATGAATTGGGTCCACATCTAGAGTTCAAGAGACTCATGTAGAAATCTGAATTTTAAGCTTCTGTGAGTAACCTGATGTGGTCCTCCTTGAGTCATAGTACCGTGTCGTGTGGTGTGCAGGGTTTGCCTCCCACATGCTGGGCACACATGTTCTTTAGTTTGCTATTGACAACTGCAGCATTCCCTCAGATCACCTACTTCTCCTGTATAAATGAGGTTATAGCTCCTATTTTATAATATATTTTGATAAAGTTTTCATGGTAATTTTTACTGATATACAAGAATATGGCCTACATAATATATTATCAATCTCTTTCAAATGGGATTAATTTTTTGAATTGAGAATTTGATATTTAAGTAATTTTCTTTCTATATCCTATAAAAATCATGTTCTCATTGGAATTTTTGAAAGGCAGATTAGGTCGCTCATTGCTAGAATTGAGTAAATTATTGCTAGAAGTAGTAACTCATGAATATTGTGAGCTGTACTATGTATTACTATTCAGCTTTGTTCCTTAAAAATGCAAATGATTTAGTATCTTTCATGATGCTAAAAATAATCTGTGTAGATCAGCATGAATCTTGTTGAATCACAAAATTTCTGAATTTTGGTTAAAATTATAAATAACATTAAGTAGCAATTAACGTGGAATGCAAGTAAAAAGAATTTTGGAAAGTAGATTAGCATTATGTTACAGGATTGTCATTACAAGTGAGAATACATTTTCAATATTATTTTTTATTAGTGGTTATAGTTATACATAGTAGTTGGGTTCATCCCAACAAAATCATACATGCATGGAATTTCAGTTGAATTTATGATTTCCTCTCTTCCATTCTGTCCTACTTCTCCTCCTCCAGTCTCCTCCTCCTATTCTCCTGAACTTCCTTTCACTTGTCTGTTTATTTATATTTGATTGTTTCTTTTTACTTATACATAAAGCTGCAATTCCCTGTGGTATATTTATATATGCATATAACATTAATATTAAAGAATTCCTTCTTCATTCCTTTCCCTTTCCCATTCCCGCTCTGCCTCTCAATCTCCTTTTCCTACACTGAATGATATTCCCTAAATCTTTTGATATTCTGTTCTTCCCTTCTTTTTCTTTACTTAATTCTAGCTTCCACATATGAAACATTTGACCTTTGAGTTTCTTAGTTTCACTTATTTCACTTAGATGATGTCATAATTGATTTTTATGGCTGAGTAAAACTTTATTGTATGTATGTGCACCACTATTTCTCAATCCTTTCATCTAATCACAGGCACCTGGGTTGATTTCATAATTTACCTATTGTGTATTGTGCTACTGTAAACACTCATGTGATTGAATTACTATACTAGGCGAATTTTATTGTACTTGTTTACTGATGCATAGATAGCTGGTTCTTGTTGTGGTTCCCTGCTTAGATTTTGGGAAATCTCCAAACTGTTTTCCAGAGTTGTTGTACTAGTATGTAGTACCACCAGCAGTGTACAAGTGTGCCTTTCCCATACATTCTTACCAGTATGTATCACTGTTTGTGTTCTTCATCATTACCATTATGGCTGGAGTAAGATAAAGTTTTAGTGTAGTTTTTATTCACATTAACCTAATTGCTAGACATGTAGAAGAGTTTTTCATATATATTTTGGATATTTGTGTTTTTTTTAAGAAATTTCTGTTTAGTTCTTTTGCCCAGTTATTGAATGGGTGTTTTTTGTTTGTTTCGTTTTGTTGTTGTTTCTTTGTTTGGTGGGGTTTTTTAATATTTATATTTTTGTTGTAGCTGGACACAATACCTTTATTTTATTTATTTTATGTGGTTCTATGGATCAACCCTAGGGCCTCACATGTGCTAGGTGAATGCTCTCCTGTTGAGCTACAACCCCAGCTTGGTGTTGTTGTTGTTGTTGTTGTTTTTTTTTTTGAGTTGGTTATTTCTGTTTGTTAACCCCTGTCAGTGGATTAACTGGCATTTTTTCTCCAATTGTGTAAGAATAATATATTTTTGTATTGAGCTTTCTGACATGTAAGATAAATATCTTTCATCTTACAATAAGAGAAGACACAGGGACCAATTATTAAAAAAAAATCAATGTAGTTTACTCAGAGTCTCTCAGTTTTAAGCAGGAATGCCTGATATTGGTATCTGGGATTCTGATTCCATAAATAGAAAAGAATTAAGAGGACTTGTATAACATGCAGGAAACTTTCATGTCATTGGAAAGCTCTCAGTGGACATCAGATTGCAACTTGTGTGTGACTTTTAGGTCGTAATTCCAACAAAAGGCTTTTGGGTTATGTGGAAACTCTGAAAGATAATTTTGGGTTTATTGAAACAGCCAATCATAATAAGGAAATCTTTTTCCATTACAGTGAGTTCTCTGGTGATGTCGATAGCCTGGAGCTGGGGGACATGGTGGAATACAGCTTGTCAAAAGGCAAAGGCAACAAAGTCAGTGCTGAAAAAGTAAACAAAACTCACTCAGTGAATGGCATTTCTGAAGAAGCTGATCCCACTATCTATTCTGGTAAAGTCATTCGCCCCCTCAGAAGTGTTGATCCAACACAGATTGAGTCTCAAGGAATGATTGAGATCATGGATGAGGGGGATATGAAAGGTGAGGTGTATCCATCTGGCATAGTTGGAATGGCCAATAAAGGGGATTGCCTGCAGAAAGGGGAGAGTGTCAAGTTCCTGGGCCAAAATGCACAGACTATGGCCTATAACATCACGCTCCTGTGCAGGGCCACAGTAGAGTGTGTGAAAGATCAGTTTGGCTTCATTAACTACATAGTAGGAGATAGCAAGAAGCTCTTTTTCCATGTGAAAGAAGTTCAAGATGGCATTGAGCTATAAGCAGGAGATGAAGTGGAGTTCTCAGTGATTCTTAATCAGCGTACTGGCAAGTGCAGTGCCTGTAATGTTTGGGGAGTCTGTGAGGGCCCCAAGGCTGTTGCAGCTCCTCGACCTGACCGGTTGGTCAGTCTCTTGAAGAACATCACCCTGGATGATGCTAGTACTCCTCGCCTAAAGGTTCTTCTTCAGCCAAGGGGACCAGATAACTCAACGGGATTTGGTGCAGAAAGAAAGATTTGTCAAGCTGGTGCCATTGACTAACCACATCCATAAAGCACATCATTAACCCACTATGATCAAGTTGGGGGGATTCTGGTGAAGGGTTCTGAATATCTCCCTCTTCATCCCTCCCAAAATCTGGAATACTTATTCTATTGAGCTATTACACCAGTTTTAACACCTTCCTTGTGTTATGTTTAAAAAAATAAATAAATTTAAGAAACCATTTTAAAACTATGCACAGTTGCAGCTTGGAAAACTTAAGGTGGCACCTTATAGTATCAATTATAGGAGCTTTATTTGGTGCATTTTACACAACTGGTAATTGCAAAATCCACTTCGCCTGTGTAAGTGAAAAATACAGACTGTTATCTTGTTGGCCCTATGAAATTCTGCACTTGATATTTAGTATATACTCTACCTTCATTACTTCTGGCAAGATGTTCTGCCTTAGCACTCAGTTTCAATCTTTTCCTTTTCTTTCCTGTTCATTATGCTTTAATTCTGAGGACCATATGAGGGTAGGATATATTACCTTTTAAAAACTACAAAAATTTGTATAGGCAAACCATTTTCTTAAGTTGATGGACAAATGTTAAAATGTTATTTTTCATATCATTTATAATCTTGTCACAATCCACTTAACAAAGTTTGGTTAGATTTCAGTGAAAATTGTCTTCCAGAGTATTTTTTTTTTCCTGAGATGGGGAGAAAATAACTTTACTACAATTAGTATATATGGTGCAGAATTTCATACAATTAAAGTGTGCCAGCAGTGTGGTAATTTGAACATATTTAAACAAACAAAAAAGGATGAATGCACAAACTTGCTGCTACTTAGATCACTGCAGCTTCTAGGACCCAGTTTCTTTTGCTGATTTAAAACAAAATGAGAAAAAATTAATAAATAAAAAAGTTGTGCCTGAAATGAATCTTGTTTTTTTTTTTTTTTTAATAAGTAGCCGCCTGGTTCCTGTGTCCTGTAGAATACAGGCATTTGACCCTTGGTGTAGCTTCTGTTCAACTTTATATCACGGGAATGCATTGGTCTGATTTCTTGGCCCTCATCTTAAATTGGCCATATTCAGGGTCCCTGGTCAGTGGACTGAAGGCTTTGTCTAAGATGACAAGGGTCAGCTCAGAGGATATGGGGGAGGGCGCTTTTATCTTCCCCATTGTCATTTGAGGTTTTGATCTCTGGGTAAAGAGGCCATTTATCTTTGTAAACAGAAAATATTTTGCTTTCTGCCGTTTTCTGTTAATGGTGAAAGAATGGAAGTGAATAAAGTTTTACTGATTTTGAGACACTAAAAAAAAAAAAAAACTCATTTTCTCCAACTTCTCCCATAGACTCAATTGGAATAATGCATAAAGAAGCTCATACTTTATTTACCCTTATCGTGCAGAGGGAGCATTTATTTTAATTTGCTAGAAGCATAGTAGATTCTTAATTATTTAAAAGCTGAGTCTATGTTATTTAATCAACAGCTTTAAAAGATGAAAATTTACTTTATTTCATATCTTCCTCTGGCCAATCCTCACTATCACCATAAATATGCTTCTCTCCCCAACCCTCCCTGTCACGCACACATCCGTACAATCACATGAAAACAAATAAATGTTCCTGTTCATCTGTTGAGTAGAAAGTCATTTATTTTTCTCTCATGTGAGGAAACCAGTTTCTATGACCAGTTTTGAACTATTTCTATGAAGTTCCGATATCTTCCTACTACAGTAGGGGAAACTGAGGCCTCAAAAGGGTAATTGAGTGATCCCCACTCAGTTAGCTCTAAGAGCCCTAGGACTCCTAGATTTAAGTATAGGACTTTCTTAGACTGTTCTTCCTCAGAGATACCAAAAGAGAAGAGAAAGTGACTAGAGGCTGAACCCTTTGCTTACCTATTTAATTAAATACAATAGAACAACTTATAGAACAGAACTTAAAATCCTTTTTATTTATAATTTTGTTTCATCATTCAGGGCTTTTAGCTGCCTTGCAGATTTTTGTGGGGGAAGGAGTTCAATGATCATCACTTAGAAGGGCTTCCTTTTTTTATTCTGTGAGGAAAAAAATCAAGAAAAAAAAACAGCAAGAACAAAGATATTTGGTAGTTACAGTTCATAGATTGAAGACAGCATCCTTTCCTGTCTCAAAATTGTCATATCACTTCAAGGTGCTCATATGTAATCCACAGACAAATCAAATGCCATCTTTTTTCTTTCCCAACTATAATATGAAGATTTTGGGCATGTGATAGGGCTGAAAAATTGGTTTCTTTGAATATGCTAATTCAATCAATCAGTAACAGTTGCATAGAATATTATATTAAGAAGAATTCAAAAGGCACAGAAGTAAAGAATGCTGTCCCCAATTAGGGATATCTTCCCTGGGTGCAGGAAGGGGAATGGCCACACATCTGCTACAAATTTGAAAACCCTGAAATAGATTATGTATGAGGTTCTTTCCAGTGCTAGCCTTTTATGATTCCTACAAAACCAGAGCAAAACTATCCAGCATTAAATTACTCCATTCAAGGCTAGATGTGTATGTTGTCATTAATCCCTCATAGTCTTATGTAAATAGTTCAGAGGGTAAATGGGAGCTTCATGGTGCTGGGAGGGAGCTGGGCCTGCCCTGAATAGCCAGCCCAGAGGCTGGCAGCACAAGGCTTTTCTAACCCTCTGATGGTGGAGAGCCTGCCCGCTGAGATCTTTCCTCTCCACTTCCTCATTATTCTCATTAGTCTTCCTTACTCAGACAGTGACACATTCTCCATTATAGCAGTGGTCTTTTACTTCTCAGATCATGAAACATCTAGAGTCTGAACAAAACCACATGCTCTCTTCCATGAGAAATCTACTCACAAACACATCTATATAATTTGGGCTCTCACCTGTTTTCATAAATATTTGTTGATCTCTTAATCTCCATCAGATGCTCATCTCCATCAGACGTAGGTGATTTGGAGATGTTACAACGCCTTGGGATTTTATCTGTGTTTTATTTGGTGCCGAAAGCAATTGTTTCTGTTGTGAACATTATTACCAAACACAGTAACAACAAATTTTTACTGGTATGTCAATATAGTGGTAAGGCCCAGTGCTAAGAACTTTGCCTGAGTTAATTCCCTTAATTCTGATAGCAAACTGTATGAGGAATTTTATAAGAGACAATAATACATTTTAAGCACTTTTTTATAACAGTGCCCAAGATAGAGTGGATCCTCAATAAATGTTAGTTGTTATTACTGCTTTTATTATTGTCATTATTTTTTTGGCAGTGGCCCAGAAGTCCTAGGCACTTTCAACAAGGTTAAAACTGTGCAATGTCTTATGTACTTCATTGATGCTTATTTAGAGTGACATGTGATCAAATAAAAAAAGAATATAGAGGATAGGGGTCCACTGGGGCCTCTAGCCATCTGTTCCAAATGCTATCTCTCTGGTTCAGATGCCCAAAACTGTCTTTCATCAGAAGATGATTGGATTCTGTGCTTATATAATAATTCATTGATAATTTGTGAGATGCATTGTTTTGCACCACTAATTCTCACTCTCTCAATCTGACCATGTGTGGAAGCATTTGGTAGGTATTTATCTATCTAGAGCCTGTTGGTGAAAGACAACAGACTATTTTGGCCTCTGCAAGATCAAAGCCTGGCCCATGGATTTCACCAGAATCCTCCAGAAGTCTGCAGGTATGTTATGCATGGCAATACAAAGAAGTTGCTCAACAGTTCACATATTTTCCATTGTTTTTTAAACACCTGTATATAATTCTGCTAGCAAAACAGGCTCAAAACTTTATGACAAAGCCTTAAATCTTAGAGTATAAACTACTTTAATAATAATTTGTGTAAAGAGCTTCAGGGCATTTTTCAGAGGATGATTATTAAAATCATCTTAATATGGAATATTATTTTGGTAGAAAATAGGAACACTAAATGTATGGTTTACACAGGCTTAATATAAGAAGGAAAACATTCAGAGGCCTAAAGTTTTGATTAGAAATAGAATACAAAAATATGTAACAATAATTCACTAGTATATGGAATTGGATACTATAAAGCAATTTAGTAATTTTTAATTTGGACTGGTCTTTAATGAATACAATTTCTAAAGTTAGGGTCTCAGTAGATATGCCATTCATCAAATAGATTTTTATGTGCCACCATACAAGGTACCCAGGAAAGCTGTATAGATGTGTAACCTAAACAAAGATTTAGGACAGCAAGGTGGAGAATGACAAGCCTCTATGGGAGCTCAGAAGGAGTCTAATTTAGAATTGTTTGGAAAATGCAAATCAGTGTTCTGTAAAATAAGGATTTGGCATAATCACACGTTCAAGAGATATAGGAGTTTCAGTATTGCTGTCCATGTTGTCTTTCATCTTTTAATAACTTTTCTTCTGAATATAAAGCCTTAACTTCTGGGTGTTGATAGCATGGAAAAGATAATGAGCACAAAGAAAACAAACTCATTCATACTCTCAAACTCCTTCTGCCGCACACCCACTATCTGTTTTCTTTCTGCTCTATTCATGCATCTTTATGTGTATCTTTTTCTTTAGGAAAAAGAAATGATATGGTAAGAACACATTGCTTGTTGCCAATGTTTACTGTAGTCATTAAATATGCTTAACAGCAACAATCCTTTCAAAAAGCTTAGTTGTATCCACGAGGCTTCAAGAGTCAGAAGTTCTGGGTGCTAGATCTTTTCCACAATCTATCAGCTGTGCAACTTTGAACAAATATCTTAGATGTTCTGACATCCAGTGACTTGTTTGCAAAATGAAGAGAAAAATAGCTAGCATTTATTGAAGAAGCATGACTCAAAGCATTTTCTGTAAGTCATCTTACAAAATCTTCCCAGGATTTCATTTCAGGTAGACAGTATATTTTTATGTTTAAAGAATATAAGTACACACAATATTGGGTTTTGTTGTGATTTGTCCAAGATTTCACACTTGGCACAGGTAGTCTGATCCCTGTACCCCCACAATAACATGTAAACGGTGCTTTCTCAAGTTTCTTAAGGCAGGAGATTGAACCCATCATTTGTTAACTCATTTTCTATTCTAGGATCTATGATAAATTACCTATGAAATGAAAATTTCCCTTATATGAATTTCTTTTTTTAAAGTATTTTTTTAGTTGTAGTTGGACACAATATCTTTATTTTATTTATTGTTACATGATGCTGAGGATCGAACCCAGCACCTCGCACGTGCTAGGCGAGGGTTCTACCACTGAGCCACAACTCCAGCCCCTTATATGAATTTCTTAACTGAAAAATTTTCAAATCCAAGTTACCTCAGAGAAAATTTTTCTTTCTCAGCATGATTTTATTTTGGGAATTATAAATTCCTTATTCCTGCATGTGCCACTCTGTGGTTCTTTGCCTAGGAACAGCTGGCTTCATGTCAAATCTTACTTTTTCTGAGCACTTTCACATGGATTGTCATGTTAGACCATGAGAAAATTTTTACAGATACTGAATTGGCAAGGACCATTCATAAAATTCACCATCTGGGAGATAGTGGCCTAATATTTGTTTACAGCTAGTAAATTATTCTGTCAGTACTTCCTAGACTCCATATAATGTTTTCTCATTCAGGCAGATTTTCCAAGCTCAAAAATATAATGCTAGGCAGTGCTATGTACTATTTTAGATTAGGTGGTTTTAAAAGACCTCTTTGAATAACTAGGAAGGATATTTGAAAAGAACCTTAAATCTTGAGTAGAAGCCCAAAATGTAAATGTCAGAGCAAAAGAGTGTTCCTGGTAAATGAATAGTGAGTGCAGAGTTCTCCAAGCTGAGGAAAATTTATGTGGGAAAAAGAAAAGAAAGGAAAAAAGGCAATGAGACCATAGCAGAACAAGTCAGAAAAACAGTGAAAGACTTTGAGTAGAGGAGAACTGAGGGTTAGGTAATAGAATAATTGAATGGCCACAATAATAAATTTGGAAATTATCCCAGTTTCTAGGGGAAGGCAATGGGGAATCTAAATAGAGAAAGGGAAGATCTGATTTACAGAAAAAGACTACTATAAAAGGAGATCAGACTGCAGGGCAACAAAGTAGAAGCAGAAAGGCACTTTGGTAGTTACTAGGCCACATCAATTACAGAGAATGGAGGCTGCAAGGGGGTAGTGTTGAAGACAGCAGTAACTTGTCTTCATCCTGTACAAACATTTCCTTTTTGTCTCAGAAAAACACTTTCCCATCTGCTCTCACAACTGACCTAATTCTCCAACTCTGGATTCCATCTCTTCCTCCTCATTTGCATTTAATGTTAGTATTTTCTCCTTCTGAATCCAAACCACCTTCCTCTCATCAGGAGGATCAGGATCAGGATAGGCAGGCATAGAATATACCTGCTCTGGGGCTGGGGATGTGGCTCAAGCGTTAGTGTGCTCGCCTGGCATGCGTGTGGCCCAGGTTCGATCCTCAGCACCACATAAAAACGGGGATGTTGTGCCTGCCGATAACTAAAAAAATAAATATTAAAAAATTCTCTCTCTCTCTCTCTACCTCTCTTTCTCTTACAAAAAAAAGAATATACCTGCTCTTTCTGATAATACCAGGTGCTGAGGTCCATTACCAAGTAGGTACGCTGCATCAAAATCTCCTTGCCAGCGTATCCCATGCTGCTTAGGACATTCGATGGGACATTGCATGTATGCTTTAGTAAGATGACCCTGCTCAAGGTGATCGAGGGTGGATCCAGGTTTGAGGAAGTATCCTGCAGGTTTGAGGAAGTATCCCAGTCCTTGGGTTTAGGGTGTTCCCGGTTTAAGGGGTTTCCCGGTTTAAGAATATGGGTTTTAGGGAAGTTGAGGTTGAAGATTATGGCTGCTGGGATTAGGGTGTTCCTGCTGCTTGTTCCCATTGAGTTCTCGTGAGATTAGAACGGGATTTGGAAAAAGCCTCGTGGAGTAGGATTTGGGGACGGACATATTGGGAATTGCCCCTGAACGCGTGTGGAGGCTGGTGTGAGATCCGGAATAAAGAATTGCTGTTTGAACCTACAAAGCTGTGGTGCCTCCTGATTCTGGTGCCCCCCAAGACATCGGCAACCAGGTAATGTGTGGACCCCAGCTGACCCTCTGAATCTATGCTCCAATTCTGACCCACTACTCGAAGCTCTGGCTTCCCTGCTTGAAGGGTTAACATACAGACAGAACCCAAAAGGGGCAGATGTGCACACAACCACAGGCATTTTTCACATGTTTGGCTATAACCAGAAAACAACTATAATTGCAGAAAAGTTTAGACATCTTCCCTTTATCAACTATCTCAAACATCATCACTGTATCTCTATTTATTTTGCGTTTTTTTTTTTTCACAAGAGCTTATCTACCTGAGTTGTATTTAAATACAAAACTGTGCTCTTGAGGATTTCCAGTGACCTTAGAATTTTGCATTACCTTGGGTTCAGTCTGGGCATGAAACTTTCTATTTTGACTCTAGCTAGCATTTAGTTTGGTGTCCTATATATTTCACTATCTACCCTTTTGCTTTTGTATGAAGAACAGAAGATATTTTGTATGTCAACAGCTTACTGTTTATGGAAAGGAACCTGACAGCTATGATTAATGAAGTAAAGTCTCCATGTTCCAGGGCTGGCAGTAATGACTTGCATTTTCCAGTTGTGAAAAGTTTCCTCCTGTAGGCAGTTAAAGAAATGTGTTTCCTGAATGTCTTCTCTGGCTTTGATCTTTGCCCAACTCTCATCCCAAGACCAAGCAACAGAAATACTCCACTCAGTTTTCAAAATGTACTATTTGCTGGCAGCTATACTGGGTCAACCATGGATTCTTTCCATCAAATTCTACTACAGATTAAATTATAAAGTGCATAAAACCTAGTGGGTTTGCTTTGCTCTGAATTTTACTTTTACTTACCTATCAAATGTCAGTCCTGCTCCAGTTTCCTCATCTCCTTGCCTCCAACAAGATCTTTCTCTCTTGTTCTCTCTTCTCTTTGCAGTATGGTTTCACTTTTAGAAGTGTGGGAAATACAGGCAGAACCCAATTCACACTGCTCTTCTACAATTTATTAGGTGGGATATGCAATCAAACTGTGTAACCTCTCAGTCTCAGTTCCACTCCCACAGCAGTAAATATGACACATAATGTGCAAGGTTCTTATGAGGATTGGATAAGCCCACGTGGGGCAAGGGCTGACAATAATATGTAGCAGAAATATCACTATTTTCATACTATGTAGCAGTATGTAGCTCATCAAGAGAATTCTCTTTTAAGAAGAGATATTTTGTGTGTTCTTAAGTTGAAATGAGAAATATCATATTTTGAATTTAGATATTCCATGTATTTCCTATGAATCAGTCAGTCTTCACCTCCCCATTCTCAGCTGGTTCCTCAGAAGCCAAAGATGTGTTCATTCCCATTCACACAGAGTAGTTCCTACATACATGTTTACTCCCCAAACATGTTCTCCCTATTTGGAGCAAGACAGGGAATGCTACATCAGGCAATAACAGTAAGAAAATTTGCTCTTTCTCCATTTCCAAATGTTAACCATTGTTTCACAGGGTGAGACACATAGAAGAAACTAGGAATTTCTGCATATAGACTGCAACAATAGAAAACTCCCCAAACCTAGCAAAAACCTATGAGTTAAAGAGAATAAGGATATTAATATCTAATATTTATTGAGCAAAAGCCACTTATTAGATCCAAATACAAAAATGTCCAGTTTTATTTTCTCCCATAAAATGAAAGGCCAGACCTCAATTGTGGTGACCGTCTTTAAGTGATCTCATTATGGAGAGCATTAGGGTGACATGAAACTCTTTATGTCACTTCTGTTATGAGATTTGTTGCCCCTAGCTGCCTGGTAGAAATCTGTAGTTCACAGCAAGAGATTTCCAGAGATGATTGGGCTGATCCAAGTCCTGTTTCAGGACTGATATAAATGGTGGTATTCACTAAGAGTACCTTGAGACATCTGCCTGTATTCATGCAGATTTCTTAAAAGAAAAGTCACCTTGGCAATTCTTGAATGTACCTCCTCCTCTACCTGGGCTGCAAAGGAAGAGGGCTTGGCTAATTTGAATGAGGACTTAGGATAAGGCATATTGTCTTTTTAACATGCCCAGAAAAGATTTGAATCTGTACCCTCTTTAAGACAAAAACAGACAATCTGACCCAATGAATGGTAGTATGTGCATATAACTAGCTATAAATATAAGAAACTAATAAAGTATATTTCATTTCTAAACTAATGGCATCTTAGTCACTTAAAAACTTCAAAAACAGAACAATTTTTAACTATTTGGCTCAAGTAAAAATTTATTCAGGCATAAAAATTGGCAAAGGTTATACTAATGTTAAATACTTATCCCATAATCACATTTTCCATAAACCCCCCAATTTCCAAGAGTTTAACCAAAAAAAAAAAAGAATTGTGGAGAAAAATCTGAACATACAGTCCATAAAAACAGCATAATATTAACAGGATGTCAGGGTTTACAGATTTTCCCATTTCCTCTGTAAAAATCTTACCATTACCAAAACATGGAACTACCACTTTTGCCTTTAAATAACTGTTTAAAAACCTACTTTTCCAAAGAATTATTCATTCATCAGACACTGAACATCTACTATGTACAGTTGCTCAACTATGTACAGGTGGACTTTGTTCCTTCTGATCCTTCCTATAACACACCTGCATGATCATGTGTCATGCAGAAGATAAAACAAGAACAATAAAATATACTATTTAATATGTGTCAGGTATACTTTCTAAGCATGTTACATATATTAAACACAGGTAGGCCATAGCAATCCTTTTCAAGTGTTGCTTATAAGCTGCTCAACCTGTCTAGAATATCAACTCTTCCTTATTGCTCTTCCTGATCTACTTCCCTGCCACAATTGCATCTCTCACTACTAGCCTCTCCTAATCTGGTCCATTTTGCCCTATGATGGAACCATAATTCCGGAAGGACCCAAACATCTTTCAAGTAGGAGTTCAGGAGTACATAAAAAACAATTTCTGTCAGTAATTCCAGGAGCTAAATAAAACAAACTTTGAATTAAACTGAGAAAGAAATAAGAAAAAAATTAGCAAGTGACTCAAGTTTCCAGGATTGAGCAAACCAACTTGAGAGGGAAACTGAAAATTTTAACATTATGTTAACCTCTGACAGGCTGAAATAGCAATAAGACCATATTTGTAATTACATACCTAGCTACAGTTTTGGCCCTGCTAGCTACCTAACCTGAGAACATCAGAGTTAGAAATTACCTCAACAAATGGAGAAGCTGAGGCCTAAAGTGATAGAAAAACTTATGCCAGTTCTTACAAATCCCTACTACAAAGAATAGGTCAAATGATATTGACCAAATTATGCTGTTTTATTGATTGCATGTACAAATACAGTATACATAACAACAAATCCCACAATTATATACTACTATAATATACCAATAACAAATATGGAGAAAAAAGGATTAGGCCAGGTGCAGTGGTACATACTTGTAATCTAAGCATCTTGGGGGGCTGAGCCAGGAGTATTGCAAGTTTGAGTCCAGTCTGAGTCAAGTTGCCAGACCCTGTCTCAAAATAAAATGTTAAAAGGGGGTCTGCTGGGATGTAGCTCAGTGGTAGAGTGTACCTGGGTTTGATCGCTAATATCACAGGAGAGGGATGGGGGGCAGGGAAAATGTGTCACAGAATCAACAAACCCAGACAGAGGACCAGGTGGACCTTGTTCCTTCTGATCCTTCCTATAACACAACTGCCCTGTCATGTGATTACACAAGAACAATAATAGTATGGACATAATAAATCTTCCCATTCACAAACACATGGACATGAATTCCCTAATTTATGAAGCACTCCTTTTCTTCTCAGAGACTGCTTTCATGTGTTGGAAAGTTCAAATTATAAGAAATTGTTTACATTTTTATTACAAATTTATAACTGACAAAAATACGAAAAGTTTTCATATTTATGGGGTATTGTGAAATGTTTTAATACATACATGTGTTATATAATATTTAAATACATTGAAATGTTTTGATACATATATGTTATATAATATTTAAATAAATTTAATATAATTATCTCCTCCAACATTTGTCATTTCTTTATGGTGAAAAAAAATCAAAATCCTCTCTTATACCTTTTTGAAACTCATAGTACATTTTTGTTCTCTTCAGTTGCCCTACTCTGCATTAGCATACCAGAAGTATTTACTCCTGTATAACTCTAACTTGGTACCCATTGATCAACTTTTCCCCAAGCTCCTTCCCCATAATTCTCCCCAGAGTCCAGTAACCACCACTCCTCTATCAACTTGTATATTCAAGGCAAGCACTCTACCAACTGAGCTATACCCCCAGACCCCAAAACAACCAATCCAATGTCCAAAAACATTTCTCCTGTTTTCTTTAGAAGTTTCATTCTTACATTTAAGTCTTTAATTCATTTTAAGTTGACTTTTGTACCTTTTGACCGATGGGGGTCTAGTTTCATCCTTCTGCATGTGGATATCCAATATTCACAGCACCATTTGTTAAAAAGTCCATCCTATCTCCAGGAGGTAAGATGTTTTCTGCACCATTTTCTAAAATGACTTGACTATTGATACGTAGGTTTATGTCTAGGCTTTCTGTCCTAAGTGCTCTAAGTGTCTGTTTTTATGCCAATAACGTGTTGCCGACATTACTAAGCTTTTTAGTACATTTTTAATTGAGTAATACACTGCCTCCTGCACTGTTCTTTTTGCTCAAGATGGCTTTCAAGTTTCAGGTTTTGCTGTGGTTCCACACAAATTTTAGGAATTTTTTCCAAGTTCTGTAAAGAATGTCATTGATGCTTTATTATAGGGATTGTACTCAATCTGTGGATTTTTTGGGGGTAGTATGGACATAATAAATCTTCCCATTCACAAACATGGGGTATCTTTCCATTTACTTGTGTCCTCTTCAATCTCTTTAATTTTGTTGAGGTTGTTGGTGTTTTTATAGTTTGAGATGAAATCACTCTTCACTTATCTTTCATCATTCATGGACTCACAGCCCCTACCCCTGCCTTTTCCAGACTAAGTTAATCAAGTATCCAGTAGCTCCTTTGGCCAGGCTCAATATCCCTAGTTCCTCCAACTTTTCCTCATATAACATAAACAATAACCCAGATCTGTAAGCTTTTTGCCAGGAAGAAAGGATTTGTTGTAGTTAAAAGCACAGCCTTTGCCAATAGATAAACCCCTAGGTGGAATTTCAGTTCTGCACTCGCATCCATGCCCAAGGAATGTTTATTTGATCTGACCATATTTTGGGTTCCTTTTACATAAATTGATAAAGATGATACCGACCTCCTGAGGTTCTTGGGGTAAATAAATGTACTAATACAGGTAAAATGCTAAGTGCCATGTTTACCCCTTTGTAGGCATTCAACATATATATATATATGTGAATGGAGGAATGAATGAAACCCTAGTTGGGTACTTTGTCTAAACTCAGCACTGAGATATTTTGTAGAATAAGAAGCAAACCTGGAGAAGACCCTGCTGGGAAGATGGGCATAGGAGGAAGGCACGTAAAAGATGCAAATGAGATCTTAGGGCTATCATGGTTGATGAATTTTATACAAAGTTCACCTCAGCTCTTTCTGTTCCAAGTGTACCAACCACCCAGAAAGCAGTGTGCTTCATATATGGCATTCTGTTCAGTACAGGAGTGGAAGAAAAAGTCTTGAATGCATGTCCTTTCCTACTACTCTGGACATTCTCATAAAGATCCAACCAAATGCAAATTTGAAAGCTCAAATACTAAGTTATTTTGGGAATGGGAGAAAAGGTACTTTATATTCTTTCTCCTTCCTCTACAAAAATAGCTGAACAAACTTTCCTAACTCATTCCCCAAACCTTCATGTTTGGGCTGAGCTCAGTCCTGCAAGGTTTTACCCTCAAGAGAAAGGCCTGAGAAAGTCATTAAAGGCAAGTGAGAACCCTGGAAAGACCCAAGGAAAATGGAAATTCAATCGGATTTTTCTCCCAGGTGATCCATCCTTCAATAACAGGAAGATGAAACCAAGTAAACTGCCTCAAGGATAACATCTCCTAAATCATTATGAAATTAAATATAGCTTGAAGTGGGTATTTGGATATAGTCTGCCTTGCCTAGAATTCAGGCTCCTCTCTTTATTATCTAGATTGTGGAAAAGCGACTGAAATTACTTAGGCCTCAGTTTTCTCCACTATAAAAAAAACAGATAATGGTCCTTATAAGATTTTGAAGAGAACTAAAGCAAAGAATTCAGTTTGTTCTGTTTCTAGTATGTACCTTAGAACTATCTCATTAGGTGTAAAACAAGAAGCCTTTGTCCTATTAACATATTGTAATCAAATCATTGATACTGAGTCTATACCCTTTCCCCACTCCTTAATCTTATTCCTATGTCCCTTCTGGTTCTTGGTGGGAAGAAAAAATACTATACCAATATATTATCCACCACTTCTCAGAAAAAGCTTATCAAAGAGGAAGGAGCACATGCATTAGGGTTGGAGTATAATATAAAAGGAAAGGCACAGCAACCAGGATGTTGCTAAGCATTATGCAATTCCTACAGTGTTCTCCTATAATGAGAAATTATCTAGCCAAAAATATCAATAGTGCCAAAGCTGAGATTCACTGGTCAGAATACACAGGACATAAGGGAGTGGTGGAACAAGAGGGAGATGATAATAAGAGGATCTTGAATATCAAGCTAAGATTTCTTCTGAAAGATAATGCATTATAGGATTACAGGATTGCATTATAAGGTTTGAGATATGAAGAAAATAGAATTTGGGGACAATTTGTATTACAAAGCTTTGTCTAATATATTGGAACATAGAGAGTTCTAGGCATCCTCATGCAAGTGTACATCTTTTATATCATCTTGTGGATATAATGCCCCAACATCTGCTTGAGAAGTGAAAGAATCTATCAACAGGTTAATTTTATCTCATTGGCATGAAAAAAGAAAAATCTTGATTTCTGATCCTTCCATTGATTGGGGCTTCCTCTAAATTTTTGCAAGACAATTAAAGGGGATAGAGAGAGTCAATTTAGTCTAACTAATAGTTATGCATGATGTAGACAAAACATCTGGTTGACTGGCACTTTCATTTTCTACTTGGTTGTTTTGAAGTGGAGGGAATATAATCATTGTTGATGCTTACCAGTCATCATTGTAAACCCAGCTGATCACAGGGTAGGTTCAACTCATCCTAAAATAAAGAATCAGAGGTACCCATCTTCAACCTGAAAGACCATTGCTTACCAAAAAAAAAAAAAGAGCTCTAGAGTTCAATTGAAGATCACAAGTATAAGTCATTTCATTGTGATTGTTCATATTCAAACACACTTTTGAAGTTGCCTAATGTGTCTGGGAATTTGTGTAATCCATAAGAACATTGGGCAAGGCTATGTTTTCTATACCAGGGCTATTGAGGTCTGGAGGAAGTCTCTCTTTTCTCCTCACACTCAAATTGCTATCTGCTTACAAAACCAGAAACAACCAAGAGAATGAATCCACCCAGAATGGTAGCATTGTGTATTTGTTTTAAATTCGTCTGCCAAAGAACACACCTTATTCTAATTTATCTGAAGGAATGACACAGGCCAGCAACAACCTCCGTACTTTTTTCTAACTTACAAATACTGCACACCTTTCTAAACCCAGCTCATCTGCCTTCTCTTGAACTATTCTTCATGGTAATATCATACATGGAATCATTAGCAAAGACTCCTTGGATCACTGTGTCAAGCAGAATTTGGGAGTCTTATCAGGGCTCAGTGAGAAAGAATTCTATGATCAACTAGCACTGCCTTCCATGGTCATTAGATGATGATGAGGAGGAGACACTATGTGAACCAAGTATTTGCTTTCTTCATCCTTTCCTGACTTTTATTGACAGTGTCATTAAGTTTTATCACCAGTGCTAGACACTGCTCTGGAAATAGGAAATAATAGATATTACCCTGGCTCTCCTTGAGCTTAAAGAGTAGGAAAGGGATCATTAAGAAAATAATCATATATATGAATAATAACCTCTAATGTATTCAGGACAGCCTCAATTGTTTGTTGCTTCATCCATGAAAAGCTGGTGTGTACTTCTTTGAATCCAGATAGCCTGTGGCGTGCTTTGACCAATACAACATTCTATTTGACCAATAGAATGTCGTAGGGGTGACACTGTGTTAGCTATGAACCTGAGCTTTAAAAAGCCTGAAAGGCCACTTTTGCTCTGTCCATGCTTGTCAGCAAAGTGTGAAGATTGTTGAAATGTTGGACTAGACTGCTGAGTGAAGAGCCCACACACTGAGATCCAAGAAAGGCAGAGGTCTTGTTGGACCTGACAAAGCCATCCAGGCTCCCAAACTGCTGCTTTATGAATGACCTCAGTCTTCACAATGTGGAGCAGAAAACTCACCCAGGTGATTCACATCAAATCAAAGAACTGTCAGAAACATAAATTGTCATTTTCTAATCCACAGAATGTGAGGTTCATTTGGATGCAACAGACCTCCACCACATTTCCCTTTCTACTACATTAATACATTAAAATACATTCTATTTTTTTGAAATTTTTTTAGTTGTTGATAGATCTTTATTTTATTCATTTATTTATATGTGGTGCTGAGAATCGAACACAGTGCCTCACACCTGTGAGGCAAGCGCTGTACCTCTGAGACCCACTACCCTGTTTTATTTTCTTTATGGCTTTTATCATTACCTAAAATCACTGTTTTTACTTATCTGTTGTTCATGTTTCTAAGTGGGAAAAATCTTTGTGAGAGATGAGACCTTACTTATACTGTTTCCTGCTATAACCTTGGTGCCTAGAACAATGCCTGATACAAAGCAGATGTTAATACAATGCACATAAATATTTGCAGAGTAAGAGAATAGATGATTAGTTGCAATTATAATGGATGTGGCAAGGGAAAATAGATGTTACTGTAATAGTTTCTAATAAGAGGATTATTATAAACTCCCTTGGTGAGGGAGGGGAGGGAAAGGAAGGCTTGTTTTAATGAAATATGCATCTGCTGTGTATAGGATGAATGTTAGGAAACTCTAGTTACTGTCCAGTTGACTACTTGTCTTTTAAGTAACAATATCATTTTAAACTTTCTGTGATGACAGAGTATGTTTCTGTTTTTGTTTCAAAATGGTTTTAGAACCATCTGCCAAGGATCCATCTACTAATTACCTACTTAACTAATTAAGTAGATAAGGAGACTCCTGGGTTATAAGAACATATTACAAAACTTCTCAAGAAGAGAAGACACCAAAGTCTTCTGTCTGCCACTGCTAAGGACACATAGAAGGGGAAAACTCTTCCTTCTAAATCTGAAAAAAAAGCACCTCTTCTTTTTAAACTAATTTATTTAATTAGGTATATATAACAGAAGAATTCAATTTGATTTATTGTACACAATTGCAGCACAATTTTACATTTCTATGCTTGTACACAATGTAGCGTCACACCATATGTGCAGTCATACATATACCAAAGGAATGATATCCATTTCATTGCACCATCTTTCCTGCCCCTGTGCACCCTCTCTACCCTCCCTCCCCTTTACCCAATCAAAGTTGCTCCATTTTCCCCATGCCTACCTCCTTCCCACTGTGGATCAGCATTCACTTGAACATTCAGCCTTTGGTTTTTTGAGATTGGTTTACTTCACTTAGCATGATATTCTCTAACTCCATCCATTTACCTGCAAATGCCATAATTTTATTCTCTTTTAATTCTGAGTAATAGTCCATTGTGTAAATACGCCACAGTTTCTTTATCCATTCACCTATTGAAGGATAAAGAAGGGTATCCAGGTTACTTCCACAGTTAGCTATTGTGAATTGAGTGGCTATAAATATTGTGGTTGTGTTACTATAGTATGCTGATTTTAAGACCTTTGGTTATAGATGAGGAGCAGGACAACTGGGTCAAATTTTGGTTCCATTCCAAGTTTTCTAAAGAATCTCCATACTGCTTTCCATATTGGTTGTACCAATTTGCAGTCCCACCAGCAATGTATGTGTGTGCCTTTTTTCCCACATCCTCACCAACATTTATTGGTGTATTCTTGATTATTGCCATTTCTGACTGGTGTGTCAAAATGGTCATACTACTCAAAGGGCTATACAGATTCAATGTGATCCCAATTAAAATCCCAACATCATTCCTTATAGAAATAGAAAAAGCTATCATGAAATTCATTTGAAAAAATAAGAAACCCCATGAATAGCCAAAGCAATTATTAGCAAGAAGAATGAAGCAGGAGGCATCATAATACAAGAACTTAAATTATACTACAAAGCTATAGTAACAAAAATGACATGGTATAGTAACACAATAGACATGTAGACCAATGATACAGAATAGAAGACACAGAGACAAACACACAATTATCTCATACTAAACAAAGGTGCCAAAAACATACATTGGAGAAAGGATAGCCTCTTCCACAAATGGTGCTGGGTGAACTGGAAATCTATATGCATCAAAATGAAAATAAACCCTATCTCTCACCATGTACAAAAATCAACTTAGAGTGGATCAAGGACCTAGGAATTAGTCCAGAGACTCTGCATCTAATAGAAGAAAAAGTAGGCCCAAATCTTAATCATGTTGAATTAGGCCCTGACTTCCTTAACAAGACTCCTAAAGCACAAGAAATAAAATCATGAATGAATAAATGGGATAGACTCAAACTAAAATGCTTCTTAGCAAAAGAAACAATCAATGAGGTGAACAGAGAGCCTATATTTGGGGAGTACTGATCTCCAGGATATTTAAAGAACTCAAAAAACTTAATACCAAAAAACAACCCAATCAATAAATTGGCTAAAGCTCTGAACAGATACTTCTCAGAAGAAGATATACATTCAATCAACAAATATATGAAAAAGTGTTCAACATCTCTAGTAATTAGAGAAATACAAATCAAAAGTCTCTTTTTAAATGTGAGGGGAAATTCTAAGTGTATTTTGTTATTTTTTAATCAGATTCTCCATTGGAAATTTCTTAACATATATAAATAGCTCTAAAGAGCTCATGAGGGGGAAACAGGGAAAGATCTTTGTCTCCTCTCCCTATGAAATGTTTTCTTGCTGGGAAAGAGGAAAGTAGAAGAGATCTGAGCAGAGCAACAAAAGAACCAGACACATTGTTCTGAGGCTGTGACTGAGTGACTGAGCTAGCAGCCAAGACCCTTCCTTTGAAACCAAACCACGAAGATAAGAAAATGAAAATCAGGAAGAGAACTGTATAAAACGAAAATAGGAAATAAGAGAAGTTATATCAGTGTCAATGATGGTTATACTAGTCAGCTTTGGTTGCTGTGACCAAAATACCTGACTAGCACAACATAGAGAAAAGAAAATTTATTTTTGCTTATGTGTTCACAGTTATAACCCATGGTCTGCTGGCTCCAAGGGAAACCCAATAGCAGAAGGGAATGGTGCAAGGAAGTTTCTCACCTCAAGGCAGCCAGGAAGCAGAGAGAGAGGGAGGGAGCCTAAATCAGATATATCCCCCAAGGGTATTATTCCTTCAGTCACATACCACCTGCTTACTACTACCACCTAGCAGCCCATTCACATTATTAATCTTTTAAATGAATCCCCTGCTGAGGTTCAAGCCCTTGTGATCCAATCATTTCCTGAATATCCTCTATCTAAACTTGCTGTACTGTGGACCATGCTTTCAACAACGAGCTTTTTGGGGGACATTCCAGATCCAAATTGTGACAGCTGTATGTAGTATGCATGTATAATACATATGTGGGGGGATTTGGTAGTATTAAACAATTTTATGTCTTCCTGATACTTTTACATATTTTCACAAATATTTACAAACGCGTGTGTGTATATCTGTTTTAGTCAGCTTTTTGCTGCTATGACTAAAAGATCCCATAAAAACAACTTTAGTGGAGGAAAAGTTTGTTTGGAGGCTCATGAGTTTTTTGAAATCCATTGATGATCAGCACTGTACTTAAGGAAGAATAGAAAGAACAGACCAATGAGAAAAGACCAACCAGGTAAGTAGGAGAGAGTTCTATCTCTGCACTTCTCACCTGTAACTCACATAATCTCTAAATGACAGCATCCCTACTTGTTAACAGGGTTCTGAAATCCTTGCTTCCATCACCGAGTGATCAAATGAGATGATATATATAGAAGTGCTCAGAGAACTGTAAGATACAACACAAGTATAAAGGACTGTTCTGGCAATTTGATGCATTAAGCCTCTGCCATACATTTCCATTCAACCATCCCTTCTCAGAGACTCTTGTTTCTAATAAAGACATTTATTAGAAAGTTACCTAATAAAGACATTTGAGACAAAACAGGCAGCGAAGTAGATTTTTGGCCAGTAAATATTAGCCAGTTCATTTATGTCTCTCACTTTACAATTTACTTTGATGAACTCAATAAAATATAGGCTCTGACCCTCAGCCTGGCTGCTCCAGAAACTAAACCTTAACAATTTTAAAAAGTAGATTTTATTCAGAATGATAACTCATACTAATATGAGTCTATAATGCAGGGTATATGTTTTTAAATATATAAAAAAAATATGTATTTCTGTTGCACCTTATCTCCTTCCATGAAAGCTATGTGAAAGTCACCTTATCAAAAGCCTGAGAAGAAAAGAATTGGATGCCTCATAGTTAATTCTGGTGATTTAAATGTTTAATGATATCATTGTTTCTGCATCCATGATAAGGATGCATCTGCTTAGGAAAAATGGTTGTTTACATACCTAATCAGAACCCTATCTTCTCTGGCTTGTATATCTCTGTTTCTTCTGGACACCACCCCTTCTGACTTTTTTTCTTTAGATAAGGTAATACCTTCAATCATGTTCCAGACCTGTATCTGTTCTGAGAGACTTTTTTTTTCTCTCTCTTTTCTTCTCTCTCTTTCACAACCTCAACATAGGTGAAACCAAGAACTGTGCATGAACAACCAAATCACCAAAATGATATAATATAGAGGAATTGCATATGCCCCACCTTTCCCCCTTTCTTACTTTCTTTTTCCTTTTTTGTATTTCTTCCTTGTTATTTTTTTACTTTCCTTCATTCATATTCCCTCTATCCCACTTTCAACCCCCTAACTTTTACTAACTATACATATGGTAACTATCTAAATACACATAGGAGGTTGAGTCTATAATTCTTCAATAAATTACCAGTATATTGGTTAGAGTTCTCCAAAGTTGCTAAGTTAGTTTAACCTCATACCCTCACTCCTTTCCCTCTAAGTATATCATCCATCATCTGAAATTCAGTTTTCTATATGCCACCAGATATGGTATGCCTTTTATGAAACTAATGACTATATTTTAAAATAATAATTGAAACCAATATCTGTAGACTTAGATTCTAACTATAAATGTATTAATAATGAAAACCTGTGCTTAGATGATGTACTGTTGATATTGGGAACTGTTAACATTGTCTATTTCTGCAAAAGAGGGATTTTGGAGCTATACAAGAACAATATAAATATATAAGGGGAAAACCATTAACATACCAGTTTCACAAAGCTAGAAAGAAACATGAGCAGTATGAAAAGACAAGGAAAGAAAAGACCACAAACAATACAGGTCAATTCAACATTAGATGAGGTAATATCTGCAGCTGATGTTATGTCAGATAAAAAGTCAGGATATACATGCTTCAGATGATCTGGAGTCTCAAGGAAGACATACAGAAATTCAGACAAGAAAAGGCCACTTTGACAATGAATTACATAAACAAATCCAAGAAGCAAAAGAACAATTCTACAGGGAGATAGAGGATATAAAAACAAACAAACAAACAAACAGAAATCCTGGAAATGCAAGAAACAATAAAACAAATTAAAAACTCAAATGAGAATATTACCAGCAGAGTAGAACACTTAGAAGATAGAACATCAGACAACGAAGACAAAGTTTTTCAACTTGAAAAGAACATAGACAGCTCAGTGAGAATGCTAAGAAATAATGAGCAGAACATCCAAGAATTATGGGATAACATAAAGAGACCAAACTTAAGAGTTATTGGGATACAAGAGTTTATAGAGGTCCAAACCAAAGGAATGAGCAATCTATTCAATGAAATAATACTAGAAAACTTCACAGACTTAAAGAATGAAAAAGAAATCCAAATTCTAGAAGCTTACAAGACGCCAAATATACAAAATCATAAAAGATCCACACCAAGACACATAATAATGAAGATGTCCAACATACAGAATAAGGAGAGAATCTTAAAAGCCACAAGATACAGGAAACAGATTACATTTAGGGGTAAACTAATCAGGATAATGGCTGATCTTTCAACACAGACTGAAAGCTAGAAGATCCTGGAACAACATATTTCAAATGCTGAAAGGAAAAGGGTTCCAACCAAAAATCATGTATTCAGCGAAATTAAGCTTCAGGATTGAAGATGAAATAAAAATCTTCCACGATAAACAAAAGTTAAAAGAATTTGCAGCTAGAAAACCAGCTCTTCAAAACATCCTTGGCAAAACATTATAGGAAGAAGAAATGAAAAATAACAATGAAAACCAACAGCAGGAGGTAGTACAGTAAAGGAAAAACTAATCAAAGAGGAAAAACAAATCATGTTAAGTAACATAAACAACCAAATATGGCTGGAAGTACAAACAATATCTCAATAATAACCCTAAATGTTAATGGCTTAAATGCACCAATCAAAAGACACAGGGTAGTAAATTAGATTTAAAAAAAAAAGATCCAACAATATGCTGCCTACAGGTGACTCATCTGATAGGAAAAGACATACACAGACTGAAGATGAAAGGCTGGGAAAAATCACACCACTCATATGGACCTTGGACGCAAGCAGGGGTGTCCATACTTGTATCAAATAAAATAGACTTCAAGCCAAAGTTAATCAAAAGGGATAAACAAGGACACTACATACTGCTCATTAATCATTAATATATATGCCCCAAACAATGGTGCAGCTACATTCATCAAAGAAACTCTTCTCAAGTTCAAGAGTCAAATAGACCACAACACAATAATCATGGGAGATTTTAACACACCTCTCTCACCCCTGAACAGATCTTCCAAACAAAAGTTGAATTTAGAAACCATAGAACTCAATAATACAATAAATAACTTAGACTTAATTGACATATACAGAATACACAACCCAACATCAAGTGGATACACTTTCTTCTCAGCAGCACATGGATCCTTCTCAAAAATAGACCATATATTATGTCACAGGGCAAATCTTAGCAATTACAAAGGAGTAGAGATACTACCATGCACTTTATCTGATCATAATGGAATGAAATTGGAAATCAATAATAAAATAAGAAAGAAAAAAATCCTACATAACATGAGAATAAACAATATGCGACTGAATGAACAAAGGGTTACAGAAGACATCAAAGTGGAAATTAAAAAATTCTTACAGGTAAATGAAAACTCAGACACAGCATATCGAAATTTCTGGGACACTATGAAAGCAGTAATAAGAGGAAAATTCACTTCATGGAGTTCATTCCTTAAAAGAAGGAAAAGCCAACAAAAAAATAACCTCACATTACACCTCGAAGCCTTAGAGAAAGAAGAACAAATCAGCAGCAAATACAGTAGAAAGAAAGAAATAATTAAAATCAGAGCTGAAATCAATGAAATCAAAACAAAACAAACAATTGAAAAAAATGACAAAACTAAAAGTTGGTTCTTTGAAAAAAATAAATACGATTGATAGACCACTAGCCACACTAACAAAGAGAAGAAGAGAGAGAATCCAAATTACTAGCTTATGGGATGAAAAAGGCAACATCACAACAGACACTTCAGAAATACAGAAGATAATTAGAAATTATTTTGAAACCCTATACTCTAATAAAATAGAAGATAGTGAAGACGTTGATAAATTCCTTAAGGCATATGAGCTACCCAGATTGAGTCAGGATGATATAAACAACCTAAACAGACCAATACCAAGTGAGGAAATAGAAGAAGCCATCAAAAGACTACCAACCAAGAAAAGCCCAGGACCAGACGGATTTACAGCAGAGTTTTACAAGAACTTTAAACAAGAACTAATACCAATACTCTACAATCTATTTCAAGAGATAGAAAAAGAGGGAGTACTTCCAAATTCATTCTATGAGTCCAACATCACCCTGATTCCAAAACCAGATAAAGATACTTCAAAGAAAGAAAACTTCAGACCAATATCCCTAATGAATTTAGATGCAAAAATACTCAATAAAATACTGGCAAATCAAATACAAAAACATATGAAAAAGATCATGCACCATGACCAAGTGGGATTCATCCCTGGGATGCAAGGCTGGTTGAATATATGGAAATCAATAAATATAATTCACCACATCAACATATTTAAAGATAAGAAGCATATGATCATCTTGATAGATGCTGAAGAAGCATTCAACAAAATACAGCATCCCTTTATATTCAAAACTCAAGAAAAATTAGGGATAACAGGAAATTACATCAACACGGTAAAAGCTATATTTGCTAAGCCTCAGGCCAGCATCATTCTAAATGGAAAAAAATTGAAGGCATTCCCTTTAAAATCTGGAACAAGAAAGGGATGCCCTCCCTCACCACTTCTATTCACATAGTTCTTGAAACACTAGACAAAGCAATTAGAAAGATGAAAGAAATTAAATGCATAAATATAAAAAATGAAGAATTTAAATTCGCACTATTTTCCGATGACATGATCCTATACCTAGCAGACCCAGAAAAATCTAACCAATAAAATTCTAGAACTAGTAAATGAATTCAGCAAAGTGGCAGGATATAAAATCAATACCAATAAATCAAAGGCATTCCTGTATATCAGTGACAAATTCTCTGAAACGGAAATGAGGACAACTACTCCATTCACAATCTCCTCAAAAATAAATAAATAAATAAATAAATAAATAAATAAATAAATAAATAAATCAACTGGGAATCAGCTTAACAAAAGAGGTGAAAGAGCTACACAATTAAAACTCCAGAACCCTGAACAAAGAAACAGAAGAAGACCTTAAAAAATGGAAGGATTTACCTTCCTTGTGGATTGGTAGAATTAATATTATTAAGATGGCCATATCACCAAAAACACTACAGATTCAGTGCAATTCCCAATAAAAATCAAAATGATATTCCTTGCAGAAATAGAAAAAGCAATCATGAAATTCATCTGGGAAAATAAGAGACCCAGAATAGCTAAAGTAATTCTAAGCAGGAAGAGTGAAATTGGTGGTATTGCGATTCCAGATTTTAAACTATACTATAGAGCAATAGTAACAAAAACAGCATGGTACTGGCATGAAAACAGGCTGGTAGACCAATGGTACAAAATAGAGGACACAGAGACAAATCCACAAAATTACAACTACCTTATATTAGACAAACGGGCTAAAAGCATGCAATGGAGAAAGGATAGCATCTTCAACAAATGGTGCTAGGAAAACTGGAAATCCATTTGCAACAAAATGAAATTGAATCCCTTTCTCTCACCATGCACAAAAGTCAACTCAAAATGGACCAAGGAGCTAGGAATCAGACCAGAGACTCTACGTCTAATAGAAGATAAAGTTGGCGCTAATCTTCATCACATGGGGGCAGGCCCCAAATTTCTTAATAAGACACCTATAGCACAAGAGTTAAAACCAAGAATCAATAGGATGAATTCAAACTAAGAGGTTTTTCTCAGCAAGAGAAATAATATGTGAGGTGAATAGGGAGCCTACATCCTGGGAACAAATATTTACCCCTCAAACAGCTCTAGAGTATACAAAGAACTCATAAAGTTAAATAACAAAAAAGCAAATAACCCAATCAACAAATGGGCTAAGGACTTGAACAGAAGAGGATATACATTCAATCAACAAATACATGAAAAAATGCTCATCATCTCTAGCAATCAGAGAATTGCAAATTAAAACCACTCTAAGATACTATCTCACTCCAATAAGAAGTCAAACAACAATAAGTGCTGGCGAGGATGTGGGGGAAAAAGGTACACTCGCTCGTGGGTCTGCAAATTGGTGCAGCCAATTTGGAAAGCAGTATGGAGACTCCTTGGAAAGCTGGGAATGGAACCACCATTTGACCCAGCTATTCCCCTTCTCGAACTATACCCAAAAGACCTAAAAAGAGCATACTACAGGGACATAGCCACATCAATGTTTATAGCAGCACAATTCACAATAGCTAGAATGTGGAAAAAACCTCAATGCCCTTCAATAGATGAATGGATTTAAAAATGTGGTATTTATTCACAATGGAAGATTACTCAGCACTAAAAATAACAAGATCATGGCATTTGCAGGCAAATGGATGGCTTTAGAGCAAATTATGCTAAGTGAAGTTAGCCAATCCCTAGAAAACAAATGCTGAATGTCTTCTTTGATATAAGGGGGGTGACTCAAAATGGGATAGGGCGGAAGAGCATGAGAAGAAGACTATCACTAAAGAGGGAAGAGAGGTGGGAGGGAAAAAGAGGTAGAAGGGGAGTTGCAGGGAAGATGGAAGGAGAAGCTCATTGTTATACAGAATACATATATGATATTGTGATGAGGAAAAAAAATAATTGTGTCACATTAGATTGGATAGAGAGAAAGGATGGAAGAGGAGGGGAGGAGTAGGAGGGATAGGAAGGGCAGCAGAATAGAATAGACAATATGATTGATGTATGTACATTCCATGTATGGATTATATGTCAAAATACATTCTGTTGTCATGTATGACTAAAAAAAAATAAAATAAATCGTATGGTTAAAGAAAACATATGAAAATCAATAAACATCATTCACATCATTTTTTAAAAAAAGAATCATATTATCATCTCAATAGATGTAGAAAAAGCATTTGGCAAAATGCTGCACCTCTTCATGTTCAAAACACTAGAAAATCTATGGTTAGTAGAAACATACCTCAACAATATAAAATCTATCTATGCTAAGCCCAAGGCCAACAACATTCTAAATGAAGAAAAATTGAAACCATTCCCTTTAAAAACTGGAACAAGACAGGGATACCCTCTTTCACCACTTTCACCACTTCTATTCAATACATCCCTTGAAACTCTAGCCAGAACAACCAGATAGGTGAGAGAAGTTTAAGTCATGTGAATAATAAAAGGAAAACTCAACACTATTACCATCTGCCAATGACATGGTTCTATACTTAGAAGATCCAAAAAATTCCACCAAATAACTTTTTGAATTAATAAATGAATTCATCAAAGTAGCAGGGTATAAAATCAACACCCATAAATCAAATGCAAATTCTGCACATCAGTTATGAATCCTCTGAAAGAGAAATTAGGAAAACTACCCCATTAACAATAGCCTAAAAAAAAACGGGAATCATTCTAATGAAGGAGGTAAAATGCCTCTACAATGAAAACTACAGATCACAAAAGAAAGAAATCGAAGAAGACCTTAGAAGATGGAAAGATCTTCCATGCTCTTATCAAAATGGCCATACTACCAATACTGTTATACAGATTTAATCCAATTCCTATTAAAATTCCAATGATATTCTTCAAAGAACTAGAAAAAGCAATCATTTGGAAAAATAAGAGACCCAGAATAGCCAAAGCAATCCTTAGCAAGAAGAGTGAAGCAGGAGGCATCACAATACCAGACCTTCAACTATACTACAGAACAACAGTAACAAAAATGGCATGGTATTTATACAAAAATAGATAAGAAGACAAATGTTACAGAATAGAAAATACAGAGACAAACCCATATAAATATGGTTATCTTAACTAGAGAACAGTGCCAAAAACAAATATTGCAGAAAAAAAATGACCTAATCAACAAATGGTACTGGGAAAATGGAAATCCATGTGTAGCAAAATGAATTTAAGCCTCTCTCTCACCCTGCAAGAAAATAAACTCAAAGTGGATCAAATACTTATGCACTAAAACAGAGACCCTGCACCTAACAGAAGAAAAAGTAGGAACAAATCTCTACCATATAGGCTTAGGAACTGACTTTTTTTAACCAGACTCCTAAATCAACAGTCAATAAATAATCTGGGTGTGATGGTGCATGCCTGTAATCCCAGCAGTTTGGGAGGGTAAGGCAGGAGGATTTTGAGTTCAAAGCCAGTCTCAGCAAAAGCAAAGTGCTAAGCAACTCAGTGAGCTGGGGATGTGGCTCAGTGGTTGAGTACTCCTAGTTCAATCCCCAGTAACTCCTACCCCAGCCCCCCCCAAAAAAATCAATAAATGGAATGGACTCAAATTAAAAAGCTTCTTCTCATCAAATAAAACAATCAAGAACATAAAGAGGAGCTTACAGAATGGGAAAAAAATCTTTACCACACACACTTTAGAGCACTAATCTTTATGATATATAAAGAACTCAAAAACTTAACAACAACAACAACAACAATAAAATAACCCAATCAATAAATGGGCAAGGACCTGAACAGGCACTTCACAGAAGAGGAAATATGAATGGGCAACAAATATATAAAGAAAATTTCAACATTTCTAGTACTTAGAGAAATGCAAGTCAAAACTACATCGAGATTTCATCTCATTCCAGTCAGAATGACAATTATCAAGAATACAAGAAACAATAGTGAAAAGCCAATCCCCCAAAATACAAAAGCCAAATGTTTTCTCTGATATGTGGATGCTAATCCAGAATGGGACGGGGTGAGGGGCAAGGGAAGAATGGAGGAACTCTGGATTAGGCAGAGGGGAGTGAGGGGAGAGGAGAGGATATAAGAGTGGGAAAAGATGGTGTAATGAGATGGACATATTTTCCTATGTGCATGTATGGTTGCACAAATGGTGTGACACAGTATTATGTATAACCAGAGAAATGAAAAGTTATACTCCACTTGTATAAAATGAGTCAAAATGCATTCTGCTGTCATGTATAACTAATTGGATAAAAAAAGAATATAAGCAACAATAAGTGTTGGCAAGGATGTGGGGGAAAATGTACACTCATACATTGCTAGTGGGATTGCAAATTGATGCAACCACTATGAAAAGCAGTATGGAGATTGCTCAAAAACTTGGAATGGAACCACCATTTGATCCAGTTATCCTACTCCTCAGTCTATACCCAAAGGACTTAAAACCAGCATACTACAGTAACTCAGACACATCAATGTTTACAGTAGCTCAGTTCACAATAGCTAAACTATGGAACCAACCTAGATGCGCTCCAACAGATGAATGGATAAAAAAAATGTGGTACATATACACAATGGAATATTACTCAGCCTCAAAGAAGAATTATGAAATTTGCAGGTAAATGGATGGAGCTGGTGAATATCATGCTAAGTGAATAAGCCAAGCCCAAAAAACCAAGGACCAAATGTTTTCTCTGATAAATGGCTGCTAACCATAAGGAAGGGGTGAGTGGAGGAACTCTGAGTTGTGCAGAGGGGAGAGAGGGGAGAGCAATGGGTGTGGGGATGGGAAGGACAGTGGAATTAAATTACATTATTACCCTGTATATATGTATGATTACACTACCAGTGTGACTCTGCACTGTGTTCAGCCAGAGGAAGGAGAAATTGTGTTCCATTTCTATACAATGTGTCAAAATGCATTCGAACATGTCCTCGAAAACTTATGTGCCACACTATGCTACTAGAAATTCTGGCAAGGATCTACAAGTGAAATGCACGGAAGCAACTGCCTATGTTTGTACGTGGTATGTCACCATGAAGTAGCTATAGTGGTCTGCACTGTTTGTTTGAGCTTCTAATTTAACCACAGACTCTAAATCAACAACATGGATTTGCAGAATCAGATGGAAAAACACATACTAAAGAGTAATTGAAGAAAATACTGTGGAGTGGGTTTTTTTTTCTTCTCAAACTCAGGAAAAAAATTGTTTGTTTTCAATGTTACTGGGTTTCTATAGCATCTTCCTTATCCAAAGTTTGATCAACTCTATTTGGCACTTTTGAAAGTCTGTTAAACAAAAATGAAAGCTTGCCGTTCTGTTTCTGGGAAACTCTCTCAAAAAACTTACTGAATAAGATGATATTTTTAAAAATAGGTAGGAATGGACCTGGATTTTACAAATGACCAGTATTTATAAGGTTTAAATGTTTAATGAAACAGGACTATATGCTAACTTTATCAAGTAGTATTTCTATTTATTTTTGAGAATGAACCTATTCCTGGGGAGAAACCATGAATTACTGCTAACCACAGCAGAGCTGGATTTCATCATTGAAACCACAGCATTTGCTGAGGACTGCCCAGGGACAAGTATAACATACAGACAAAAACATCTCAGCAGCTTTTTTGGTCTTGAGCAAATATCCCATTCCCCAATTTTGCAGAGCACTAAAACCCACACAACCATTCATTACTTAACGACAGGAATACTATTTTGAGAAATTCACTGTGAGGCAATTTCACCATTATGCAAACATAATAGAGTGTACTACCCAAACTTTTATAGCTATAGTGTCATCAAGCAATATAATGATACATCATGCCACCATCATATTTGTGATCCATCAATAGGGTGACTGGTTACATTGTTTAAAGATATACCCTTGAAATGGTTATCCTTGATGAAAAACAGGCTTAATGTGCAGTCACAGATTGTGATCACAAAGGAGAATTTTGGGGACAAAAAGTAAGTGTCCAATGAAGGGTAATCTCCCCAAATTTCTTTGAGAGAGATGACTTAAAGAAAATTGAAATAAATAGTTTCAATACTAAGAAAAATGTAAGAATGAAAGTATATAACAATCCTTCCTGATCTTCAGACACATAAAAAATAAATAAATAAGAAAGCAAGCTTTGGCAAGGAGTGACCCCTCTTACCTCAAAGTAATTTTCTTAATTTCTTTGGGCAAAATATAACAGAATATCATGGACTACATAGTATATAAACAACAGAAATTTATTTCTCCCCAGTGTTAGAACCTGGGAAACCCAAGATCAAATCACTAGTAGGTCTGGTATCTGATGAGGGCCCATTTCCTGACCACATATTACTTTCTCACCATCTCCTCACATGGTAAAAGGTAGAAGGCAACCCCCTGGGCCCAAGATCTAAAACCATCACACTGGTGATTAAGTTTCTCCAAGAACTTTGAGGAACCCAAATGTCAGACCACAGGAGTAATGATGGAGTGTTTATCCAAGGGAAAGAGTAATGTAGTCTATGTAGAGAGAGGATGTCATCTAGGTAGAGCACTCGACTTAAATCCTAGAGATTAGAGATGATGAAGTAGAAATTATACCATAAATTAGTTGTCTATATTGGAAAAAAAATATAATTGGATTTCTGCCTCACCCACAGTATTCGACTCCAAACAAAGAACTGATTTCAAAAGCCAAGACTTTAGTGAAAGATAAAGGTGAATTTGTTCCTCATCTTAAGGTAGAGAAGGATTTCTTAAAATCCAAAATGTGTCAATATGAGTGGAGAAACATCATTGAGTTTATCTATATTAAAATTAAGACCACTTGCTAATCACGAGAAGATTTGTTAAAAGAAGTGAAAAATACATGTTATAAAGTGAAAAAAAGATATTTTTAACATGTATACCTAATAAAAGACCAATAACAGGTCTTTAAAACCATAAAAAATATTGAACCCACCTAGATGCCCTTCAACAGATGAATGGATAAAGAAAATTTGGTTCATGTACACAATGGAATATTACTGAGCCTTAAAGAAAAATTAAATTATGGCATTTGCCAGTAAATGGGTGGAACTGGAAACTATCATAATGAGTGAAATAAGGCAGTCTCAAATAGACCAAAGGTACAGGTGGGGGAGGTGGAGTTTCACTGATTGGACACAGGGGAAGGGGGATAGGAATGGGAAAGACAATAAAACAAATTGAACATAACTTCCCTATGTTCCTATGTTTCCTATGTTCCTATGAACATAACTCCTATGCTTCCTATGTTCCTATGAATTCATGACGAGTGTAACTCCACATCATGCACAACTACAAGAATGGGATTCTAATTAGAATGTTATAGTCCATGTATGTATAATTTGTTAAAATACACTCTACATCATGTATACCTTAAAAGAGCAAATAAAATAATGAAAAAAAAATAAAAGCCTCACAACCCAAAAGGCAGAGTCTTCCCTTTATTATCTAAGATCTGGCTGTGATAGGTGTCTATGTTCTACCCTATTATTGAGTAGTCAAACAGGAGCACAAACAATAGTATACTTCTTATATTGAGTGTTGGGTCCTCAAGTGTTTATTACATTGTAGAAAATAAGTAAATAATTATGAAGAAATAGATAAAAATTACAAGGGAAATAATTTGTGAGCTAGTTATGGGAGTAGCTTATGAAAACACTATTAATTAATCTAATTAATCCAACCCTGCACTCTTAAGTTCAAACTAAAAGGGAAAATATTTTGTTTTAGAACTTTATTATAGGTGGTTCATATGCCTTACCTAAAATTGTAGTGATAAGTTGTGATGTGGTATGTCATTTATATTCATTTTTCATATTTTGTGTATTATGATGTTTTAAAATATTAATTTTTTTTCTGGCTGGATAGAAGCTGCCCTTCTGTCACTTGAAAATTCTTAGAGATAGAAAAGTACTCAGCTTGGCTCATGCCTTTACTATGCAAACTAATCCACAGCCATACCACCTCCATCAAGCCCCATACACCCCAGTAGAAGATAATATTCCTTTCCCAAGTTCTTTTTATGAAATGTACTGTACTCTTCTCACTGTGCAAATTGTGTAGTAAGTAAGGAGATTTCCTCTTTATGCCAACAGTGAAATCAGAGCTTTTGGTACTAATTGGGAAAATAATCATGAGCAAAAAATGGAGAATGTTGTAAAAACATTGAAAGCTAAGAACAAATTTAAAATATTGTAGGTTAGGCACAGTGGTGCACACCAGTAATCCCTGCTACTCAGGAGGCTGACACAGGAGGATTGCAAATTTAAGGCCAACATGGACAATTTAGGGAGACCATGTCTCAAAATAAAAGGACCTAAGGAGATAGCTCAATGGTAGAGAGCCACGGGGTTCAATTCCAGTACTTGGGTGGGGGGAGTCTTATAAATGCATCTGGATAAAACAACTATGTGAGATTTAAGATCTAGTTAAATTTTCTCAAGTGAGTAAATGACATAAATACATTCTCTCTAGCTAAATTTGCTCAAGTGAGTAAATAACTTAAATATACTCTCTCCAAATGATAAAATTTCCCACAGAATTGCATGTGCTGGGCCATGTTCTTGAGAGATCTCAATGTAGAATATATATTTTCTTCCAATTTTATTCTAAATTTGTCAAATACAACATATTATTCAATCCTAAATCCGTTTTCCCAGGCATATTTTTAAGTCACTTGTTCTAGTAGTCAAAAAAATACCTCACAAATACAAAACAGCCTGCAGAGTACTTCATTTGCTAAACAGTAAAGCAGCAAACCAAATTATCTGTTTCTCTTTTGAAGTCACCTGACTGCTGTCTTGCAGAAAAGCTTCATACAGCAGGTACAAGAAAACTGGCAGCAAAGTTCCCTTGAGTCCCACTGGATCTCCTAGAATTTTCCCAGAGATTAATAAGAAGAAATCAGTTAATTATGTGGAGAATCTGTAGGATCCAGACCAATGTTACATGAATCTCAACAAGGAGATGCCCTGTCTTGCTAGCCATGGGACTAGGTACCACTAGTGTGCTTTCTCTGGGCAAAGAAGAGATCTCATTAAGAAGATAACCAGAAAAAAAAGACATAGTGAGTAAGAAGAAAATGAGTAGCTCCTACAGTCCTCATTTTTGCTATGAGGAAGTGTCATACTTGATATTTATAACTTCCTTCCTCTATTACTCACTCTGTGGAGTCTCCTTCCACTCAGTTGTTCAAAAGGCCAGACTTATTTGTCGTGACTTGATCTAAACTTTCATAAGTCTGTGGCCTCTGAGTTCTAAGGTTGCTGAAGTCTTCTCTAACTCTTGCCCCTGGGTGTGGCAGTCCTAGGAGGCACTCCAGAGTATAGACTGTCCTTAGCAACCTTCATTCTCTCTGATATTCAGGAACAACCATGAGGAGCCAAATTGTTGCCCGACAGTCTCAACTTTAGCCCAGTGGTGCCATGAGTTCCCCGACAGATGATCTGCCTCCCTCAAGTCCACCGACCTCGATAACAACCCAAACTTTGAGTTTGGGTTAATTTAGATTTAAGCCTAGCGACATAATAAGATCAAACCCACAATATTTATAGTTTATGTCAGGAAGGAATCTGTTCATATTTGTTAATTTTAGTTCAAGATAATTTAGCATCTTAGTTCAACAGGTCAGTTTTATTATTGTAAATAAAAATGATAATTGATTTAGATTTGTGATATCTAAATTGAAATCTTTCCACATCTATGCAAAGTATTAGAGTACATAAGAGAACTTATAATTCAACATCATTATAAAATTATAGTTATAAATTATATATACATATAAGATTCAGTGTGGCTTATTAAATTTACAAGAATAAAATAAAAAAAAGATAACCAGTACTCTTCACATTATGCTTGGAGATAAGTTTATCAACAGAAAAGCATGCAAGAACTATCTTTTGCAGGGTGATAGAAGTCAGATTGTGCCAGAAGTTACATGGCTGATAAAGAGAAGGCCTTAGGGAATAGCACCTTCTGCGTATTTACCACATTCAAGTACTGTCCATGCATACACATAAAATGTCAGCCTCCTAGAGTTGAAAACATTTACTGAGACTCCCTCACATCATCTTAATTAAAGCATATAATCTAGAGATCAATTTATTGAATTATGAGAATTCTAAATTACAAATGTAAAATATTCATATTGACCTGATCCATTTCTTCTCTCCATCTAGGAAAAAAAATCATGGAAATCAAATTGTGATTCAAAAACAGTTTGATCAAGGAAAAGTATTTGTAGGTCTCAAATATTATTGGATCCATGCTGTAGAAATTAATTCTTTGTCAGGTATACTGCAAAATCCTTGGGCTGGTACAAGAGGGATGCTGTTTTCTTCCTTCAAACCCTGTTAATCAATGTTTTCTCACATTCCAACCAGTCCTTTCTTTAGACATCTTAATAACATTATCTCACAAGAGCTTGGTCTCCAGGGTGGGAGAAATTTTTCAGCCACTGAGTCACATGGTAATTTTCCAAATGTATTTTCTATAATTTTCATCCTCAGAGCATCTTATTTCTAAAGGTCTTTGTGTATATTCCATGTTTACTCTTAGAGTCTATGAGTTGACACGTTTAAAAATTGTCAATGATTGTACGACTAATAAGGATCCATACATAGGGACTGTTCAAAATATTCCAGTTTTCCTCCTTCAAAGAACACAATAGGATTGCAGTCCTATCCCATTGAAGGGATGCATGACCACTGACTAACAAAAATGTTGTAATATTATTATGAGACACTTGCAGTAGAAGACTTTAAATTCCAGGCATCATGAGACATGCTTATTTTCTCTCTGACACATCATCTGGTGATGTTCAGGGAGTAGAGGCTTCATCAATCTTGATCCTGAAGTTCATAGAACATCCATGATGGGCATGTGGTATATGTGAAAAAAAATACTCACTGCTGTCTTAAGGCACTGACATTTGTAGTTATTTAATAATGTACTATTTCCTAACCCATACCTAGACTGTCCCCTGGTAATTTCCAGTTCTACTTTCACTTAGAAGTATTTCATGCTCACCATCTAGAAAATTAAATAAGAAAATGTTCACAGCTCTTTCAACTCACAAATTATACTTCTATCATTTACACTTATACTTCTAATTTACTGAAGATTTTCCTGGGCTCTGTCTTTAAGTTGATGCCCATATTGACAAATCTGTGTTTTCACTCAGCAGCCCATCCAGATGAATTTCCAATATTTTTATCATCTGATCATAAGACTTTCCTTTTTACAAATCTTTTGGAGAAAGGACTGCATTTTTTGATAGTATAAAGGAAGACTCACAGACAAGGTCTTTGCTATGTTTAAAAGAAGTTTTTTTCTTAGGCATTTGAGTTTTTAAAAACTCAAATGGGAAATAGTAGGTAAAACAAAAGCTACTTGTGGCACTACAAAGTAGAAAAAAAAAGAAAGAAAACAAAAAATCTAACTGCTAAGAATATATTGAGGAGGGTGAGAAGGCTCACTTTTGGCATGGTAGCAACATTAAAATACATACTTGGAGACTCACAGCCAAGCTGAGTTAATTGAGGTTAATTGAGATTCCTACACCACCCACATGTATGAATACATAAAATTGTAAATAGTGATGGGCTAGAGCCAGGTCTTCTAAGCTGAAGAGTGCTGTTTATATGCATCATTTTCCAAATTCAAATTCAGTAACGTGTCAATGGTAGAGAGAAAAAAATCATAGTAGAAGCATTTTGGTCACAATAAATAGCAAACACTAGAACTCAATAGGTCTTTGCCTGAATATTTGTTTATTTTCCAAGAGCCTCTTTTTAAGTCTTTACTAGTGTAGCACCATTTATAAAGTATAACTAGGAAGTAAAAATAAATTTTATCCTCCACACTTGAAAAATACACCTTCATAATAACCTAGAAGGTCATGTTTGAATTAAATCACAGATTCCTTATTATTCCACATCAGTATTTGGCAGGGAAGAGAGTCATTCCCTAGTCTCCAGCCCCCAGATTGCAGTGTGAAGCCCTAGCTTCCTCCTTTTCTCATTCCATCCCAGTGTTCATCTTGCCCTAGGAGGGAGTTCATGTGAACGTCAGAGCCATTCCAATGCACACAACTAATAGGACCTTTTATGCAAGCAATATTTATTCAGGATCTGTAAAATGAGGACATTTCTTTATGTACAAGACCTCATCATAAATATCTGAGGGACTCGAGATGAGAGTATAAAAGAAGACTCCCAGAAAAGGTGAGTTAATTGAGGTTAATTGAGATTCACGTGTGTATACCCCATATATGCATACAAAGCTGCCTGTAGACCACTCCCTTAAGCTTAGAAGCATATATACCTGTATGGTAAGATAACATCAGTGGGCAGGAAGACGGGAAGGGAGCATTCACATACCCTAGAAGCAGACACAAGTCTGGAGGGGTCTGAAAAGTCAAGGTCTGGGATCCCAGACCATTACTAAAAATAATGGGATGGTGTGAGCTCCAGCTGGTCCATTAATCCCAAAGATAAATCATCCTTTGGTGAGTGGTACAACTGGAAGTGGACAAGAAAAGAGCCCACTAAAACACAGAGCCCAGAATAGGGGTCCTTACTGCCTATTCAAAAAATGGTACCAAATACAGAACTTCCAAAGCCCCATGAGTTCTCATTCCACTGATACATGATATAAAATAAACAAATAATTTTGAAGATCAAATTATCTATATTTCCATCCCTCTTTATAATCCAAGTAAAATAACAATATTAACCACCATTTATTAGCAAATAGCAAGCTTACTATTTTCTCAGAGGTTACTAAGTTCTTGAAGACTGAATGGCTCAAAATTCAGAATTTGGTTGTTACTTTTAGTTAGCAATAATTTATATTATTTACAATAATATAATAGAGTTATGTTATATGCTAATATTTACTTATCATAAAATACTTATTATTGGATGGCCTCAGGGCAGCTTACCACTCATTGAAAGTGCTCCTTCCATCTATCCAGATGAATCTTTTGAAAATTCTGGTCTGATCATGTTCCTTGATCAGGGTCCTATCACCATGCATGACAGAAGCACTTCCATTATTTATCAGAGAATTAGAAACACAAGGGCAGAGTGTAAGCATATTGGCTCCAAAACCAATGCTACCCTGTACATGCGTTGGTATCTTCTAAACTTCTTGAGACACTATGGCCTTATTTCCTCCACCTGCAATCCACAATGTTAGCACTAATTGCTACTCAGGATGGTGCACTGAAAGCCATGTGTGAAAGAAAGCAGAAGACTGTAAAGGGCTACACCACAAACAGGGAAGAGCCCTCAGAAAATGCCTCATGTTATGTTCTTCAGTCTTAAGGAGGCTTATTTCAGGGCTGGGGTTGTGGCTGAGCGGTAGAGCGCAGACCTAGCATGTGTGAGGTCTGAGAGGTTTGAGCCTCAGGACCATATAAAAATAAATAAAATAAAAGTTTTTTTTTTTTTTAAGGAGGCTTTTTTATTTATTTTAAGGTATATTTTTAAAATAATTATTGCATATATTTGCAGTACACAATGTATTGTTTTGCTATATGAATACATTGTGAAATGGTTAAATCAAACTAATTAATGTACACATTACCTCATATAGTTATCAATTTTTTTGTTGTGACAACATTTAAGATCTATTCTCTTAGAAATTTTCCATTATACATTATTATTAGTTTATAGTCATCTCTATAATAGGTCTCCTGAACTTATTTATCCTATGTAAATGAAGCTTTGTACCTTCGATCAACATTTCCCTAGCTCCTCACCCCAATCTCCAGCCTCTGGCATCCACCCTTCTACCATTTGCTTCTATGAGTTCAATGTTTGATTAAAAACATCAGATTTATCAAGATTAATATATATATGTGGTCTGGTTCAAAGAATTGAAAAATCTTCCACTACTCTTTATTACATCGATGAAAAAATGCCTTGATAATTAGAATTCCAGTCTAAACACGGTAATTCCCCTGGAGTGAAACTAGTGTCCCCCATTTTGTAATTTATGGAGAAAGTTTTCGCATAAAATTTGTTGCTTAAAATGAGACAATAGGCAAAATGGTGAAATTTCTCAATAGAATGCTAATAGCTCTCCAGAATTCATTATTTACGTGAGAATATATTCACATAGTATTATGTATCTCAGCCTCTTATCACATCTAGTTAAAAATAAATTGTAGACTACTTACTTCTACCTCCTTCGAGTGAGCAGTCCAAGCCTCCATAGTCTCACAGTGGAGGCGGCTTGGGATGTTCGGCTTTAAGAGGAACAAGGTCATTGGACTAAACCTCTATTGCAGGGGCGCGGGGCTGGGGGCCAGGGGTGGCGCCACCCCGCCAGGAGCACAGCTATCAGCAGCCGAGAAGGGGGCATAGGCCCAGCAAGAGGCAGGGGGAGGGGAAGCCGGCGCGCTCTCTGGCAGAAGCGCCAACGCTAGCTCTCCAGCCGCGCAGGCGCAGGACGCTGCCCTCGACGCCGCTGCCGGAGGAGGAGGAGGGGGAGGAGGAGGAGGGGGAGGAGGAGGAGGGGGAGGAGGAGGAGGGGGAGGAGGAGGAGGGGGAGGAGGAGGAGGGGGAGGAGGAGGAGGGGGAGGGGGAGGGGGAGGAGGAGGAGGGGGAGGGGGAGGGGGAGGAGGAGGAGGAGGGGGAGGAGGAGGAGGAGGAGGGGGAGGAGGAGGAGGGGGAGGGGAGGGGGAGGAGGGGGAGGGGGAGGAGGGGGAGGAGGAGGAGGAGGAGGGGGAGGAGGAGGAGGAGGAGGAGGGGGAGGGGGAGGAGGAGGAGGAGGAGGAGGAGGAGGAGGAGGAGGAGGAGGAGGACTGGCGGCGACCAGCGGGTCGGTGGCCGCCAGCAGGAAGGCACTGGAGACCCTGCGGCGGATCAACCGAAGGAGTGCAGCGCAACCACGAGACAGCCTTCCAAGGTAAGGCGGCGCCGGGCGGACCTAAGGGCCTTGCGGGGCCGCCGGACGGGTGCTTTTGGAAGTGCAGTGCTGTCCAGAGACGCGGAAGGGGGGGATGGCAATAGAGTGTGGCCGCCCCAGCTCGGTAGCGCCTGTGTAGAGCGACCTCCCGCGTGGGCAGGCAACCTCTGCCCGGCCCAGACAAAGGGGCCACGAGGGCGTGCGTGCTTTTCTCCCCAGGCATGTTTCGGAAGCTGGACATCAAAAACGAGGATGATGTCAAAAGTCTGTCTCGCGTGATTGTCCTTGTTTTCAGTGACAGAGTAACAAACTGGGGCAGGATTGTGACTCTCATTTCTTTTGGTGCCTTTGTGGCCAAACACTTGAAGAGCATAAACCAAGAATGCTGCATTGAACCCTTAGCAGAAAGTATCACAGACATGCTCCTAAGGACAAAATGGGACTAGCTTGTCAAACAAAGAGGCTGGGATGGGTTTGTGGAGTCCTTCCACATAAAGGACCTATAAGGCGGCACCAGAAATGTGCTGCTAGCTTTTGCAAGTGTTGCTCAGTAGGAGCTGGTTTGGTGTATCTAATAAGATAGCCTTGTAAGTACAATAGTTGACTGTTTACCAACTCCAGACACCAAAATTTCTGTGAGATCAAATGTATTTATGAAGTTGGACTTCAAGCTGCCCAGACTGTAACCTCCAAGAGCGTCACTCTAGCAACCTAGCCAGAAAGCAAGTGGCAAGAGGATTATGTCTAAGAAGAATAAATACATGGGAAAAGTAATCCCCCTTGAAGATTTCACTGTATGAAAGAAGCAAAGTTCACTTTCAGCACCAAGCAAACTGGGAGGCCACAGAGGGGGAATGTTAGATTTAGTCGAAAAACTTAATTTCCTTGTCTAGAACCAGAAGAGTGGTCAGTAGCCAGGCTAGTCATAAAATTCATTAAATATGCCCTCCAAATTCATTAATTTCCCATAGTGTGAAAAGAGAAGCACTAAGATGCCAGTGATCTGTAAAGAATAACTTAAGCTACAAGTAATTGAGCTATGACTAGAAGCCTCATTACTATGCACCAGTGAAGGGAAGCTTTTCCTCTGTGATTAGCTTCCCAGGGTATATTTTCTTGAATAGAAGACCCAAGTGTTCAGGACTTTTATGCCTGTTCTACTTTGGCTTGATTTGAATGAGTCTCATTAGCATAGTAATGGCCATGAATAATTGAGTTAAGGCTCATTTAGTTACACATGTGGAATATTCTCATTTTTAGGACAGAAACAGCTTGTAAATGTATTTGTCTGTAAAAATGTGTGTATTTTTACAGAGAAAATATTTCTGTGAACACAAAGGGAGAAAAGTCTTGAATTTAAATTTTGAAAATTGTAACTTCTGTAGTTAGGAATCTATTTCTTCTTACAGCTTTTCTATTCTAAACTTTCTCCAGGTCAGTTCTAGAGTATATACAGAACCAGTTTGTAGTTGTATGCAACCTGGTTGTAGTGGGACAAATCTGATTTATAACTATGTAGGCTTTAATTTTCCAATCTGGTATTGGTAAGTATTCCTTAGATAGGTTTTTCTTTGAAAACCTGGGATTGAGAAGTTGTGGAATGAAAATTAATCCTTTCACTTGGTTATGTATGGGTTTTCAATAATTGAGTCTAAGTGGAGTTTTGAGAGGTGGTTTTTAGGGGTGGGGGAGTAGGCTAGTGACTTAAAAATAATAGGATCTGATTAGGCAACTAATCATTTGAGTTCCTTACGTTTGACCTGATTTAACTGGTAAAATTTAAACTGAGTGAATGAGCTCATCTTTAAAGCTTTTACTGAAAGATTTTCAGCTGTTCCAAGTGGGACTTATTAGCATTGTTTATAAAAAGATAACATTAGGTGGATGAAAGACATTTGATTCCTTGTTTGCTTAATAAGTTGTAAAATGATGGGCTGGGGACGTGGCTCAAGGGGTAGAGCACTTGCCTGGCATGCGTGTGGCCCGGGTTCCATCCTCAGCACCACATACAAACAAAGATGTTGTATCCGCCCAAACATGAAAAACAGATATTAAAAATCAATCTCTCTCTCTCTCTCTCTCTCTCTCTCTCTCTCTCTCTCTCTCTCTCTCAAAAAAAAAAAAAGTTGTAAAATGATGGCTTGGAAAAGCAGGCTAGAGTCTAACTATGGTGCTATTATGAGGCTTGCTTGTTCAAACACAGGTTTAAGCCTCATACATCAATAAAAGAAATACTGATAAAAATAAAATAAATTGTAAAAAACAAAATTAAATCTCTAAACTTAATGGTATTGGGTAGCAGTTTTCATTAGTTAGCTTTCCCCTCCAAAGATTATGTTTATAATTAGTTAAAATTAACATTTGCAAAACTTCTGCACTCTCTTTTATTAATACTAGAAAATGTTGACTTTATGCATGAATAGGGAGCTGGTAAAACTAGTTTTGAGTTTTAATTACCTAGACACTTGGTAATTTCTCCCACTAACCAGAAGGTAGGCTTAGACTAATCACATCCAACATCTCTGAGCTTCTGTTTGCCCTGAGTATCTGATGAGGGCACTGAACCTAGTAATATTACAGATTGTTTCTTTCTGGCTGAAAGAGTTCTGGTTCCAAATTACTTTTCTTTCTAAGATCAATGCATAAGGCAAAAATTTCCAGAGCTTCTTTTTAAGTTCTCAAACAATGCTGGAGAGATGGGGTGACAAATTTAACTTTATAAAATTTTTAAAAAGAAAACAAACAAACAAAAAACCCCACAAAACCACACCCATCACTGAAGCAGAATAATCTCAAAAACAATTTAGTTGTGCCAAACAGAAGTTCGAGATAAAGTCTATAACTCTGAAGAGGAAAAATATGGTGGTTGATAAGGAAGGAAAAAACACACACTCATACCCCAAGTGATGCTATGAAATAAAAAAGAAACAATTATCCCATCAGATAGGACACTGCCCAAACCCCGGAGCTTTGTACAAGACAGGCAAAACTACTCCTTCCCACCAAAACCAAACTGATATTTTATGAACAAAATTACTAAAAAAAGCAGCAAAATAATGAAGTGTGTAACCTTGTCATGATGCTTCAATGGGACTAATTCAGGTGTGTTCAGTTTAAAAATAGACATCAATTCATCCTCGTATATAAATTTTCTGAAAGAATTTGCTTTTAAATACTGATGACACTTGATTTTTTCCCTTTTGAATTTTTATTATGTTTGCTCCAATAAAGCTTTAAATAAACCAAGAAAGTTCAAGAAGGAAATTATTTCCCCCATTTTACCATGTTTTTGTTTGGATTACCATTCACATTTGTCATAAGGCTAAGAAAGAGATCATGAAGAATAGAAATGACCTGCCAAGTTCCTGAATAGATACATAAATAATTTAACTTTATCAGCACCCTAGTTTTTCTAGTTCTTCCACATACCCCATGTGCCTCAGGCAGCCTCACATTACGAAGGTCCTGATGTCTCCACCTCTTTTCTGATCAGATGGTTTGGAGCAAGAGTCTCAGGTTTCCCCAGTGACTGAAATGTGCTTTTCCCCTCTCCACTTCAAATGGCCTAGACAGAAAAAGAAAGACGTAAAGATCATAACAATTGGGAATGTGATTAATATTTGTGGTTGCCAATTGTTACAGCTGTGATCACTTCAACAGTAGATGTGACATGGGCACAGTGCCATCTTTAATACAGGAATGTTGTTCATCATGGTGGAAAATGCATCCTTTAAATGGTGCACCCATTAAGTATCAGTGTTTCATATTTCAAGTTGCATAAAAATTATTTCAAGCAAGAAAACTTTCAAATCTATTAATAAGCATGTTATTAAAACAAATGGAGTTTAGAATATATACACTTGGAACATGAGTGATAAAAATAAATGACATATTTAAATTGTCTTAATGTTAAGATAACTCTAGATGGATTTTACTATCATCTGTATGTTATTTCCTAGCCTATTTCTATTTCTGTTTCTTGGGTAATTGCATTCAATTTTTCTTTGGGTTGATGTGAAGAGTCAGTGAGTTTCTATATAAAGCACTTAGAACACTGAGTGGCATAAAGAAAGCATTTGGTAAATGCAAACTATTAATTCTACTACTATAACCACTGCTGCTTTTAATTCAATTACTACTATTATAACCCTACTGTCTAGATAATTAAAACTCATATTATTTTTATTTTTTTTCTAAGTTTTGTTGTTATAATTTACAAATAAATATTTATACATTTATTGTACCCAATGTGATATTTTGATTATGTATACATTGTGAAATAATTACCATAATCAAAATAATTAATGTCTATCACCTCACATAATGTGCCCGTGCATGCCTGTATATGTAGTGAGAACACCTGGAATCTACTCTCTTATTAAATTTCCAGCATCTAATATAGCATTAATTATATTAACTATACTATATTAGAGCTCCAAAATTTATTCATCCTGCATAACTGAAACTCTTTGCCCTTTGACCAACATCTTCTTTTTTCCCCAACACCCAGGCCCTGCCAACCACCATTCTACTCTCTGTTTCTATGAGTTAAAAATTTTAGATTCCACATACAAGTTAGATCATACAGTACTTGTCTCTCTCTGCCTAGTTTAGTTCACTTAGCATAAGTCCTTCATCCATGGTGTTACAAATGACAAAAGTTCCTTCTTTTATATGACTAGATAAAAGTCCATTACATGTATACATATACACATACACATGTGGATCCATTGGTTGATTCCATACCTTTACTACTGTGAATAATACTACTGTTAACATGATACTTCAGCTATCTCTTCAACACACTGGTTTCATCACTTTTGGATAGGTAGGCAATAGTGAGATTGATTGATCATATGGTAGTTCTATTTGTAATTTTTTGAGGAATCCCATTCCTGTTTTCCATAATAACTGAACCACTTTGCATTCCCTCTAACAGTGTGCAACACTTCCCCATTCTCTATAGCTTCAACAACACTTATTTTTTGTCTTTGTATCACAGCCATTCTAATAGTTGTGAGGTTGAATCTTATTTTGGTTTGGGTTTATATTTCTATAATATATATGTACATACATATATATCATAGATATATATATATATATATATATATATACATACATATATATACTGGGGATTGAACATATGAGTACTTTGTCATGTTGCTTCATCCCCAGTCCTTTTTATTTTTTACTTTTTTATTATTTTTTAGGCGACATTTACTAAGTTGCTGAGGCTCTCACTAAGTTGCTGAGGATACCCTCAAACTTATAATCCTCCTATCTCAGCCTCTTGAGTCACTTGGGACTACAGGTGAGAATCATTGTGCCCAATCTCTGATAAAAACTTGATTAAGCATTTTTCACAGACCTCCTGGGCCATTCTGGGCCATTGGTAAATCCCCTTTGGAGAAATGTCTGTTCACATCCCTTTTCCAGTTTTTAATAGGGTAATTCACATTCTTCCTAGTAAATCATTTGAGTTCCTAATGTATTTCAGTTATAACTTATTATTAGATATATTGCTTGCAAATATTTTCTCCCATTCTGTTGATCATCTGTTTTCTCTGTTGATTGTTTTCTCAGCTGTACAGAAGATTTTTAGCTTAAGGTAATCTCATTTGCCTATTCTTACTTTTATTTACTGTGCTTTTCTGTCCATATCAAAATATCATTGTCCAGACCCATATCATGTGGCTTTCTCCTTATATTTTATTCCAGTAGTTTTCATTTGGGTGTATTATTTTAATTCATTATTCCATTTTGAGATGATTTTTATTTAGGGTGTGAGAGAATGGTCCAAATTCATTCTATGAACAGAGATATACAGTATGGCATCACCATTTGTTGAAGACACTGTCTTTTCTTCATTGAGTGTTTTTGGAAACTTTGTCAAAGACCAATTAACATTAAATACATGGATTTATTTCTGATCTTAACTTTCCATTCCATTGGTTTATGTGTTTTTTTTTTTAATATACTAGTGCTACGTTATTTTGATTGCCATAGTACTGTAGTGTACTTTGAGTTACTTGGTGCCTCCAACTTAATTTTTCTTTGTTATGATTACTTTAGCTATTTGGGACTTTTATGGTTTTATAGAAATTTGGATTCTTTTTTCTGTTTCTTTGAAAAAATGTATTTGGCATTTTGATAGAAATTGCACTGAAGGCGCAAATCCCTTTTAGTAATATTCATTCTTCAAATTCATGAATCTTTCAAATTTCAATTAGTTATGAATCTAAGGTATTTTCAATTTTCAATTACTTCTTCAATTTATTGAATTATTGTCTTAGAGTTTTCAGTTTGTATATCTGTCATTTCTTTAGTTATACTGCATTCTATGTGTTTTCATTGATGATATGGTAAATTGTGTATGCTCTTACTACCTTTTTAGAACATTCATTATTATTGTACAGAAATAATGTGGTATTTGAATGTTGATAGTATCCTGAAACCTTGCTACATTTGCTTGTTACTTCTAAAAGTTTTCCTGTAGTCTTTATGGTGCCCTGTTATAATATCATGTCATCAATGAACAGAGACAATTTTATTCTTTCCTTTCAAATTTTATGATTTTTTTTCTTCTTAGGAATTAGGCAATAAGAGCCTAATTTCTCTGCCTATAATTCCAATATCATGTTGAATAGAAATGGTCAGAGTGGGCACTCTTGTCTTGTTCCTGTTATTAGAGATTTTTTTTTAATTTTTTATCATTTGTTGTGATGCTAGTTGTGGGCATATCATACATAGCCTTCATTATGTTAAGGGACATTCCTTCTGTACCTCTTTTCTTGAGAGGGTTGTTATGAAAGGATGTTGAATTTTGTCAAAGACTTTTTTTCTGCATCTATTGGATGGTTATGATGTTTTTCCTTAATTCAGTCAATGCAGTTTATCACATTTATTCATTTGCTTATATTGAATAATCCTTATATACCAGGAAAAAATCACACTTAATCTTGGTATTTGATCTTTTTAAGCACTAAATTAATTGTTCTAGCATTTTATTGAGGATTTTTACATCTATGTTCATCTACATTGGCCTGTAATTTTCTAATCTTTTAAAGCCCTTGCCTAGTTTTGGTTTAAGGGTAATACTGGTATATAAAATGAGTTCAGAAGTGTTCCATCTTCTTTTATTTTTTATGGAAAAATTTGAGAAGAATTGTGTCAATTATTCTTTAATTTTTTTTTTAATTACCAATGAAGCCATTAGATACTGGGTTTTTCGTGGTTGAAGGATTTTGATTATTGATTCAATTTCACACCCATTAGTAATATGTTCAGATTTTTTATTCTTTAATATTCAACCTTCCATATGTCTCACACATAACATATATATGTAAATGTTAACCTTCTTGATAAATTGACTTATTGCCTGTTGCAGTTTTTTACCTTGAGTCTATTTCTTCTGGTGCAAGTAACTGCTACTATTTTCTTTTGGTTGGTCTTTTCACATTCCTTTGTTTCCAGCCAATATATGTTCTTAAAGCTACTGTAACTACAAAATGTTTTGTATAAGCATCATGATAACCATTGTATACCCACAAAAAAGCCTCTACTGATTTAGTAATGATAAATGGAAATTAAAGCATATCACTACAAAAACAAATATGAAGTAGTAAAAGATGTCAGCAAGACAAGTAGAATCAAACAAGGAACCATACAACAGAAAGAAAATTAATAATGACCCATAAATAATTATCCAATGAAAACACATAAGTTAACCAAATGGGGAAAAAGACCAGACTCAAATGTATTTTTCCTACAAGTAACTCACTATAGCTTTAAAAAACACATCCCCAGCCCTGAATTTTTTTGTGACGTATATACAGTGAATTGAACCCAAGAGATACATCCCCAGTCCTTTGTGTTTAATTATTTATTTTAATTTTAGGACAGAGTCTTACTAAGTTGCTGAGAGTCTTGCCAAATTGTTGAAGCTGGCCTCAAACTTTCTATCCTCCTACCTCAGCCTCCCAAGTCACTGGGGTTTCTAGCTCCAACTCTGCATATTTCATGTTTTTGATATCACGAGTTATACTTTTATATTGTGTGTTCATTAAAAATTAATTAAAATATACTATTTTTAATACCTTTATCTTTCATATTATAGTTAAAAGTGATTCATGCACAATCATAATTGTTTTAGAGTATTTCAAATTAGACTATATCTTAAATATTTCTTATGAATTTTCATGTTGTTCATATCCTTTTGCTTGAATTTTAAGAACTTCCTTTATAATTTTTAGTGCTAATAAACCCCTACAACTTTTGCTTGTTTTGGAAAGATTTTTTTTTAATCTCTCTTTCATTTCTGAAAGACAACTTTTCAGATAAAATAATCTTGTTTGGCAGTTTCCATCAATACTTTTAGTCTATCACCCCAGTCTGCAAGGCTTCTACTGAAAAGTCTGATGTCTATATAGAAGTTTCCTTGTATGTAAGAAGTTGTTTTCCCCTTGCTCTTTTCAAAATTCTTCTTGACTTTGATTTTGTGACAATTTTATTATAATGTATATTGGTCCAGATTTCTTTAATACTTTAGTTAAGATGCTTTGGGCTATATATATCTAGATATTTATTTCCCTCTCCATTATTTTCTGTCATTATTTCTTTAATTGAGCTTTATATCTTATTCTTTCTCTCTGCTCCTTTTGAATTCTCTTAATGTTTGTGTTGTTTCACTTGATGGTATTACATCATCCACGTAAGGTTTTTTCATCCCTTTTCATTCTTTTTTTCCACCTTTTTCTGACTGTGTATTTCAAATGACCTGAAACTCTCTGTGAAGTCTTTAGTTCAGTCATTGCTCTTCATCTTCAGATTTGTTTGCTTCTTTTTTTATGCTTCCCATGCCTCCATCAGATAACTAATTTTGTACACATTTTCCTGATACAATTTAGTTATCTCTGTGTATTCTCTCAAAGCTCCCTAATTTGAACTAACTGGATTAATTTGAATTCTTTTTCAGGAAATTCATAAATTTCAATTTCTTTAGAGTCAATACCTGGTGCTTTTTTTTGTTCTTCTGTGTCATATTGTCTTTATTATTCAGAATCCTTGTGCCCTTGTTTTGTGTCCGTGTATTTGAAAAGGTCAGTACCTCTTCCAGTTTTTGAAGACTGGATTTAGCAAGAGAAGTACTTTGCTAACAGCTACATTCAGAGAGTTTAGGTCGGACAACTAAACCAGTGGACAGGTCGCCTTGCTGCTGAAGTGTTCTGGCTGGCTGTCCTTGTTTTACTAGCCAGGTGGGCCTGGAAAATGGTTTCATAAGAGTGGGATAAGTTTGAGTGTATGATTGCTGATTTAGTACCTGGACGGATCCATGAGGGCCAGCCTCTTGCTGGGTTTCATTGGGGTATCCCTGACAACTAGTTCCACGTGGGTAAGTCTTTAAACAAGTATTTTTGTTTGACAACCAAGTCAATTTCTCTTTCATACGATGCCATAAGCAGTTAACACTATTCTCCCAAACCATCAAGTTTAGAAAAAAAATAAAAATAAAAACCTGTTAAATTTTTTGTTTTGTTTTTACTTTTCCTTCAAACAGAATACTATTTTTTTTGTCTTTATAATGAAAATATTACATTCTTTCCATCCCGTAAATATTGCATTCTACAAATTATTAATGGTATCCTTTAAAATTTGGAACCTCATATTTTGAACAAAATTTGTAAACTGGAAGGTAACTATGAGAGAGCATTCTGGAAAGTGTAGAATCTAAATGTCACATCTCTTGAAAAACAGAAAAACTGGACTTATTTATCTTGGATAAGAAAGAAGATGAAGAAGGCAGATTAAAACAGTTTCAATAGCAGAAGCACTATTATTATGGAATGAATGCATCTTATATTGTTTACAAACACTGTGTTAGAACCAATAAGTGAGATGTATTTTTGAAGTATTTTCTTACAAAGAAGATCATCATAAAGAAAATAAACTTTCAAGACATATGTGTTTGTTTTATGTGCATTGTTATATTTAGGTATCTTTAGCCTTTGGTTTTTATCAACTAATTTTAGTAAATAAATAATCCAACAACTTAAAATAGATTAGGTTAAAGACCAAAAGGATATGAGACACACAAACTTGGATACATGCATATAACTTTTTTAGTTCTTTCTATTGTGTCTGTGGGCTTACCATCATCTATGTTAATAATTATTTGCTGTGAAACCTGAATTTTCCCTGTCTGCTTGCCACTGACTGGAAAACCTTGAAATAAAAAAGAAAACTTGGTATACATGCAGGTGTAGCAAAGATATCCACTGCTGGGTGTTCATATGAACAATTGTCTTCTATGTTGTATTTCTTGTTATCTTTAATTGATTGTAGTTATTACTCTTTTGATGCAGAGCTGGCAAAATTTGATTGAAATGAGTAAGGAATTTGTTTTTCTCATGATAAAAGAGATCTAGATGTGACCATCTATTCCTAGTAATGTGATTTTACAGAAACATGGGGAACCCTGACTTCTTTGTAGATTTGTATATTTTTTGATGCCTCTTGATGGCAAAATGACATCCCTGTTCCCAGTACCACCTCCACATTCATATCCAGAAAGAAAGGAATGGAAGTAAGTAGGGGAAAACAGCATGTGGAAGCCAAGTCTACCTTCTTTTAAAATGTTTTCCTGCCCAGAAACTTCCAAACATATTTCATCAATTTGGCCAAAATTACATCATACGTCATACATATACATCTTAGCTATAGAAAAAACTGGAAATATAGCTATTTACCCTCTTATACTTCTATGAAGAAATGAAAGTTGATCACAGATCCTTTAAGAATTACTCAAGTAGTCATCTTCTACACTAGGGTGTCCTGGAGCTTCTCAGCTATCAACACCATTTTCCTCCAGTCTTATTTTTTGTTTACTTTCATAACCATCTCAACTTCCCTTATCATTAGAACTTCATGGTTAACTTTGTACCCTCTAATGCAGTGTCACAAAGGAGATATTTATTGTGTATTTTAATGGTAAGTTTAATTTCATATATGAGGAGGAAAAAGAGAAACCATGCATCCAGGCATGGTTATATCCTTCTGTGGTGAAAACATGAATTGAATAACTTGATGACGGACAGGCAAACTACAATATATGGGCCAGATACGGTCTACAGGCTGCTTTTGTGCACTCTGTGAGCTCACAATATTTATTACATTCTTAGAGGGTTTAAAAAAATAAGAACATGCAACAGAAATGTACCCTGTATGTACCCTGTATGTACCCTGCAAATTAAAAAAAAAAAAGATACTATATTTCCTTTTACAGATAGTATTTAGCAACTCCTTACATAGATTTTAAAAAAATAGAAATCTTGTATTTCTATTTTTCTATTTTTTTTCCTTAGCTATGACATGTTATTTAAGGATTTGATTATATTATCCCAGAATTTCTATTGAAATCATTACTGTTCTTTGAAACTGTATATGTGAGAAAATATTCCAAACTGCCCCCTCCTCTTATCAGGAGGGGGCAGTTTGGAATATTAAACAAATTGCCTACCCATTTCACAGAGAAATTAATGTTAGGACTTGCCTAAAACCACTTACTTAAACTCATGAGCTAAATTTTCAGAGTTTAACTAAATTATACTTTTAATGATTTTAAGTAGTAGTTCTGTCATGTCATTATACAAATTAAAAAAAAAAAAAACAGGAATTCCCAAGTAGAAATATACCCAAGACCCAATGAATTGTATTATAGCTGTAGTGAGTTAAATAAAGAAACAATCTTCCTTGTCTTAATGTTCTTCCATTAAGTGACTAAAACATTAAAGCTAATGATTTGGAAGGAACATGTGTAACAGTCAACTAAAGTTGCTTTATTTTAATATTGTGTATTTTTAAAGTTATTTTTAATGTTATATAAAATCTTTGCCAGAAGTTCATGAAAAACAAGGATCAATTTTGTCTTATTAGTGTTGAACCACCTAATTGCTATAAATGGAAGGAATTTTACAAACCTTCATCCTGTGTGTGTGTGTGTGTGTGTGTGTCTGTGAGAGAGAGAAACACATGTATCTCAAGGCAATGGAGTTTCATTTCTATTGTTCACATCACCTTCTATTAATGATTAACTGATAATTACCTGGGAGATTGAGACGTTTTACTTTCATGTAAATTATATTTTTTCTATATAAACTCTAATCCTTATTTATGCGTTCTGGAAAATAAAAATGAAGAAAGTGAAATTTAGGGCACTGTCATGTTTTTGGATATTAAGTATAAAGTCATTAATGGAATCAGGATCAACACTGGGGTTTTAAGTCTATAAAACTACAGTGGCTCACTTGCACTAGATTTTCTTTCCCATAGATATGCATATCTCCAAATTTGGTGGATCTCTTAATTTTAAAAAAGTCATGTATTCTAAATTAAGATGAAGGTACATAAAAATAACCCATAAATGTTCAGAATAAACTAACCAAAATATCAAAGCACACTATTGATTTATACCAAAGCCGAAAGTTTCAGAGAATAAAACAAATTCCTTGCATAACTTAAAGTTGTTGAAAATATTTCATTGAGCCAATGTACTACATCAGAAAAAGAGTAAATAATAAGCCAGGTGGGGTGGACATGCATGTAATCCCAGCAGCTCAGGAGACCAAGGAGAGAATCACAAGTTGAAAGCCAGCCTCAGCAATTTAGCAAATATTGTGTCTCAAAATAGAAAAATAAAATGGGTAGGGTATGTGGCTCAGTGGTTGAGTGCCTCTGGGTTCCAATTAATGGTACCAAATACACACACAGACACACACACACACATATATATATATATATATATATATATATATATAGAGAGAGAGAGAGAGAGAGAGAGAGAGAGAGAGAGAGAGGGGGGGGGGAAGAGGGAGAGAGAAACCAGAGGTAACATTATGTTCTAACTTATAATATGCCTTAAAATAAATTACATCAATATTCCCTTGATTAAAATAAGTTTCCTAGTTAAGTATTATGAAAATATCTTAAGGCCTTATACAATTGAGCATCAGTTAAAATAGCAAAGGCACGATTGTTATACTATCAATTTGTGGAACATTTTTTCACTTAAAAACAAATTTCACAGCCTTTATCAAACATAAAAGTATGTATGTCATTGGTTCTGAATTTATTATCTAACATTTCTGTGAGAAAAACAAGGAATTCTTTTTATCTGAATCCTGGCCAGGATTGGTTCTGAATTTATTATTAAAATTTCTGTAAGAAAAACAAGGAATTCTTTTTTATCTTGTTTACTTTTAGCCACTGTGTTTCTGTTTATAGCATCTGAAATGCTCTCATCAGAACAAAGTCCCCAGAATTGATAAGTCAAATCTCAGGCAGCTAGGTGACTAACAGAGGCCAGAGTCCACTTGAACTGTGCACAATCACAGAGGTCAAGTTTAGATCCACTCCTTCTGACTATTCCTTTTAACTCTGATTTAACAGCATCTCACTAACAGGATTTACCTTCAAACACCAGAAACATGCATTGTGCCATGCAAAAGGCAGAAGCACTAGATGGGAATCACTTGATGCAAATCCTCTGGAATGATGGGACAGAGTCTCTCTACCCAGCTGTATGGCTGCGAGACAACTGCCAGTGCTCCCATTGCTACCTGGATTCTGCAAAAGCACGGAAACTTCTCCTGGAAACCCTTGATGTGAACATTGTTATTAAAGACCTGGAGTTTGACAAAAAAGGTAATAACTCTTAAAAATCATTTCCTTCTCTTCCAAATAAATAAAGGGGCTAGTCTAAATTATGTCAAATAACTTGTTTTTATGTTATTATGTATATTACAACTATAGAATCATGTTAATGTAGTGCTCAATGCAAATTAATCATACTCAGTAAATGAAAGTATAAGCTATTATTATTACTTCTACCATTTTTAATAAAATCTGCATTATTGCTCATTATTCTTTCCATGAATGGCATTGAAGACACAACTATGTCAGTGGTTCTGAGCCTCAGTTTATTTATTTGTAAACTAGGGATTCTAATAAAATTTGTTCATAGTAATGCTGTCAGAACTCAATGAGATAAAATGGCTTAAAAAGAATATTTTAACATACTGCTCAACATACAGTGGACACTCAAAAAAATAGTACTGATGATTTTTTAAAATTTATCATTGTATTTTTTTATTATTTAGTAGTTGTATAAAGTTTTGCCCTGAAAGAATAGTTCTCAAAACCAAATGAGGCGTGAACAAATTTACCAGAATTCTTATCAGAAGGGAAGGTTTAAGCAGAAAGGGCATCCTTTTCTCATTCTTTTATCTTTGTCTCAACCTGAGGACCAGGTGTTCTCACTTTTATTAGTAATATTATTTCTGTCTCATTATCATTACTCTTTGTAATACCCTTGCCGGGAATCATAATTACTGTCTAACTTCAGTCTTCACAGAATATTTGGGGATCACAAGTTTAGAGACTGTAGAAAAAGGACTTTGGGTCAAGCCAAATTCTACTTCTTGCACAACTATTTTTGTGGACTCATCCTCAGATGTATTACCTTGACTTGCAAGTGATAACTAGATTCCCTGAATACCTTAAATAGCATTGAGAAATGATGCAACCAGAGAGGACACAATTATTTGGAAGTATAATGTACACTTAGGTGATATTTTCTTTCTATTACAAGGTGAATATCACATGGCCAAATGAGCATTGCAGTGAATTTGAAGCTGATTGTCTGAAGAAAAGATGTTTTTCCTGGAAGGCCAGAGCAAAACTTCAAGAAGAATTGTTTTTGCCAGGTAATCCTGCTACAGTCTTCAAAGCCACTTAAAACCATTACTATCAGTAAGGGTCTTTTTAAAAGAATTATTTTAATCGTACATAATTGGAGAGGGTACTCTTTGATAATTTGATACATGTATAAATTTCAAATCAGGGTAGTTAGTAATTTTATGGTACATACTTATGAGATGCACTATGATATTTTGATACATAAACGTCCAGATATGATCTGTATTTCTATCTCTTGATCATTACTTTGTAAGGATTTTATGGTAAGGAATTTGCTCATCAACAAATTCAAACCCTATGATTTTTAAAAAATAATATTGCCACTTATATAAAATGTTTAAAATGTTACCACTAAAGATCATTTGGGTCAAAATGAAAAGAAGTACAGAGGAGTTCTAAGACATTGAAAATAGGTGGAACAAAAGAATTGCAGCAGACTGTGTCTTTATTGTCTAAAGTTAAATCTGGCTTCTCACTGGCACTTTATAAGTGTTCCCTGAAAAGGAGCAGGATGAACCAGAGGCAGACTTCTCCTTAATAACTTTTTTTTTATGGCTGAAGACTTCCAGCTTATTTATTTATTTTTGAATTTTTAACATTTATTTTTTAGTTTTTGGCGGACACAACATCTTTGTTTTTATGTGGTGCTGATGATCGAACCCAGGCTGCACGCATGCCAGGCAAGCGCGCTACCGCTTGAGCCACATCCCCAGCCCTCTCCTTAATCACTTTGTCTTAGTGCCAGAACAACACAAAAAAGCCAAGCAAGAATTCCTAACCTGGTGTCCACAGATAGAATTATGTGATCAATGCACCCACAGAATGGTGACTTACACATTAAGTATAAGTGTGAGTTGAGCGTGACTGAAAGTATATGTGTTCATTTGCACACCAGCACATTTGTCTGGAGAGAGTGTATATGTGTCTCAAGGAGAATCTGTTGCCAGAAAAAATATTCAGAAAAGCAGCAGAGGATGGATTCTGTAGAAAAAAGAGGACTTATTTTTGAGCTAATAGACAAAATAAAATGAAATACCTAAAACAAAGAGAAAGATAATTTTAAAGTATAATTGTAGGAGATACAGAATAATAGAGCTAATGCAGAGGCATTCCTGAGGGTGGGAGGAGTGCATGACGTACTCTGCATCTTGAAGATTTGTTACACATGGGTTAAAGGCTAACTATCGTGAACAGGGTGATTTTTGTGTATTTGACAGAACCTTGACTAATACGAACACACTAATGTGACATGTTCCCTTAAACTTTTTCTGCTACTATTAACTAGACATATTGAAAGGCTACCCCTTTCAGCAACCTTGTAGAATTGTGTAACACCTCTGTGGGAACTCTTGAGTCAAACACTAAAAAGAGATTTCACCTTACTCTTTCAAATTCTCAAGAATGTGGTAATTATCCATGGTTTTGAATGCTAGACTTAGAATACATTACTGTGCCTGTCACTAATTAATCACTGCACCAGATAGCTTTACCTTTTCCTGTAGTTGTCAGTACTAGGATATGATATAGTCACCTTTGTCTTTAAGCATAGACTAATCTTGTCAAGAATTAATTTTCTCTGCTTCCTTAGTCTGACCATTCTGTAGATGACAAGGTTTTGTTCTAGTGTTTTGTGTCTAAACCACCAGGAATCCATTTTTCCCTCTCTTCAATCCTGCTAGCTGGTTGAATACACATGAGTATCCAGGGAAAAATGTTTTTTTTTTTTTTTCTGCTTTCTTCCAATGAGCACATTACTAGATTCTTCAAGGAGTATCCAGTTACACAACTTTATAGAAATTGTCTGGGTCAAATTGTAGTATCTCAAGTGCATTATCTTTTAATTATTTTAGATTTCTTCTGGTACTCAAAGTATTTTTTCTTAACTGCCCTAATTTTGTAATCCAGTTGGATTTTACTTTCATTTCCTTCAAGTTCTTCTTCAGATTATTTAAGGAAATAAAAGCCAACATTTTATTATTACAGCTTAAGCTTTTAAGCACTGTAAAAGGATATGGTCACCCCCTATTAACATTTCTTGATTGCAGTTTTACAGCTTACATTTCTCATTACTATCAGGCAGTAGCAAAGTAGAAATGATACTACACTCAGTTAAGTAGTGGAAAAAACTGATCACAATGACAGGCTGCAATAACAAATAATATAAGGAGAACTGGCTGTCATGTAGACACTGGAAAATACTTTAATGATTTAAAACAAGATCAGATTTTCAAAATATGTTCCCAAGATGTGCAGTTGGTGAGTAAAAGAAGACACTAATGGTTCATTTTGGGGATATTGGTTCTATGGCTTTTTGCCTACAGATTTTGAGACTCTATTTCATTGCCATTGCATATTTTCAAACATCAGTACTCCAGGGCACCTAAAATTGAGTTACATTTGTGGAAGGATTTTGTTTTGAATCTCAATAGCAATGTCTCCTCCTCTGCTTTTCCTAAGAGTGAGGGCCACAGGATTTTTAAAATCTGGAGTCAAGATGCAGGGCACTGGCCTTGATCTTTTCCTGGAATGAGCTGTTGAATACAAAATTAAAAAGGCAAATGATAATCAGCTGTGGGATGGATTGTGGGACAGTCATGGAACAGACTAACATGGAACAGTCACAGCTAAAAGGAAGATGTGGATAATAATCATTTTTCCTGAATTTCTATTTAGTGGTGTGCCAATTTTGTGCTGGGGAATCTGCAAGAAAATACCAAAATAGAAAAAGCATTTGTGTCCATCCTTTAAGACTTATCATGTCTAGTACAGAACAAAGTCATGAAAACAAGTAAGCAGAGTACATTAAGTATATTGAAGCATGAAGTGAAGGTAAACGGTGACCCAGAAGAAGGAATTTGAGGAGATGAGGTAATGATGCTTGAGCCAGCTTCTGAAGAATTCATCAATTTTTTAGGCAAAGACAGAAAGTAAGGAAATTCTCTACAGAGGGAAAAAAGAAAACATGTAGAAGATCTTTGAAGTGTTAAATAGAGGGATGATTTGGGGAAACTGTTATAACTGTTGGTGAAGTTAAAGCTGCTAGGCAACCCAGGACAGGGAATGGTCCAAACTAGGAAGGGGCTCAAGTGCCCTGCTTGGCCCTCCACCCACAGAAAAGAAAGATTCTTCCTAACATAGAGTCCAGATATCCCATTACATGAGCATCCCACAGATTCTCATCCTATGAGGTCAAAGAAATGAGCTGAAGATCTTTACAGGTTTAAGATCACCTTAATTTTTTTGGCTGAATTTTACATTTTTGGAGTTGAGTCAGTTGATTTTAATAAAATGAATATTATTTCTCAAATGCCTACAAGTCTGTGAACAGCTAAAATGCTTTGCTTTTGTTGCAGTCTCCCCTCCTGCAGTGTGTGTCTTTGTCCCTGGGTTTGCATTCTTCTTATGAAGAGAGTGAAAGGATCAAATTTGCATTGTAGTCCCAGCTGTGTGTTGCATGGACTGTATGTGGAGAGACAGGGAACAGGGACCCATAGCATGGCCTAGGAATGGTACCATCAGAGACAATGATGACTTAAAGGGAAGAAAGGTTGGGGAAGAATTTGTATTCAAAGAAACATATATTAACATATAGGGTGGGAAGTTGGTGGCCCCATTCTCATCTCTATCAAGTAAAAACTTGACTGATAAAGCCTAGCCTATGAATATTTCCAAATACATGGATGAAAATTGAGGACTTTAATAGAATACTAAAAACAAAATTGTATTATGCAATTGTTTTAACTTCTATGAAAAATTTCAATATAATTATACACTCGTTTTTGTGACTGGTAAGCAAGATTGACAGAACTAAACTGGAAAAAAATACTATATGAGGTACATAAAATGACTGATCTGCAAATACTTATTCTTTTATTAATACTCAGTGTCAAAATAAATGAATGTGTGCTTTTCTCTTTGGTTTTAATCATCTCTTTGAATTGGTACTAAAATATATCAGACTCTGATTTTAATATTTGTTATGGAAAATTGAATTTTAAAAGTTATAATTTAGAGAAAATATCTTTTTTTTCAATTTGAGATTATAAGCTCAGATTTCTCAGGACTCCAGGACTAAGCCCTTTATACAGTCAAAAGAGAACATTTTCCTCTCAATTCTGTATGCCTCTCTTATAGCAGAGCCAGCCTTGGCCATCTACTTAATCCAATGAAAACCCCTCAGTCTATAGCTGTAATCCCTTCCTTTGTTTCAAAAGAACAAGCCACAGAAGTAAAAACTCTCAAGTTACTCTCAGGGCCCTCTAAAATCTACTTGCCTTGCCCACAGCAAGGAAAAACACAGAGCTTTCCTTTCTCAAAGAGAACTCTGTTTACTTGAAGATGAAGATTGTTATTACAGTGTAAAGAACAGGGCTTGTTTGGTTAAGAAGCCGTTTTTACAGAACCTTGTCAAAAAGCAAAAATCATGTGTATATGTATTTAGTTGGAAACTAACACACACAATAAAAATGTCTAAGCCCATTTGTTATTTTATCCCATCTCTGAGCCTTGACCCATCCATTGTTGGGAGTCTTCGATGGAGCGAGGGGAGTGAGGGTATTTATTTCACGGATTACTGTCCTTGGGGATTATAAACAGAGATGGAAGATTTTGTTTTTCATTTCTCAGGCAGCTTTAACATGTTCCAGGGTCTCCAAGTTACCAGGTCACAACGGCTTCTGAACAACCTTGTCAAACAGCTGCAATTGAGCCACAAGGCCATCTCCCAAATATGCTTATCTCCCCCCCAAAAGAGACCTAATAAAAAAACTTTTCTGAGGTCTCCTTGGCTCATGAGCTGAGTCTCCATTCTGTTGAACCTGTTATATGTACAAAAGGCCTCTTGACTTTTAGATCTTTGGAGTTTTGATAGAATATACCTACCTAGTTATCTGTGAGATTACTCTGTTCCTTGTTGATGTCTTTTAATGTGTCCTACTTTTTTTCTAAATTAAATATTATTTTGTATTCCTACTTAATTTCCTCATTGTACTTGGTAAACTTAGATAAAATATCTAAAGGATCCAATGTCCTTCTAAGAGACTGGATTGCCCTTGTTCTGTCAGCCCAACAGGGAAGACAGAGCCTGGAGTGATCTACATTATTATAATAATAATCTAGAGGTTGTGCCCACAATTTCTAGATTAGTGGTCTCTTTCTTACAAGCTTAGCTTACTTTTTTCTATACCCCTGGAATGAGTTTTATAACATTGCCATTTGGATTGAAAATTTAGAATTACGAATTTAGGAATTTATTCCTAAGGGTGACAATTTCAAAAAGTAAAGTTGTATGTTAACTTCACGTTTCCCAAACCTACAGATAAGGTATAAATTTAGCCTGACATTTTTGCTAGAGCCTACATATCAGGAAATTCACTAATCAAATAAATAAATAATAACTAGTTAAAAATTATTTCTTCTTATTTCTGGTTTTACTTTGCTTCTTCAAGATGACAGACTATGAACTATACAACCTTAGTATTGAAGTTGTAGGTATCTTTATCAGATTTAAATTTCTTCTTTTAAATTTCAAGCCCAGACTTTCAAATATGTCCATGGAATAGCGATGTGCTATCTTTTTTGGAAAAAAGAGACAGATTTTTTTTCCCATTTCATTCTGTGGATTTGCCTAATTTTAGTTGAGCAAATTAGAAAAAGTTCTACTCTGATCAGTGAGTTCTCTAACTTTACTGATTTTTTTATCTTGAAATTCTATGTTTGTATCAATGCATAACTTTGCTCTTAATCAAAAGGGCACTAGAGCACTGAGATTAAAGTACTGTGAGCCCTAGGCCTTGATGGATCTGTGACTTTAAGCAACTCATTCAACCTTTCTAAGCTCCAAAATCTATCTGCTTGATAGTATGCAGCCACCTTCTTGATTAATGCAATGCTAAGTGAAAGGCAATGCTGCAGGGTAAGTAGTTACTTAGTTTTCACAGGACTCCCCTGACATGGATATAAATGAACACAGAGCGTAGCCCTGAGAGTTTTCTTAATGCTCTAGACAGTATATTATTCTTTTTTTGAATGCAGAGTCCTATCATAGAAATTCTTTCCTCCAGGTGGCTTTCAAGTTTCCATGAACACTGTTGGCACTGAGAAGAATGATATTTAACAGGTTATAGAGGCAAATATTGCACAAGCTGTATCTTATGACAACTTAGTTGGAACCTTTATTTATCATTTCATGCCTGGATTCCTGAGTTAACTAGGCTGTCCACAGTAGGCTTGTACAACTATGCAGAGTAATGTCCCTGATACACAAGATCATCTCCCCTCCCCCTCTTTACTTTGGTGTCTCCTTGCTTGAAGAATAAAATCTAGCTATCATTTGGGCTATTAAGTCATTCTACAATCTGGCACCCCCTCCACAAGTGTGTGGACTTTAATTCCAGTTCTACCTGCTTCCTGGATTACTTGTTCTACTTTTTCTCTCTGGGCAAACTTCACCTATTCATCTTACAAGGTATACTCACATCCCAATGAAGCCTTTTACCAATTATATACTGGTAGCACTGAAATACAAAGTCATAATATAACAATGGAAACCTACGGTGTTTTTTTAAAATTTTGTTAGAAATTAAAAAGGAAGTGAAAATCTCTGCCCTAGTTTCAGTGACTCTGAGTTTCTCTAGAAAGCTAGGAGATGCTCCATCTCTCCCTGTCTCTCCTGCTTGCACATTCTTCTCCCTTTCCTTTGTATGAGGGTTTTCTCTTAATCCTAGGCATTTGGTTTAAATAATTGCTCTTCAACTTAGCTTTTCTTGACTGAGACATGTAAATAAGTTCCCCACCTCAACCCCAACAATTGTTTTCTATTTTCATTGACCCTACTGGTTACACTCATAACACTTGCCAAATTTTTTTATTCTTTATGTTTTTCTCTCTGCTTCTTTGTTTATACAACCTTTTCCCTTTACAAAGGCAGCTATCACATCAACTGTGTGTGTGTGTGTGTGCGTGTGCGTGCACGTGCATTTGATCTCTTGCCCCAACAGGGCATTTGATAAATATGTATTCAGTATAATTTCCACATCATGAGGTAATCACTGGGACTGAGGTATGTACCAGTGCTGGGAGGCTAGAGGATACAGGCATCTAACCCACCTTTAGCAGATTCAGGAGATTTCCAGTAGCAGGGCATCACAGAGGTTGTTGGTGCCCCTCAGCACTCATCCTACACAAGCCAGCACCTTCCAACTGCAAAATTGCCACTTGCCTTCCCTGTATGGGGGAGCATGCTCTGCTTGCACATAGGGAAGACCAGAAAGACCCAGGAGTGAAGAGTGGGTGTTTGGGCCTCTGCATCTCCTTGCACCATAGCTGGAACACCACTAGAGTATAATTCTAGAGTCACTGTATAAGGTCCCACATTGCCAAAAGCCATAACCCACTCACTGAAACTCTTTCCACAGGCTTTCTACTCTCTTGCATCCCCATCTCTTTTTAGTGCTTACAGGACTAACTCTTTAATAAATTATTCATATTTGAATCCTCCTCTCAGGAATACCTCTTAAGAGACAACAAGTAGCCAGAATTTTTGAAAGACACATAGAATTCCCTGAACACGAGGTGAAAGAATATACAAAAGAAAGCAATCTCTCAAATAGTGCTGGAAAAGAGAATCAAAGCCCTATTTCCTTCCTTTCAGGTACCTTTTCTCTAACAGCAGTCAGACTTTGGTTTTGGTAGGGCCCTTTCTCTTGATGCTCTTGATGCCATTTCAGAGCCAGAAGCTTAATTCAGTGCAGGTAGACAGAAGGTCCTAAACTCCTGAAATAACACATTGCAAACCAACATGCTGTGCTCATAAATTTTTAGCTAAATATCTTCTTTGTGTCTTTTCCTTTTTTAAACATAACTCAGGCCCCTGGAATGTGGTGCTTAACCTTCAGAAGGAAACCTGTACAAATGATTCCTTGAAAGCCAGTGTGTGGCCTGTTCATAAATTTTATGATGTGTGAAGCACATGTTCAAGGAAGCATTTATTAGTAAGAGCATTAGTTAAATTAGGAAGAGTGGTTCATACCTTAAATGTGCCATCATTTTCCATTCAGTTTATGTATTCATACCCAAGCATGAAACTTAAATTTGTTTTTAATGTATTCTCTTGGCAAATGATTTACTCTGGTCCGATATATTTTCTTTTGGCTCCTCTGATAGTTAGGTTTTGCAGTTGGTAGGAAATAGGAAAATGTTCTTAAATTACTCTTTCAAGGTTAAAGTTTTAATATTGTGTGCAGATATCACAGAATAATTTACCCATTAGAGTTAATGAAATAGAGTACTACTACTTCTCTCTGAAAATTGGCGTTTTATATTCAAGAGAGCATGATGAATTTGGAAACTGGCTAGTCACAGGACTGTCTCTAAAAGTCACCTTTAGTATAACACAATGTTTGAGTGGTTCATATTTAGTAATAGGTTCTTTGATGGGCTGTATCCCTCCGTTTTGGATGTTTGCAAAGCTCCTGCAAGGGCATTCCAAAATGAGAGCTATGGTTAAAAACATTAGAAGTTCTACAGAACTTAAAAACTATTGCAACTGTATTCTTGACATTAACATTCTGAAAGCTGTATGTTATTTATAATGTGGTCTGTGCTGTATATTTTATTGACAGGCTTGTTTCTTTCCAGAGTCTCTGATATGTGAATATGCTTAATTTTACATATCTAAAGAGTAACATTTATTACAAGAATCCAAATCTTTCCATATTGCTAAAATTAAAAATAATGGAGTTTTGTGTGTATGCATTATTTTATAATGGAAAAAATAACTCATATATAAACAAAAATTCTTGCAAAGGTGTTATAAAAAGTATATTCTCAAGAAAAGAAGAAAACATGCTATAAATATAATAGTATGTCCCTTAAACAGAGTTTTCTAAAATATACAAATAAGTCATAACACAAACTCAAAAGTTTTAAAAACAATTAGATCTTGTGAAAAAACTTTTAAATCTCTGTTTATTGTAGCTTACTATCACACAGTCACTGAAACTCTCTGAAAGGTGATACTGGCCTTAAATAAAACCAAAAAGGAATGGATCAGTGAAATACATTGGCATGAATTAAAGAAGCTAACGTTAGCTGATTTTTAAATGTGCAAAGCTTTGGCTCATTTCACAAAAGGTAAATAGTGATGTTGTTGCAGGGTTGTGCAATGAGCCCTATTCCTAATGTTTTCTCTGCATTTAAAATTCTGACAGGGAGCCAAGGTTTAACGTTAAATACCCATGATCAAACAAGTTCAGACAAAGTGTTCCTCATTTAACTTTCCCTGCTTTCTGTATTACCTAGTAGACTTCCTTTATAAAGGTAGGACAAGCTATGGACATTTAGACATAGGATTCAAAAATGCCTATGATGACAGCACTTCAAGGTATCAAGTGTTTATGTACAATTTTTGAAATTACATACCTGGGGACCTGTCACCTGGATTTGACCAGCTCTGCAAGTCATTAGCTATGTGCCTTGGACACCTAGTTCATTTGTTATAGCAAGGGAATTCTGAAAGCATCCACCCCATGTATTTGTTGTGGAGCTAAAAAAAAATGTTTTTAAAACTTGTAGCACTGGGATTACTCTTAGAAAGTATTCAGCAAATATTAAGTATTTTTATTGTTATTATGGGTCTACTCTGTGCGAGGCACTATGTTAAATGCTCTGCATAATCTCATTTCATGGTCACAAAAAGACCTACAAGACAAATATAATTGTCCCTGATTTACAAATTAAAAAACTGAAACTCAGAGAAGAGCCCCGAAAACTTGCTAGTAAGAACAATGAATAAAACCCATATTAGGACATCCAAGTTCTGCCCATGCCTATATGTCACCAGTCATATGTGTCAATTTAAATTTATTTAAAATTTAATAAGGTAAAAAATTAGTTTTTCAATTTCATTAGCAGGATATCAAGTCTCAGCAGCCATTGGTTGCTAATAGTTATGGCACTGGATAGTGCAGATAATAGAATATTCCCATGAATTCAGAAAGTTCTAATGAACATCACTATAATCTATACCAGTCTGTCTAGGCTGACTTACAATAGCAAAAAAATGTGTTTTCTAAAAATTATAATAAATTTTCCTTAATAAGTTAGAAAACCTTGGTGATAAAGACGATGAATTTGTTATAGATACACATACAGACGGTAGCTAATTCCATCCAACAGGCTGCATAAGAATGGAAAACATGTATTTGCACAAATTAGCACCGTGCCAGAATACTAGAAAAACCCTCAGTGGTAGTATAGGCAAAATTTTACCCAATGATAAAAAATAATGGTGATGGGAAATCTAAAGCCAGTATGAAAATGCCAAATGATTCTCTAACATTCATCCAGCTCTAGTACTATGTGGATCCCTAATTTTCTTCTGAGAATCACTAATGTAAAAATGTTCTCACATTTTCTTTTATATTTCTGAATATAGTCTGTATAGAAATTAACTTTAGAAGGAAGATGGTGACTGGTTATCTACTCCCATAACACTGATATTTGCCCCAGGAAATTTTTCTCCTAGCTGGAAACCAAATGACCTTCCTAGACAGGCAATCAATATGTAATACACATGACATTTATCATCTTCTTTTTGCAGACCTTTTTGATTGACATCAGATATTACAATGTAGGGCTTAAAATGCAATGAGGAAATGGGAGTGTTAAAGCAAACAACCACATAATTTAATATTCAAAACAAAGCCAAGTAGATTCCTCCTTTGAACAGAGTCTCTTTCATATAAAGCCAACTCTGTTTGACTTTAGAAGAAGAAATGCTTGAGGCATGAAGGAACACACCTGAGTAACTTCATGCATGTAAAAGAATAGTTGTCATTATAGAGAGAGTTTTAGATAAAGATCAAAAGACCTGATACCTCTTAAACATTCATCAACTATGGTATCTATCCTATTGTGTTTTTTATTTATATATTTTTGTTGGAACGTTATAATGGTGATATCTGTTCTTACATTCTCATATATACACACAGCATAACCATATAATCTGGTCAATTTAAATCCTCAGTGGCTCTCTTTTCTTTCCCTCTTCCTTTCCCCTGAACTCCTTCCACTACCTCTACTGGTCATACTGTGTTTTAATTGTTAGCTTCCATGTCTGATTCTACCATAGACTGTGAGCTCCTTAAAACCTACTGCCTACCCATAGTTGATTGTGACATGGTAAAATGTTGGGTTTATTGAAAAGACAAGTGAACAAATAATTATTGGGTAGCTAATGTGCTCAAGAGATGCCATCCTACTCTGAAAAAAAAACAATTAAGGTAATTATTCTGAAACCTCCATACCTCATGACTTCTATTGGCTCATCCAACCTTCTCTGTTTTAATGCAACATGGACCATGCTTTTCTTTGCCAAGGTGACTTGGTTACTATTTTGGTTAGTCCCACAGAGAGTAAAGAGTTAAAGTGAAAAATTAGGAAACAGTAACTAGGTAACTCTTTGACTTGCTAAAATGATATAGTAAGTCACTTGAGCCTTTAGAATCTCTTCAATACTAAAGAGAATTAATGCATCTGAATTAATGTATCTGCCAGGTAAGCTTAGTTTGGAATTTAGATCTTGAAAATTCTAGTTTATTATGCAAGCTTTCATGATTAACAACCCAGAAACATTGGCAATATATGCATTAATCACTTAATTTGGACTTCCTGAATAAACTCACCTACTCATTCCTGCAAATGTCCTCATACAGCTAGCTGGTTGAAGAAGGAGGAGGAGGAGGAGGAGGAGGAGGAGGAGGAGGAGGAAGAGGAGGGGGAGGAGGAGGAGGAGGAGGAGGAGGAGGAGTGGGAGGAGGAGGAGGAGGAGGAGGAGGAAGATGAGGAGGAGGAAGAGGAGGAGGAGGAGGAGGAGGAAGAAGAAGAAGAAGAAGAAGAAGAAGAAGAAGAAGAAGAAGAAGAAGAAGAAGAAGAAGAAGAAGCAGCTCAATAGCTGGCCATATCTTTGCACTACTGAAGCTACTGATTCCTGAAATAACTCCTAATTCTGAAGAGCAAGCCATGATGACACCAAAGAGAAAATGATTTACAATTCACAAGTACAAGTGGCACTGACCCATTCTCCATTCTGAAACTGAGGGCTCTGGAATTGGTTTCCATAATGTGGTATATTCCTTAGTTAGAAAAGGGAGTGCTGCCCAGGATAATATTGAGATATTATGTTCTAATTCTATCACTTGTTAGGAAGGTTTGCATTTCTAAGGCAATTTCCTTCCCAAGAAAGGAAGAAATGATATGGATTAGCTAGCATTTGGTCCTTCCTGAATTAGTTGTTAGTATCTGAGGTGTTTCCCTTGGAAAAATTATATTTCCTCAGTGCTCCATTTCCTTTGGCAAAGCCTAGTTTGCAAATCAAATACTTTTTACATTTGTTTTTCATTATGTTTTCACAGATCAACATTTTGATAAGTAATTAATTATCAGGAAGGAGAGGGTTAAGGAAAGGCATTTGACTTTTATATCCTGCATATCACCTCCAAAGCCATCTATGCCTCCCAGGAACACACCTTCATCTTTCCTTCACTATGACCAACTCTCACTGACTCCAAAGAACAACATGATCCCAGAGACAGTCTGATAGCTTTTAATCAGGTGAAATAGAGAAAGAAAGGACTATACCCACCCTCCTAACAGAATAAGCATATGATATTCTAGTCCACCATTCTGATTTTATCATCCATTTGGAGTTAAGAAATAGAACTTAGCTGTTAACACTCACAGTGTTTCAGGGTCACTTCTAAGCAGTATCCTGGAAGGGAATTTCTAAGAACATAGTTAAACAACATTCCCTCAATAAATGTAGTATGCTGAATACTGATTATGTGCCAGACACAGTTGTAGCAAGAGGCAATGCTCCCAGGAAGCAAGGCCTGGTGACAGGCATTTCTGGTAAAACTAGCATTTAGTAATCTCCATGATCAATTAAAGATCAACTCTAGTGATCTAGTCCCTTCTCTAAGGTTCCTGCCTTATATTAAACCAATGTAATCTCATATGATTTCATTTCTTTAATTCACAGAACATCAATACTGGGATTCAGAGCTCCAGCTACCTACTCTAAGTTTTGAAGATGTTTTAAAAAATAATGAACATGCATACAAGTGGCTCTCCAGCCTTAAGAAAGTAGGCATTGTGCGACTCATCAGAGCATCTAACAAGCAAGGAGAAGTAATAAAACTTGGGAAAAGGATTGGTTTCCTCTATCTCACATTTTATGGGTGAGTTACCAGATATTTTGTATTGTGCCATCACAAAGACAGTTTGATATATTTTCCAAAGTGGGTACTCATTTGGTTGAAAATACAGTAATGTCCATGTTGTCTTAGGAAGCCACATGGAAAGAAGAGTCTAAAAGAAGAATTTCTCTGAGAATGACTAGAATTTTTAAAGAGCCCAAAAGATCAAAGACCTCAGGTAACAAAGACATTAGGCTAGTTACAGGTGGTATATTACTCAATCTTCTGTAACAAAATACCAGAGAGTGGGTGATGTAAACAACAGGAATTAATTTTTCTCATAGCAACTGGAAGTCCAAGATGAAGGTAGTGACTGACTAGATTAGTTTATGGTAGGGCTTCTTTTACTGGTTTTCACCTGATTCTCTTGTTTTTCTCCATGTGGCCTTTCCTCTGTACACAGCATACTCCTACTGTTCCTTCCTCTTCTTATGTAGACAACAAGTCTTATTGGATTAGATAATACCCATAAAATATTATTTAACCTTAATTACCTTGTTCAAGGCCCTATCTCCAAATACATTGGATGTTTGGGTTCTGAAGATGAATCTGAAGGACACAATTCAATTCAAAACAGGTAGGATGAAAGATTATGTTTCTCTAAGACTTTTAAAAAGCACTCAACTTCATAAATGTTAAAGTTGATTAAAGTTCTACCTCTCAAGATTTGGCACAAAATAACATTGGATCCTAAGGAATTGAAATCAGCCACCAGATGTAAAAAGATAAAATAACATCCAGAAAATTGAGCCTATGTGCTTTAATATAACAGGAAATATAATTAATTTTAACTATGGAATAAGAAGCTATTTTCATAAGAATTTCCTACAAAGTAACATTAATTATGACATATCTGAAAGGCAGGGGAGTGGGTTTAACTGAATTTCTAAAGTTCGGGTGAGCACCTCATGCAAGATGGATACAATTATTTTTGGACTCAGAGCATTGGAAGTAGGAGAGACCGTCAAAATCCAAAGGTCACAAACTGGTAGCACAAAATCTGTACTCAGATATGTTTGGTTTGGCGCACATGATGTTGAAAGAAAATGGAATTAGTTGTCAACACTTAAAAACTGGAAGTCTTTAAATTTATATGGATCTGCCTTTTTCTTGAGAAATCAAATCTAGCAACAACTGAGCCCACAAGCCAGCATATGAACAGTCTACCGGACACAATTAGAGGCTGTGCCTGGAAGAGTTTGCCAAACACCACCCCATCCCAGGCCTTAAGAGCCTTGCTAACATTTGAATTTGCCACCCCAACCTAGAGTAAGACATTGTTTTAGATTTTTTTTTTAAAAAAAGGCAGCAGAGGGGCTTGGGATGTGGCTCAAGCGGTTGCGCACTCACCTGGCATGTGTGTTGTCTGGGTTCCATCCTCAGGCATCAGAAAAATTTAATCAACTTCCTTTAATAAATTATGCAAGTTTATTAATGGCAGAACATTCTATCTACCATGTTGAGACATGAACAACCTAGTCTCCATCTCCTTCCTAAGAATTTGTTTATTCCATTAGTATATTTACATCATATAAATTTTTTTTGCATCCCCTCCATCTGCAAGAATTTGGGCTGCCATAAAAATTACATCACTAACAACAAAGGAAATGGGAGAAATATACTTGAAATCATTAAGAACTTCAAGTGTATTATTTCTCTGATTCTTACAAGATCTCTGAAATAGATATTACCCACCAATTCACTGACAAGGAATCTGAAACCCAAAGAATTCATTTGTAACCCAAGTAATAATAAAGGAATGAAAAAGTGTAAATTTGGGCTTTCCTCTTCATGTTTCCAATGTTAACTCTTAAGATTGGAAAAGGGACAAAAGCATACTGACACTCTTCAGGATGGTAAATGTGACATTCCATCAGCTGTGCAACTAGGCCAAATGAAAGAGGACCAAAAGGAGAGGGCAGACTAAAATACCTTACTTCCCAGGCAAAAGAAGTTGTGGCTTCAAAAGAAGGAGAGGAACTGAGAAGCTTTAGGAAAACAACAGTGACTGTCAGAAGCACCTTGCCTGAAGCATTTTGAAAGCGAGATGATTTTTGATCAAAGACAGCAAGGATGAAGTGAACCTGGAAGAGAGAAACACAAACTGCACTAGTCTCCACAAAGAGTGGCTGTTTCTGAAAACTGAAGCCTTTGTGTGAATGCCACATGCGAAGGATTAGAGTAGGAAGAAAGGTTTTACAGTCCAAGCTGAACTCTCCAATTACTGTCACAACAGGGAATATGTCCTGAGGAAAATATGATTGAAACTCTTTGACCATGATCTGGATGAAATAATTTAGGCTATACCCATTCAATGTATTATGGTATTTTTTATAAGATCAAATTTTAATAAAGTATAATTTGACATCGAAATGTCCCCTACACACACAAGAAAAGGGAAAGAGAATATATCAATAGCTTAACAGACAGTTTAAAACAGGAATATAGAATAAAGCGTACACACCTAGCTGGGTGATTGAATGAATGACAATTGATAAATCTGCAATGTAATGTCATTCTTTCTAATAGCATAATAAAATTCTATTAAATTAAACATTCAAAATTTTTTCTTTAATTCAGTTAAACTGCTAAAATTTTGCTTCAGTTATTGTTCTGAATTTTCTTGAAAGTGATTTTGTTGATGGTTTGGTAGTTACTATCTTCAGAGATTTCTATTTTTTGCCATTCTACCACTATCAGTCCATTTATTTTTTTTTCACATGTATAAATTTGTTAAGGTTACAGAATTTTAGCTGTCTCTAAACTAAAAGCAGGATATAGAGCTTATTTATCTTTTTTGAAAAGTATTTTTATTATCATATAACATACATGACAAAATGAGTATCCTTGAATAAATTTTCATAAAATGAAAGACCCAATGACTAGGATTCAGATTAAAAACCAACATTATCCCTCCCCATGAGCCTTCTCAGTTCTCCTTCTATACACTCTTCCAGGTTAGATAAACATCTAACACCACAGATAACGTTTTGACTTTTTGACTTTTCATACTTTATGAGTGTAATCATACTGCATCCTTTTGTGAATATCCTCCTCAGTTCAACATAATGTTTGTGAAGTTAATCTGGTATTGAGTGAAGTAATATAGAAGAACCCTGACCTACAATGGTTCAGCCTATTATATTTCTACTTTAAAATAGTGCAAAATATACAACAACTGTTTGGTTTTTCCTTTCTTATACATTATTTAACAAATTATATGAGATATTTAGCACTTTGTTGTGAAATAATTTTAGTGAGAGATGATTTTTCCCAACTGTAGGTTAATGTAAGCATTCTGAGCATGTGGAAGATAGGTTATTATAAGCCATGATTTGGGCATATAAAATGAATTTGCCACTTATGATATTTTCAATTCATGGAGGTTTTGGGGGGCTATAAACTGCCGCAGTCTGGCTGGGCACAAATAAGAGAGAATATTTTTTTAATATTTATTTTTTAGTTTTTGGCGGACACAACATCTTTGTTTGTATGTGGTGCTGAGGATCAAACCCGGGCCGCACGCATGCCAGACAAGCGTGCTACCGCTTGAGCCACATCCCCAGCCCCTGAGTTTAAAGTTTTTGATTGAGTTCTTTGGATAACAATATCTTAACAACCTGTTGGGAGAATTCTTTATTGACAACATTAAGATCTTAACTAAAAAGTAAGAGTGGGCATAAAGATTGAGAATAAACCTGAACATCCCTTTTAATTGTTTTAATATTAATTGATCTAAAACAACAGTGACTGCTCTTACATAAAGATGGTGTCAATGACTTTCATATTAATATATTCAACTTATTAACAAATTAAATTCTTATTCCATTTCCTAGAATATTTTTGCATGTCTATATAGTACTGAACCTAGGGCCTTGTGCCTGATAGGTTTGGTTGGAGAATAGGTCTCACTAAAGTGCCCAGCCTGGCCTTGAACTTGATCCTCTTGCCTCAGCTTCCCTAGTAGCTGAGCTTTTGATTCACATTTAAATTAGATACCTTGCTATAGATGTAATTGTATATCTAGTATTATGTCTAGTATTTATCAACCTCTGCATAATAATATCTTCAAATTGTAGTTGCCTCAAGCCCCATCCACTTTTATCCAATTTTTAGTCATTTTTAATAATTTCCTGACCCAGATTTTTACCTATGGTCCCTAGGTATTGTTAATTCCTCTTTTTGTGGCTCAAGTTTTTGCCTGCTGCTTACTTTCTTGGCTCTTGCTTCTCCTTTCTCTCTCTGAACCTTCCTCACATTCTTCTTCAGAGCTACTAATCAAATAGGAGATCTACCAACTTCACCATTCTTAGTAGAGCCAAAGCCAACTGTGATGAAGGCCAGTGGTGTGTGAAATGAGGTAGGGCAATCCCTGGGGACAGGAGTTTATCTTTTCTATGAACTATTTCCACAAAGAAGAACGGGTTTCAAATATCATTTTTCCTACTCTTTCATGTTACACATTTATGTTTTCTAAAAGTCTTTATGCTTCCAAGCATGGTTCGTGGATCATTCATGTCAGTATCACCTGGAAATTTGTTAGAAGTATAATTTATGGGCCTAGTTCAGATGGTCAAAGCCAGAATCTCAATTTCAACCTTGAAATTTAAGAAAGTTCACTCACAAAAGCCAGACCGCAGAGCTGGAGTGAGCTCCAGAAAACACTTGTATTTCACCCAGGCTCTAGGCACAGTGACAAATTACATGTGTAGTTCTTCCTGTTCCCTTTCAAGGGTTCTAATCATCCTTCTAAAATCTGGTCTCAGTCATGGCTCTTCACTTTATCTAAGAGCTTTTTAAGTTTCTTTTGGGGGAGGGAAGAAGAGCAAGAAGAATCTAATTCTTCCTATTTTATTTACCACTAAGTTAAGAGCCTTGCAATCCCTAAGATTGATGGATTTCCACAGGTATTGTGGAGAAAGGGCACTCATCCAAATATATAGGCAGCACCCATGCTTTATGTAATGAAGGCAAAGATGTACTTTCAGCTGAGAAAAGGATAATGTGATTCATTACCCTGCTACATCTGGGATCCAGACCCAGAATCATGTCAATGAGTCCTATGACAAATATAAAATACCTAATAATAGGTTGGGTCTTATATCATACTAAGTGTGTTTTTTTCCAAGAAAAATATCTATGAATTCTAATTTTTGGTTTTAGAGTTTGGTTTTGATCACAACCTTCTAATTTCCATGTTCTGAAGTCTAGAAGAAAAATCCTTGGACAGATCTGTCACATTAGTCAGGAAGGGAGATATTCTTGGGTGTATTCAATTACAGTACTGGTTTTTGACCTAGAAAAAAATCACAACATATTTCTCTTTTCTCAGCTGGAGAAATAGCTTAGGCAGTGCCATTGGTGGCATGTGACCTCATGTTGCCAAGCCAGGGCCTGAGATCAACTGTAGAGCTGATCAGAACTTGACTCATCAGCTCTGTCTCCCTGAAATTCTCTTAAGATTCCCAGAAATTCCCTGTAGAGAGAGAGAGAGTGAAAGAGATGATGTACACACATGTACTTTCCCAGCTTGAGGTGATATAATCCTAGAGGTTGGATAATGGTCACGTGCAGAGAGAATCAGAAGCCCATCAGTGGGTTGACAACAATACAACACATGAAGAAAGAGAAATATGAGGAACATCATCCTCAGTTCCTAATGACTTTACAGTACTTACCCTAGTTCCACAGACCTGCTCTCTGAATGAATAATGGGTTTTCTCATCTCCTCCAATTCTCTACCATAAACCTTCTACTTTTTGTTTTACTGGGTACTGTATTTTCCTTTTGTATTTTAAAAATTTCCCCATCTTAACATTCAAATTGTATCCAGAAGTGATCCCCCATGGCATATATATCAGACATAAAGTCTTCATGATTGCAAAATAATACTAATGATAATGAAGTATACACAGAAAATTTTTATGAAAGGAGAATTCACATTTGGGGCAGGACCTAGTGCTGATTTGGTTGCAGTGTGAATACTACAGATTCATTGGAGGGAGGAAGAATTTTTAGGGTACAGATACAAAGTCAAAGAGCAGACATTCAAATTCATTAGGACCAAGATGGATCCAGGGGATTGATATTTTAAAACTGATTTTAAAAATTATGTTTCACATCATATTTAGCAGATATGTAAGGAATAAGCCTGGGTGAAGTGTCTGACAAATGTGTTCAGGAGTGATTTTACCAAGAAACTTCCCTATTCAAGTGTGCCTACATCTAGGCTTTCAATGGAAGTGCTCCATCACAATAAAAAGTGAAAGAGGAAGTTCAAATATTACTACATAAGATTTTCATAAATGTGCTCATGCAATTTTTACACAACTAATTATTTGAATTGGAAAAAAATAACTCTAAAGCTAAAAATATATTTGCACATTTTGGTGAGAATTTTCTCTAAATGAACCCCTAAGTCTTATTCTTGCAAGATAACTATTTCCCTAGAATTCATATCCTGCAACTTAGGGAGTTCATTTATCTTTTCATTTGAGAATCTTTGGTAAAGCAAGATATGCCCAGCTGAAATTCTTTGCATTTAAACTCTGAATGTAAGCAGAAAAGAGATCCAAATTAAGGCAGATCACAAAAGTTTATGAATAAAAGAGGAAATGATTAATTTTACATTTTAAGGATATTTGGTTCATTTTTATAGTATTTAATAACTATTCTATTTATCTTGGCTTCATTCATATTTAAATGAATTAAAGCAGATAGCATAGGCCTTCAGTTGTTTAGGAAGATTTTACAATAGTCCTTTTTGTGCTTTATTTCTAGGTAATATATTACATTATAATAAGAGTAAGCATTATTTGGATGTAGATTTTTTTATTGATGATCCTGATGCTCTTTAGAATTAGAATTGAAGGATGTTATATCATATAATTGTCTTTAAATCCCGATAAGAGGAATAATTGCATTTTTGATGTTTCAGTATTTCAATAGGGTTTGAATGAGCCCTTGCGCTTTTATTTTTTTTAAATAAAAAAGATTTATTATTTCCATGGCATCTTTGTATGAAATTATTAGTTAATAATTTGGAAACCTATTATGCAATTGGTGTCTTTGAATACATTAGTTTTTATGTAGCATTTTTTCAAAGTAATTTTTATTTATCTCTCCTCATAGAGAAGGAAATGGACAGTTCAAGCTTTTGGCCCCATTTTGGAGAGTTTATTAATATTAAACCACAATAGGTCCAATTTAAACTTTTGCTCCCTTTTTTTACCACCACCTTGGGAGGTCTTTTGCATGGTATTATATATTGTGACAGAAAAACACACATCGGTATCTGTAGGCTTCTAAGTACCAGGGATTCTTACAGTTGTCTTCCAGTATTTCCAGATGGAATCCCTTTGGAGTAATTGACCTCTTTTTAGACCTCAGCTTTTGTTTCCTCAAAAGATCAGCATTTTTTGACCTTGTATAAACCTCTGCAATTTCTTTACCTCTAAAATTTGGAGATTAGGCATAATGATCTACAAGTTTTCTTTCCACACAAATTCATAATTCAGAGAAACCACTGAAGGGGAAGGAGCAGAAAACAGGTTAATAGAAGAAGAGAATACAGTGGACCAGACCATCTGGGAGGTAATTGAAGTAGCAGCACATAGATGAAGAATATCACTTTCTTTTCTTTCCCAAGGCAATATCACCCACGTCCATGGCTTTAATGACAAATATTATGCACTCCTCTGAATGTAAACCTCTAGTTTATACCTTTTCTCTGAATTCTATCAAATTCAACTTTTAATGCAACATTTCCACTTGGATAGGTCAAAGGTACCTCAAAATCCATGTGTCCAGAATGTGATTTTTCATCTTACCCTTGGTCCCTTCCCTGTTCTGTCTCAGTAAAGTTTGCATGTGCCAGGAATACTGGAGTGACCTTAATTCTATAGCCTCCTCTTCTCACATCTATTCCATCTACAAGTGCCATCATATTTTTTCTAAATAGCCATCAAATACTTTGGCTTATGACTGTCTACTCTTGTCGGGCTCTTGTTCAAAATATCATCTCCATTCTCTGAAGTACGGGAATGAGTACTAGCTAGTCTCTTCCACTCATTCTCTCCTTATGTCCAGAGATTTTTTGCATTGGTATTTCAAGCTGCAAATCTGATCAATTAAAATTCTTCTCTCATTTTTTAAAATGAAACTCAAAAACTTCAATAAGATCCCTTAGAGAAAGAAAAACTTTTCCTCTACCTCCTTATAATTTGTAGTGACGACAAGTTAAATTAGAAAAGGCAGGTTAACAGGAAAAAAAATATATGTATTTTATTTGATGTTAATATTCTTTCATGTCACAAAGTAGAAAACCCAAAGAAATGATTAGATTGGATATTTATATAGCCTTTTGATAAAGGAAGCAAAAGTGTGGAGAAGTGACTAGAATAAGCTAAAGGATTTGGATTTCAAAGGGCAGTAAATTTGGGGAAAATGAGTAGGAACTCTAATAAAGAGAACCAGTCAATTTATGAAGTCCAAACTTTCCTCTACTTTATTCAAAACGGGTCATTATTTTTGCACTGAGGCCTTGTGACGGAGAAATTATTGCCATGTTCATAATGTATACACCTAAAGTCCTTGACCAGATCACAGGGAATATCTCTAGAAACACCCCCTACCATCAACCTACCCCCTCTAAATTAACCCAGCTGAAATTGAAATGTGTTTATTGACCAGGCACTCCATTATATTCTCATGTTCTTGATGTTCAATAAATCTATTATTCTAGCATGGAGAAAAAATATTTCACCAGTTGGAAGAGTTCTACTTCCTTCCGTGATTGACTAGGAAGTTACTGTGCTTCCAGTGTTAGCCACAGCAGGAAATAAACCAGAGTTCTCTTCTCAGTTCCTTGTAAATGGCGTAGGTTTTCATTAAACTTGAATTTGACCATGCTTGTGAAGCTGCCCACTGAGATCATAAAGGTCTGTAGGACTGCCTATTGACAGCTAACAAATAAAAAGGCCCTTATTAAACCAGGTCACTGAAAATGTCTGAGAGTGAGTGAACTTACTGAAATTTACTGAATGAATTCTCAGGAGCCAAAAAGACAGGTGATCTGCTCCAAGTCACCATGCAGTATAAATAGGGAAGCAAATGATTATATATATATATATATATATATATATATATATATATATATATATATATATAATAGGGAGTTCTAGAAGCTATTTCTGTGTTTCATTTGTTTCTACACCCACCCACCCCCGCTTTTTTGGGTCTCAAGAATGTTCCCCATCACAGACATGTTCATAATTAAGGAAAAGAGTTGCTTTTCCATTTTTATTTATTCTTTCAACTTTTATTTATTATAAATTCAACTTTTATTTATTATCTCAATTGGTCACATTTAACATGCCTGTTTTACAGATGAACTATCACTAATTGGCAAGAAAAAAATCCAGTCAGCAGAATTTTCTAATATTCTATAAAGGGGTGTGGCTTTGCTCAAGTCTTTTTTTTTAACCTCTTGCTGGAAAGTTGACCTAAAGGCTTAGCACACACTTTCCCATTAAATTACTACTCCCCTCCCCCAGGTCTTTATATTGAGAGAAGCATCTTTAATTATCTTAAGCCCATTTCAACAATTGTTTTCCCTCTCATTGCTCTGTTTCTTCTTTCAGCAAGTTTGGTAATAAAGCCCTAACTAGCAACATTTTCACTTACTACAATTGTGTAAACATAGAATCGGTTATATTTCATATTATTGGATATGAAATAATTAGTAACATTTTAATTTCAATCCTCTAGCAGTGCACACAGTTTTCTTTGATGATTTGTTTTCAGCCATGTATACTAAACAGGGTAAGAATATGAGCTTAAAAAATAAAGTTGGCTTTAAATGTAGCAATTTAAATAGATTCTATTTTTTATCCTCCTTCTCCTCTCAGGATTCTATGAATATTTATCAGTGTCACTGAGAGATGATTAATGCAGGCTTAAACTTGTCATATGGGCAGCTGTACAGGTAAGCAGCAGAAGGAGCAAACTTAGTAAAAGCCTGTGCAAATTTTTAAAAGTACAAATTTTGCATTGGAATGGGTCAATGCCCCTTCCTCACCCCCATATTGGGGATGGAACTCAAGGATTCCCACATTCTAGGCAAGCACTGTACCACTGAGATACTTGGCCAGCCCTTTTCCTTTTTTTTTTTTTTTTTTAAAGAGAGAGTGAGAGAGGGGAGAGAGAGAGAGAGAGAATTTTTTAATATTTATTTTTTAGTTCTCGGTGGACACAACATCTTTGTTGGTATGTGGTGCTGAGGATCGAACCCGGGCCGCATGCATGCCAGGCAAGCGCGCTACCGCTTGAGCCACATCCCCAGCCCCCAGCCCTTTTCCTTTGCACATTCTATGAAAGCACTTGTTTTAACCAGCTTTTTCACTGCTATGACTAAAAAACCTAACCAGAACAATTTTAGGGGAGGAAAAGTTTATTTAGGGTTCCTAATTTCAGAGATCTTGATCCATAGACAGCAGGCTCCATTCCTCAGATTTTAACATCATGGTGGAAGAATGTGGCTGAGGAAAACAACTCACATGATGACTAGAAGAGAGAGACTCCACTCACCAGACACAAAATATATACCCCAAAGCCACACCCCCAATGACCCACCCCGCCTCCAGCCACACCTTACCCAATTTCTGTCACCACCCAGTTAATCCCATCAAGAGATGAATTTGATTATTGAATTAATGCTCTCATAACCCAATCATTTCTCCTCTAAACTTTGTTGCATTGTATCACACATGAAGTCTTGGGGGACATAGTACATCAAACCATAATACACTCAACTACTAAGCCCATCCCAGAACTTTTCCTTTTTTATTTTAAGAAGAGGTTATACTAAGTTGCTGAGGGTTTTGCTGAATTGCTGAAGCTGGCTTTGAACTTGGGATTCTCCTCCTTCAGCCTCCCAAGTCACTGGGAATACTGAACCTAGCTGCATCTAAATGTTTTTGAGAACAACTTTTAAGATGCCTTAGATGACTTAACCCTGTTATCTTGAGTCAATTTGAAAATGCAAAGAATAAATAATGGGTGATTTTTTTGTGGAGCTGTAAGTTTACATAGCTAATTCTAAGATGATTGTAAGAATCTAAGATACTCCTTTCCAAAGCTGATAACTTGCTCCTAAATTTTTTCTAAGCATCTAAGGAATGTATCACAGAAATTCAGAGAAAAAATAATACATTTTTCTTGAAATTAATTTTAATTGTTTTTTTTTTCAAAAATTATACTGGTAGTGTTTTTCCTTTTAATACCCCAAGCTAACTTAAAAAATACCGACAAAAAATTTATGACAAGCAAATACAAGAGAAAAAAAATACTAAAAATATTGGCAGTTCTTAAAGTTCAATGCTGAAAACCAGTAATCCTTAGAAAAACATGAAACATTAGTTAACTACATCTTCAAGAGACATCTTGTTGAGACATCCTCTCTGACAGGGCTATGACAAAGTAACTTACATAAAGTAACTACACAGTCTTCCAAGCTGAGATGTCACAGAATCAAACATATACATTTTCTTTGCTATGAAAGATTCTTCACCCCATTGGATACTCTCTCCTTATTATAAAGTAGCACCATGAAATGGTTAGAAATAATGAATTTGAATCTAAGCCATTGGGACTCTGCCATGTTTTAGATAACTAACTTTCTTTCTTTCTCGGCTCATTATAATTTAACTACCTTCCATTTCTCTTCTCTTCTCCCTCCCCTAGATTCACTTGCTCTACCTTCTATTATTGTTTTGATTAGCCCATCATAATTATATATGAATGTTGGACTCATTATGGTATATTTGCATGGGCATAGCATAACTTGGTAGATTTCATTCCTCAGTACTTCCCCATGCCCTCCCCTACTCACTCTTGATCTCTTGATCTGCTTCTTCTGTTTTATTGTATTTCCCTGAGATCTCTTCTTATTTTTTTATTCTCTACTTTCACATATGAGAGAAAAATATCTAACCCTTGACTTTGAGTCTTGCTTCTTTCATTTTGCATGATGTTCTCTACTTCAATCAATTTACCAGCAAATTATATACTTTCATTTTTCTTTATGGCTAAGTAAAACTCTATTGTGTTTATATACCACATTTTAATTAATCCATTCATCTGTTGAGGAGCAGCACCTGGGCTGGTACTTTGGCTTGGATATTGTAAATTGTGCTGCTATAAACATTGATATGTATGTTTCACTATACTAGACTGATTTTAGTTCTTTTGGATAAATGCCATTGAGCAGCTTTTCTCTGCCATCTTTTTCTGCTAGCCCGAAGCTATGGAGTTGGCTAACCATGAACTGAACCTCATTCATTCTCTAAATTATTGTTGTTGGGTATATTGCTCACAGCAATAAGAAGTTGACTGATCTAATTTCTTCTTCCCAAATAATCTAGACCACTGAAAAAAATGAAACAGTTATTTCTTAGTATTCCTAAAGAATTTATTCTAGGACTTCCAGAGGATATATTAAATCCAAGAGGGTTCAATTCCTCTATTTGCACTTAACCTAGAGAAATCTTCCTGTATGCTTTAAGTCATCTTTAGATGCTTTTAAGTGTTTAATACAATTTAAATGCTGTGTGGATAGTCGTTATAATGTACTCTTTAAAATTTTGTGTTATATTTTATTTATTGATTGATTGATTTTTAGACTATTTCTTATCCATGATTTGTTTAATCAATGGACAAGGAATCTATGAATACAGAGGTCTGACTATATACAAAAAAAAATGATAACAGTTTTCATCCTATGGATAACATCAACATTATAAGGAAATTTCTTGTCAAGCAATTCTTGAATGATCAGAATAAAGCCCCATAGTTAGTTAAGTTTATAGGTTGCTAAAATGATAATTTGAAGGGTAAGGGATGTGTGAAATCATGTCTCTGTTAGTAGTATATGTTATTTATAATCTTTAAGTAAGATGCTCTATAATTGGGGTTTTTAAATAAAACATTCACAATGATCTCTGGAAGTGGAATTATCTTTGATGATTTCTTGCCCGCAAGGACTTAATGAGATTCTTAGTTGGCAATTTGGTATATTAAAGTTTAAGAAGAGCTCTTGTAGAAGGTGAATCTTCTATTTCCCTAAACCTTTAATGGAATTTATATCTTTATATGGGATTTCTTGTAGATTTTTCAAGAAAAAATAGATAACACTGAGGGGGAGCATGTATTCCTGCTTTAAAATTGTCAAGTTCAGCATGAGAAGCAAATATGGTTGTTCCCAGAGGCTTGACCCTTTGAATACAACGAAACATTGCTAATTAGGTTTTAATATCTCCATTTAGTAGATTGCACTTCAGAAAACTTTCTGATGTATTCATCAATTTTATTTTTGTAGCTCTTTTGAACATGCTTGTCTAGATATCTTCCTTTCCCCTTTCCCCTGAAAATATATGGAGAATAAGAGGGGAAAGATTTCATTATCATCATCTTTTATGAAATGCTCAGATCAGCCAAGGCCTTCCTAAGTACCTTTTAGGTGTAATGAAACAACTTGAGAAAACTGTGTACAATTTTCTTATTCTTCTTGTTCTTCTTATTTTGGTTTAAGATTTCCTCCATATACCTGATTTTACAATCACGTGCTACCATCAATGTAAGTTCCCAAGATCCCATCTTCTGAGATATGTAAACACACCCTGTTATGACTCCCAGAACTCCAAACTAGGAGTATTATTACAAAGAGTCATGACACTGTTTCTAGTATATTTTGATTAAAGGTGCATGAACACACATTATGGCATTTATGTTCATAGGTGTCCTTTTTACTTCATTAGAATCACGACTATTCTGACAATGCAAAGGGGACCACTGAGCTGGTTGTATTTATGCTGACAATTTCTACTACAAAATTGTAAGTTATGAAATATAATTGTAGTATAACTGTGGGGTAAAATGGAATCTGCTGGTGTTAATGACATTTATTTCATTCTGGCTTAAATTTAGAATGGAATATGATGAATGAATATGCTGTGATATATATTCTATTGGCAATAATCATGCAAAGTTTCATAAAGCTCTGTACATTATACTTCCTTGCTTCACATGGTCTTTAAAGTAATTCTGTGAACTGAGTACTTCTTATGTGTATTTTATTCTTGGAAATTAGAGCCCATGGACTGGCCAAAGATGACTGAGGTGAAAAATGGAAACCAGAAAACATAAGCTACCAGTCTCAAAACTGTTTATTTCAATGAAATAGTTTTAAATTTGAGAATTTTTTTAAAAGGCAAATAATGAAAAATGGTCATCTATAATTACTTTCAATTTTTGTAGTTTTAAAAAAGTATTGTTTAAGAATAATAACAAAATCTGTGCATGTTTAGTACATTCACAATTTTTATTTTTTCAAATAGCTTCAATCCAAGGTTGCTTATCCTTATTGTTTCTTAACTGAATATTTTCATCAGCAAAATAAAGTCCAAACTTACTCCAGGAATAAAAGCAATATTTCTCATGGACTACAGTTGACACAATATATTAGTTAAGAATACTTTAGGTATTATGTAAACACTAAGTATGAATTATTTTTCTTTTTTTGTCATAAAATATGTTATTGGAAAAAAAAAGTCACCGTCTTAGCAAGATGGGGGGTAGGAGCCCCAGCGACATCGGGGTCCCGGCCTCAGGCTGAGCCGCTGAGTTATCCCGGCGCTGTCTCGGGCTCCGATGCCCTGCGCCCGGCCGCTGGGTCCCCGACGCGAGGAAGCGAGTGTGTGCCTGGCGGCGTCCAGGACCAGAGACGGGGAGAGGGTGTGGGCAAGGAGCAGGGCGTGAATGCATGTGGAGCGCACGGGCGCCTCGGAGCTCCAAGGAAGATGAGTTGCTTCCTCGACGATGCACGTCCCAAGTAAGGACCAGAGCGCGCCGGGGCCTGGGTTTGGCTTCAGGGTCTCTGTCCTTCCTTGTTTGACCCCTGATTGTCCGCATTTAAAGTAATAATAAAATGCTTAGAAAGCAAACGGTGGGGATGAGAAGGGACGGTCCGCAGGTTTCCGTGGACTCAGGCGGCCACTGCTTCTCTGGCTCCCTGGCTCCACACTCTGCCGAGCTCAATCCTCGCGGCTCCTGTCGCTGGGCTCGCCTGGCACCTCTGCCGGCTTCTCCGCCTCCTTGGCGCGCTCCTGCTCAGAGTTGCTCGCTTGTGGGGATGGAGTTCTTCTTTGGCCGCCCCTTGGGCTTGGTAGGGGACTCCAGGCCGCCGCCCTGCACTACTATTTTCTTCCACTTCATCCTCCGATTCTGATACCACGTCTTCACCTGCAACTGGCTCAGGCCCGAGGACTCGGCGAGATCTATTCTGTCGGACGTGGAGAGGTATTTCTGCTTCTCAAAGCGTTTCTCCAGGCCCATCAGCTGCACCTCGGTGAACACAGTGCGGCTCCGGCGCCCCTTCTTGGCTTTCGTGCTCGGCTCACCAGGGCCTGCGGCCTCCAGCTTCCCGCGGAGCTGCAGCTCCAGCGGCTGGTGCGGCGCACCCGCGGCGCCAGGCAACCCAGGCCCGGCGGCCAGCAGCGCTGAGCCCAACCCGGAACAGCCGAGCGGCGCCAGCGGGAACTTGAACACCGCCTGTTCTGCCTTCAGCACTGCCAGGTGGCTGTGGAAGGGCCGCGCCGCCAGCAGCGCCTGCACGCCGAACTTGAGCAGCTCCCCCGCGGCGGCGGCGGCTGAGGCGCGGGCGGTTCAGTGAGGATTTCCTCGATCATGAAGCTTTGGTAGCGGTGTGGCCAGTGATCTGCACAGCCCTCGGGCGGGCCGCAGCACAGGGCGCCCGGCTCCCGGCTCCCGGGCAACTGCATCGCTGCAAAAAAAAAAAAACAAGGACACTTTTGTAATGGAATAATAATTAAGATTTTGTTTGTAAGGAAGAAGGGGAAAATGGGTACTAGGCACATAGTTATCAATGTCTTCCTTAAAAACTCAGTAAACATTATCATTGTTTCCCTTATTTCACTATATTCCAGTGAGAATTTCATTTTTTACCAATGCTGGCCCTCAAATATGAGCTTTGGAAGCAAAGTAGTTTCTGTCATTTAACCACAAACATTTTGTTCATTTCTTAGGTATGTTGTGTCTTCTAAATATAATATTTAGAACTAACAACACTTTCTGGGAATGTATAGAAACCATATTGTTGTAGTATTTTGTTTGTTTTCTTTTTGGTGGATAATATGTACATTTAGAAAGTGGATGTGGATTGACACTTTTTCTTCAAAATAGAGGTATGGAATTTGCCCCCCTCATTGCTTTCTGAGAAAAGTTCTAGAACGTAATAAAGAATTATGAGTAAAAGACTGGAAAAAAATACCTATTAATAGGTCTTCCATGAGAACTTTATCTTGATTTTTTAGCAAGAGAACAAAAGAAAGTTTTACATGTTATGAATCTCACATAACAGAGGGAGACTATCAGCTCAAATATTGATTGAATTTATAGAATTGTGCAGTTTATGAGAAGATGTACTTTTTGCCTTTTTCCATACAACAGTAAATATATCATCTAAGTTATCAACACTCATATTGTATTTTCATCACTCTATTCTACAAAATAATATAAATATATGTTTAATATACCAGCACTTTGATAATAAAAGTTTTAACAGAGAACAAAGTATGATTGTTCCAAGCTTGAATCTGTATGCACATAATTCAGGATACCAGATTCAGCTCTACATTATGAAACTGTGCAAATGCTAGTGAGTTATGTAATATCTCTGAATTCCATTTCTTTTTATATAAAGTGGAAAAAAATATAGGCCATTCCTGAGTCTTGAGATAATTAAGGATGTCTCAAAGCATTTAGTAATATACTTCATGAATTAGCTATTTCTATCAGTAATCTTATTTATTTTTCATATTCTAAAAATACCAATAAGTTTTAGATACCATTATATAGAAGTAAGTGGGAGAAATAAGAGAAAAAGTAGGAAAGGAAAAACAAAGAAAATGTTATTTTAAATGTCTGCTATTTTGTCTTGACTAAAGTTAATCTAGGAGAAAAAAATGGAGCAATATTTTTCCAAAGATGGATCACATTTTTATCTCTTCTCATTCTGGAAATCCAAGTGGAAACATAAGTGCTTAAAAGAACCACTATGTTTGGGGTTAAAACAAGAACAGCAGTGTTCCAGTAATAAGATGTAAGAAAATGTTTTCTAGGAGATTTCATCTTAAAGAACTCTCTCCATATTTTGGCAAGTCAACCACATCTTCACAATAAATATATGAAAATTACAGTAGTGATAAAAACAACAAATTTAATATTTATAACACAACTCTGTCTTCTCTAATATGCATGCCTATATACCTAGATTTGTATGCGGAGAAATTGGATAAGAAGTTTAAAGCTCATCTGGTTTCTCTCCTCATTCTCACAATGGGAAAATGCAGAGCCAGGCTGTCGAGGGAAACACAGAAGCCAATACCTTGTTTGAGGAAATAGCAAGGGCAGTGAATTCTGTTTTACTAGTGCACGTGTGAAAAATATGTGGAAAACATCACAATATAAATTTATTTATGTTCTTCAGAGTGGTTGTGGCATGCAAAACTAGTCTCACAAGATAATTTGCACCTTGTAGTGTGTGTGTGTGTGTGTGTGTGTGTGTGTGTGTGTGTGTGTTTTCTTGGGGATGAAAAAAGATGAGACCTGCATTTTGATTGTTAGAGAATGCAATGATGGAGCTTACTGAAAGATAACCAAATATTTCTGTCATACTTTCTATAGGGAATCATTATGTTCCTTGTTTGGTAGTCTGGCATAACTCCAAGCTAAAATTTATTCAGTGGACTACAAATTCTTCTTCTTTTTGGTCTTGAATTAACATTATTTCTTCCACTGATTTAATAAGAATTTGTTTCTCCAGTTTTAGGAACCCAGCATTAGGATTCCATTCATGCCGTATGGTATGTTACTAGCAACTTCTTAAGTAGAATTAAGTGGTTGGAACACCCTAGAACTACATAATGGGGAGACCTTGAACTTTCAGATTAGTGTGGGAAAATTTGATGTTTACCCATTAAGAACAGATTCACAGACTTTAATGATTAAAAATCAGGAAGATACATAAGATGAACAGGGCATCCAGGAAAATACTATAGTGTGGATAAACATGTACATAAATATGTACATCTTATGTGTATCTCTCTCTCTCTCTCTCTCTCTCTCTCTCTCTCTCTCTCTCTCTCTCTCTGTGTGTGTGTGTGTGTGTCTCTCTCACACACACACAGCACATAAAAGTGTAAATCAATAATCCGTCAATCTCTTGAAATATAATACTCCCCCAATTCTTATAACATCAGTCAGTAAAATCTTGCACTTGTTCAGCCTTTATTTTCAGTGTCAAAATATTCTCTAAGAACAGATTCTTTATATCTCAACAGTGGTGATTTTTTGTTGTTGTTTTGACATTGCATGATTTGCCCATTATCATGCACTTTCTGGTTTGTGTATGTGTAGATGATTCCATGATTAAGACCTGAATCAGTCAATGTGGCACTGACTAAGGACCGATTCCTCCCGTCGTTGTCATTAGCCGGTCTCCTGTACTTGACTAGACAGTCCCAGACTTCATTTTCCAGCCTCCTTTACTACCACGAATCACCATGTGACTATGTTCTGACCTTGTGATTTTGGCAACCCTGATTCAGGCAGAGGCTGTAATGTGCCAGAAGGGGTCTGGTGTCTCTTTTTGCCACCATCATGGCCTGCATTATTCACTGTATCTAGGAGCACAAAAGGTGCAAGAGACCTCATCTTCCATAGGGAACAAAGCCTACTGAGCTGCTGACCCCCACTGAGGCACAAACCTATGCTCATGAATTCAGATTTGTGATTTTTGAGCTGGCAGGTTTCTCGACTGTATTTCTTAGTATTAATATGGCAACAGCTGGTTGTCTTCTAATTATGTTTCTGTAGATCCTTTTATTTTGGTTTACCTACACATAACTGAAACTATTCTTAAAGGAAATACTGCACATGCATGTATCACCTTTTAAAGAAAGTTATTTTACTTTTTCTTAACTAAGTGGCACAGCCTCTAAATTGCCATAATAATCCTCAGCTGTCTTGGCAGGCAGGAAGAGTGTTGTGAAAGGGTCATTTCCTTCTGTATTTATGAGGACACACAATTAGCTGCCACCAGCAGCCTCTCATCTGCTATTTCAAATAATCATAATGTAAACCCTTGAACATTTTTAACTTGTTAAAGAAATCCTGTTTAATTTTGTTATTATCATTGTTTTCTTGAGGAAAATAGCAAGTATTATATACACTTTGCAGTTTATAAAATAATTTAAACAAAAGCATTCAATGAAAATGGTATTTAGAGATATATAGACCTGATTTAAAATGACTTTTGTTGGCCAAATAACCTTAAAATTATTATTAAGACATTCAGAAACTCTATAGCTTTTTCAGAAAAGTAGAATTTTTAGTAATTTCTTTGCAGATTTGTTGTGGGTAAAATGGTTATCTGGTAGGCTTTAATATTAAACCAGTGTTATGTTCAAAGGAAGAGAGTTCAGCAACCATTAAGTAAATTTCCACATAATCAGGTTCTGCCTTGCATTTCCCAAACAACATAAATGATATGCAAAGACCACAGCAAAGATTGTTTCTGTTTTTTTGAGGAATCTTCTCATTCCTTCAAGGTCATTTTTCAAAATGCTTTGTAAACTTTCTCCAACATCCTTATTCCTTTTCCCCAATGTCTTTCCACTCAACCTCTTCTTTATCCCATTTCTGTGTCACAAAGCACGAAAGATATGATTAAACATGATGGAGTTTCTTGGGAGAAATATGAAGGAAAGAAACTGAAAAAAAATCATGAAGAAATAGAAGAGAAGAAAGTTGAGAATGTTTTAATAAATGTCATCCCTTCAATATATCTCCAATTAGTTATATGGTTTATGCTTATGATACTAGCTGTGACATACTGAAAGCTCAGCAGATGTGAATGTTCTAAAATTTTACTTGATTAGCATAAAAGTTAAGATGACAAGGAAATAATCATTTGATAATAAATATTTAGTAATGTTGGGTACCAAAGGGATGAAAAATAATTATGAAAAAGAAGGAAAAGATAAAATATATTTTGTATATATAGAGAGATACGTATATGTGTGTGCATACATGTATACATGTGTGTTTTTTCATCTCAGTATTTAGTTTAACCCATACCTCTGACTAATGAAAGACTTTAGAACTTGTTTCTACTATTTTAAAGAAATATAGCTAGCTAGCTAGCTAGATAGATAGATAGAGAAAGAGACAGAGATACAGAAATCCTTAGTATCAAACTCAATATATAGCCAGAAGAGAGTACACAACCCATGAAAACAGCACCTAGATCAAGACATAGAATATTTCCAATGCTCTTCAATGGGGCCTAATGATCCTCCCAGTCAATATTCCTCCCCAGGTGTAACCACTATTCTCACCCAGTTGCATAGAAAACATTTTTATACTTTAAATTATATTGTGTATGAAATTATACAGGTTCTGCTTTTTTGACTTCTTTTTCTCATCAACACAGTATGAGTTTCATCCATTTAGTCATGTGTATCAAAAGGTTATTTTTACAATTTTATTTTTCTGGTTGTTACAATAATAAACTAGTTTTGTATTTAGTTTTTTATCTATTCAATAACATTAAAATCTTTCTTAACTTGAGGCAGTTATAAATATGCAAGTATGAGTTTTTGTCACGACTAACTAATATATATATATATATATATATATATATATATATATATATATATATATATATATATATTCTGGGTTATATATAAGCACTAAGACTGCTGGGCCTTGTATATGTATTAATAATTTTATTTAATAATGTCAAAGTGATTGTATCAAATTGTACTGCCACAAACAATATAAATTTCTGATTTTTCAATATCTTTGCCTAAAATTGTTATTTCCAGTATTTAGTCATTCTTGTAAGTGTATACCATATGATTATTTTTAAATGAATTCCTCTCATTTATTAAATAAATGTTTTAATTTACACTTTTTTGTGAGTAATGATCCTGAGCACACCTCAACTATTTCAGATACTTTGGCATTTCAGTGTGCAGAGCCTCTTCAAAACTTAGTTGAATTCATAGTGCTTTTTGCTTATTCTTCAAATGTCTTTTTATAATCTAGGTACAAGTCCTTTTTAGGCTTTACCTATGACAGCTTTATTTTTCATTTTGTGGCTTGAGCATTTCACTTTTCTAATGACATCTTTTGATGAAAAAAATGTTAATAATGTTATTAAATCCAATTTATTAATATCTTCTTATATAGACGATACCTATTTTCTTTAGACATAGATTTTTAAATTTAATAAACAGTAGAAAAAATACTCTGTCATATATGTATATTATTAATGAATTTACATATATCATAAATAAATATGTCATTGTTTTATATATATAACAGTTTTATATACATAAAGACACATAAATTTATATAAATGCAAATATATGGCATACACTTATTTGAAGATACATACCATTTTCATTCAGCTTAATTTTTTTGTGGATTTACACATTGCCAGATGAAATATTTCTATATATGGTACAAATTGTGTAGGGAGAAGAGAGAAAACTAGAATTATCATTATTAATTATGTTATTATTACTATGTACTTTTTATGTAAAGAATATTGGTTAAATTAAGGAGAAACTCTTTAGACTCAACCTAAATCATGTCAAATATAAGACTGGTAGAATTTAATGTTTTTTATTTTATTTTACTTCTATTTTATTGTTAGCATAGACGCATCCCTAAAAATGGTGATTATAATTAATCATGAAACAAATAACACAACTAGAAATAATGGCTTAATAAGAAAATAAAGGAAAAGAAAAATATATTGATAAAATGTCACTGAAAATCAGCATCAAATTAAAGTACTTGCAATGTTATACTCCTTTTATCTTTTGTTTCAATAGAGTGAAATAAGATTAAATCACACATTAGACTCTGAAGGAAAACTAAGCAGCTTAATTTAAGCACTTGATTTCTTGTTAGTTCCATTCACTTTGGTAATACCATTAAGCTATGGCTTTTAAAATAGATGTCAATATGGGAACTATTCAAAAAATTGATTTTTTAATATTTGAATAAACAAAGTATATTTTATTAGTAGTTAAAGTAAGATTTAGATTTTTATTAGTCAATAGGGTTAGGAAGACATTGTACTGAGCTATATATTCATTTTAGGATTTTATTTTAAATTTAGCAAATAAATGAGAAGAAAAGGAAAAATGAATTGGAAATGGTACCCTAAAATTACAAGGTGATATATTTCCATATTATATAATTGAATAACCACTATTTTATTCTGTGTGTATGTGTGTGTGTGTGTGTGTGTGTGTGTGTGTGTGTGTGTGTGTTTTGGATGTCCATGAGTGTGGATTTATAAACAACAAGTATTATTAGAAGTTCAACAAGTATTATTAGAAGTTTTTAGTAATGAAGGAGAAAAATTTAAATACCGGTGTACAGATAGTGGTCTTTTCAAAAAGTCTTGCAACTTCTTGATATCTATTGATATATTCCAAGCTTTAAGACATTATTTCTGATTATTAAAATGACAGAAAGATATTTTAAATGTTTGATTCTAAATAATGAATGATTACTTAATATGGGCTTTTTTTAAGAGAGAGAGAGAGAGATAGAGAGAGTTTTTTAATACTTATTTTTCAATTTTCGGTGGACACCATATCTTTATTTTATTTTTATGTGGTGCTGAAGATAGAACCCAGTGCCCTGCACATGCCAGGCTAGCGCATTCCCACTTGAGCCACACCCCCAGCCCAATTTGGCTTTTAAAATTACATTCATTGTCCTTGAGCCTTATAGTACCATTGTTAAACAAATGTAGACTCAGAGAATATGTATTAAGCTTTTGATATATAAGTTTTATCATCATGTTTTGTGAGAATAGAGAACATACATATATGGATGCCATGAGAAATGATTATTTTACAAAACTGTAGTATCTTACAGAGGAAGCATTTGACAGATGGACTTGTATTGACTGAATGCTGTTCCCCTCCAAAATAAATGTTGAAGTACTAAATTTCTCCAATCTGGTCATGGGGCTACTAAGGAGGTAACTCCAATTAACTAAATTGATAATGCTTTAGGAATGTTGTCTTTATAAGAAAAGAAAGACACACCAGAACTCACCCCCTGTGTACTTAGACATGCAGATAAAACCACAAGAGGCCACAGAAAGAAAGTGGTCCTCTATAAGCCAGAGTAAGGTCTCACCAGAAATAAATAGTATTCTCACATTGATCTCAGACCTGTAGCCTCCAAAATAATGTGAAAATAATTATCTATTATTTATGATATATGGCTCATGGTAGCTAGAGTAGCATAACACAGGACCTTCCCAAATTCATGCTAGACTAATCATGAATCATCTATAGTGGGATCTGACATTGTTCATGGACAGACTTTATCTTTAGTTGTTTGTACCATTGTTTGTGCAATCTATGACAGTGAAAATCTTCTCCTTTTTTGTTCCTACTTATCACATTCCTATTTATATTGAAACCTCCTTTAGAGAAGAAAAATAGTAAATACTATATACTTTCTGAGGATGAAATGAGGAGTACTAGGGGGAAATAGGAGGCATCTTAATGTACCTATAGGTCACGAATCAAGGAAGGAAATACAACAACACATTTGCTCACCACCACAGCCCAGAAAGGGCTGTCATGATGCTGGTGTAGGCACTCTAAAGGACTGGATCCAGTTATTTTCTGTTTCCCAAGCCAATAACGTAACTTTCCTAGGCTCAAATTGAAGATACAGCATTTCACTGCCTCCATTGAGTTGAACAGGAAGATGTCTGATGCTCTCTAGAGAGAAACATACTCTCATAAAAATGTGACATTTCTTTCTGACTTTAGATACTGATGTAAAACAGGTACTTTTTCTTACAGGGCAAGTTTGGTCATTAAAATTCAAGAAGTCTGCATAACAAGATCTTCACAACTTGTCTAAATAGTAAATCATGCTTTTCTATACATGGAGAGACTTGGAAGAAGTTTGGGGAAGGCACCTCTCTGCCTCAATTCTCCGAGTTTATCTAAAGGCTTTGGAGATTTTTAAGAACGCCCATTTCTTCTACCCATATCTTCTTTTTCTGCTCAAACTTTGCCACAGCACCTTTGTGAACAAAATGTTCCATGCGGCAAAGTTAACTTTTTTTTTTTTATGAAAAGTTAAACTTCACCATGCTGCAGGCAAATGATTTCAAATAACCAACAGCTAACACCTGAGACAAGGAGTGGTGGTGTAATGGGGGACCAAGCCTACTGGACAGAGTAAGGTGAAGTAGACGAATGAAACAAGTTTCAAGGTATGAGCCCTTAGTGCTCACTAAACCCCATCCTGAGAGGACAAGAAGGACAGCTTGTCACCACCCACCTGGAAATGAAGCAATGCTCTGGCCTGCCTAAAAGGAATTTCTTAATAGGATCTGCTATTTCTTTAAAACTGTCTATTTATAAGAGGTCCCTTTCAGTAGCTATAAGGTAGCTGGCCTGCGTGCTGGGGCGGGTCTGTCTCCTTTGGAGGTCCGCGTGGGCTCAGCCTCTTCAGCAGTCCGCTGCAGCAGCGCAGGGACTCAGCACTCTGAAGTTTCGCCTTTCCCTCTGCTCCATGGAAGAGCAGAGGCAGCCCCGCTCCTCAGGCGGCTCAGGCCAGAGGGCCGGCCCAGCACAGCTGCCCGGGCCGCGCTCTGCCAATGTAACCGTTGAAGTGACACACTTCAAAGGTAACCATCTTTTCTGACGATTTGAGTTCAAGCAATTTTAAACTTTTGATGTCCATGGTGAGCTGATACTTGAAGATAATATTATACAATGCACCAAGAAAAACCCATGATGAGTTTTATTTTTATTTATGTTTTAAGACTTTTTTTTAGTTGTAGATAGATACAATACTTTTATTTTACATATTTATCTTTATGTGGTGCTGAGGATTGAAGTACCTCATACACACTAGGCAAGCACTCTACCACTGAGCCACAACCCCAGCCTCCCCCCCCACACACACACCCATGAGTTTTAAAATACCTCTCTTTCCAAAACAAATGGCTCAGAGGTAGTCCTAGACACTCAGAATTTACCTTACCCTTTATCTAAAAGTCATACCAAATATATTTAACATAATTGTTCTTGATATAATTAGATAACCTGTTGAGAAATGACTGTTGAGTTTAAACAAAAACACAGGTGCCAAACTGCCATCTGAAATTAGAAGCTGAATATGTAGAGTAAATATACACATATATACACAAACACACGTACAAAAAAACATTTCAAACTAAGATACATTCAGAGAATAAAGAAAGACTATTGGGTCTAATCTCCACTGAACAAACACCTATAGACATAGACTCTAATAATTGAATATTCCAGATAAGAACTATTTCCCTCCTCAATTGCCATTGGATTGTCTCCATGCTGTGAGTCTCTGCACTTGTATCCAGGACTCTGGAATAGTGATGCTCTCACATGAGGCCCCTGAAGCCAGCAGTCATCCTCTCAAGTCTTAAGTAGGGTGCTTTCTCTCACTTGTCTTCTCCTTCTGTGTCTCAACATCTCTTATTTTTCATAGGAAACAGCATTTATTTTTTTTAAAGCTAATTTAAAACTGATTATTTTGAAGGACAAAAAAAATTCAGTAACAATGTAAAATTGTTGACAAATTTAAAACATCCTTTTAAGCTACACACTTGGCTGAATTTGGGCTTCTCTTTATTCTAAGCTTGGGCAAGGGTTGACGGTGACTGGCAGCTACACATACCACCTGTGCATAGCTTATGAACCTTTTGGGATGAAAGGGCTAGTAGTGAGGCTTATGGCAGGACTGGCTTGAAGCCATCCCTTTTTCAAAACATCACCAAAAAAGCCTCTTACTCTCTTGACCTGGTTGAATATCCTGAGTTAGATATACTTTTCAGTTCTTCTAAAGACCCATATTTACCCCAGATTTCAAAACAATTGGTTAAATATAAGAAGTATTTTCCTATTCTCGCCTAACCCTTTCTAAATCTGATTTTCGTTTCTTGATCTTTCCTTTTCAATTTTAACACAAGAGGAAAATGCAACCCTAAGGAACAGCTTCTGAATTGCAGAACCACACGTGGGCTCCATAATCTGAGTGTGTCAACTACTGGGGAGGAATAAAACTAGGTAAAAAATTCAATGAGTGTTAAAGAAACTAGATATTGTTGAGAAAGAGTAAAGGCAGGAAACATCAGAGTAAAACCCAAAACAATTTACTACATGGTCTTGCTAAGAATTTGTTAAAATGAAAATGCCAACACAAAGTTCAGTCATGGAATCAAGGACATTTTCATTCCTCTGGAATTCCAAAGAAAACTTTAAACACTTTGGAAAAAACAGTTATTTTAGGGATCTATGTGCAAAATCCATGCATACCACAATGTGCATACTGAAAACCAGCATTTGGGGTAGAGCATCCTGGAAAGGTCTTCCTTATCTGCATATTTGGAAAATCTAGAAAAGAAGTAGATAACAAGAGATTTAAGAGAGGAAATCTTTTGGTAAGATGTGGAGGGAAGACTTCACATTCTCTCTTTTTCTATACTGGACATAATACAGTCTCAAAATGACACTCCCAAATACTTCTTGGGTAATACCCAAGCAATTAGTTATGTTTTTATTTTTTGTCTAATTACTGCTTACTATGATTTTTCAAAATAAGAGAAGTGACAGAATGGAAAATTTAACATCCCTAAGGTTTTTGAAAATGTCTTTTAAGAACTAAAAAGATTCAAGGGTGGGCAGCTGGCGATGTGGCTCAATGGTAAGGTACTTGCCTGGTATACACAAGGCCCTGTGTTCACTCCCCAGCACCACAGTAAGTAAGTAAATAAATAAATAATCATGAGGTAATTCTTGTAAAAACACATCAAACTACCAATTATTTGTAATTTTCAGATTACTTTGGAAAGGAATAAAACCAAACCAAAAAACACAGCATAGAACAGGTCAGTGGTGCTAGACAGTGGTGCCCAAAATGCTATATTACCAGGTCTGGTAATATTTACTAATATTTCTCTCACACACACTCATCTTATATTGAGTTTAAAATATATGAATCTAGGTTATAGAAGTTTAAATTTTTTAATATGAAAGGTTAAATGGAAGATCTTCAAGTGATAGGGGAAAATTATAGAAATTCTTCCAGTGTATTCCTTTTATTATAAAATAACATAAAGCTGTGAAGTTTTCAATGTTTTTTTAATTTCAGTTTTTCAAGAAGGATTTACCACATACCTACTCAGAAGCTACTCTGCTAGGAACTGAATAACTTTGATTAATGCAGAAATGTCTACATGTTAACTATGTGGAGAAGTGGTTCCACCTCCCTTGATTCTATTAGAGTAGGTCTCACATGAGACCCTGGATTCCCAATATTTAAAAGTTCCTGATTCTGCTGGGCATGGTGGTGCACACACCTATATTACCAGTGGCTAGGGAGGCTGAGACAGGAGGCTCATGGGTTCAAAGCCAGCCTCAGCAACATTGAGGTGCTAAGCAACTCAGTGAGGTGCTGTCTCTAAATAAAATGCAAAATAGGGCTGGGGATGTGGCTCAATGTTTAAGTGCCTTTGGGTTCAATCCTCAACTACCAAACAAAATTTCCTGATTTTGATACAGGCCCACACTCATGTTTATGACTCTCTGCTAGATGACTATGCAAGTGTAGGTCCTCAGAGAAGCAGACACCAATAAAAGATTACTCATGTGAGAGATTTATTAGGGGAAACCTTCATGAGGGGAAATGGAGAAGGAACTGAGGAAGACTGGCAGAGCCAACAGACTAGGATGGAGGACTGGTAAGAGTTGCTTCTCCACATTTAACAAGATTTTAATTTTGTAAAATGCACTTCAATTTTAATTTTGAATTCAAAAGAAAAGATCAGGTGTATTTCTAAGCTTAGACTGGATCTTTAGCTAGCAAGAACTGCCAGAAAATTCTAAAATAGAAACCATAGAACTTTGGCGCCACCTTGTGGTAAAAAGTAAACTGAGAACGATTATCCGCAGGCGGTGTAATAAATCTGTTTTTCATTTACACAAAGTAGTAGGGAAAATTCTGATTTCTTTTTCCTTAGATTCAAAATTAAAATATTAATATTATAAATATTCACACCTTGGGGCTTTAAAACTATTTTTCCAGTTTTTGCAACCAAATTGATTTAAAAATGTGAATTTTGCTTTCAGCTATTCTACTCACAAAATTTTGTGCTCATATTTTTACTTGACTGCTGTAATACCATACTTGATAGGTTTCACTTCTACCTCAGTGGTCACTCTAACTGCTTCCATTCTTGGAAGACAGAATGAGGATCCTCAGTAAAAAATAGCATGACTGCATTCTTTCAAGTTGTTTGTTGTCTCAATAAATATTGTCTGCTATGTGCCAGGCATGGCTTTCAGTTCTGGTGAGAATGAATGAATGAAAGAATGAATAAGGGTCCAGCCTGCCCTTCAAGTTTATAGTCTTGAGGTGGGGGAGCTGCAAAAATATGTATACAAGCAAATAAATGCATACAAACAGAAATTGAAGGAGATTTCAGGGAGAGGGATCAGAAAGTATAAAAGTCTTGTCATCTTGGAGACTAAAGAACAGTAGAGCAGGAAGCAGAAGCTGGGTTTTGCAGGGTTCAGAGGATCATACTTAGATTTTGAGGAATTTAGGATTTTATTCTCACTGGAGTCGGGAGCTGATGGAAGTGTTAGAAAGGGAGCATCATCAGAACATGGCAGGTGCTTTAAAAAATAATGTTAGTACTTAATGATTTCAAGCATTATAGGAGTGCAATTGGTGCTGTTAAGAGTTCTGATAAAAACTGAGCTAGCTGCTCAGACCTATTGAGCCCTTCCCTGAAACACCCCAGTCACAGCCCAGCATGGAATCACAGGTTGTGAATCTTGAGATTTGCTACTGAGTCTTATTTTACTTATTGCTCTTTAGCCCTCCCATCCTGCTGGATTTATGATGCTCATCAGCTAAATTTACATTACTCGTTTTCTCATTCGTCTGTCTCTCCCACTATAACATAAGCCCCTTCTCAGCTGTCTTCTTTACTGCTGAATCCTAAGCACACTGTCCAGTACATGATAGTTGTTGAGTAGATGCACACTAAATAAATAAACACAATAATGATTTTTATAGTTTCTACCCACTGAGACTCAAATATAAAGCTCATTTTATTGAAATGTATTGTTATGGTTTGGCTTTGGAATGTTCCCCCAAAGGCTCACGTATTGAAGGCTTGATTCCTAGTGCATCAATATTCAGAGATGGGACTTTTGGAAATTTTTCATGAGGGCTCTGACCTCATCAGTGCATTAATCCCTTGATGGGTTCATAGCTGAAGGACTATTAGGAGGTAGTGGAAACTGTACAAGGTGGAATCCATTTGAATGGAGTGAGTCCTTGGGGTGTGCCTTTGGGAATATCCTGTCCCTGGCTCTTTTCTCTAGCTTTCTTTGCTGCCCAGTGGCCATGTGGTAAACAGCTTTCCTCTGTCACATCCTTTCACAATGTTGTTCTGTACAAAGAAATTAAGCGAACCATGGACTGAAACCTCTATTATGGACTGAAATCTCTATCATGAGCCAAATAAATCTTTCATCCTTTTCCTCAGGTATTTTGTTACAGCAATGAAAAGCTGATGTGAATGAAACCATTGCTGGTAAATTTCTTCTTACAACTTTCTTTTTTGTTGTCTCTTCAGTTAGTTTCTTCTGACATCCTTAAATAATTATTAAACATTTTTAAAACCAGATATTAGTGAGTGCATAATTTTCAGCTATTGGGCTGGTGATGTACGTTTGGGGTACAGCACTTGCCTAGCATATGTGAGGCCGTGAGTTTGACTGCCAGCACCACAAAATTGTGTGTGTGTGTGTGTGTGTGTGTGTGTGTATATATATATATATATATATATATATATATATATATATATATATAAGATTTGGAGTTTTTTTATTATAAAAGACTAAAATAACCTTCATTGTTGTCCTCCATAAATTGTACATGACATTTTAATGGAATGAGGTGATAAGATTGACAAAGGTATTATCTTTTGTATTTAGGTTCTTGCTAGGACATTTATTTTAATATCAGAATCAGTTGACAAATCTGTATCATATGCATGAATGTTTTGGTTTCCAATGTAAGTTCTTGATATATCCATAAGCTTATAGAAAGTAGGCCAATTCAACAAGCTATAATGAATCTTCATACTATGTTTCAGGCACTATATATCCAAGTGATGGACATATAGCTATGATCCTTCTTGCTGTTGCAGAACTTAAATTCTAATGGAGAAAGTGAAATTAAAAATGTTAAAAATATCTTAACCATATTAACAAAATGATGAGGAACCCAAATTTAGAGGAAGTGAACAGAAGGTTTAATGGAAGTGGTGACTTCTGCTGACAACTGAGTGAGCGGTGAGAGTTGAAGAACCAGAGGGAAAGTTTTCCAGTAAGGGGAACTGGTGTGGAGGATAACAAATGGGGCAATAAAATGAGAATGTAGAGGAAGTAGGAAATGGATTACGCAGAACCTTTAAGTCATGGCAAGGTATTTTGATTTTATCCTAAGTACAAGGAAGTTTTAAGGAGCGAGCAATGTAATTAGTTCTGGTTGAATTAATGCTTTGCATAAAGTATATGGATCATAAGAAGCCTGCACAAAACTTTACTGGGTTTAATACTTCTGGCCAAAAACAGTCTCATCACAGTCCAACTGGGGCCACAGCTGCTGCAGAAATTCCTCTCCTCAGTGTTTAAGAAGACATTGCCAGAGCCTAGAGTTGAGATGAGAGCTATTAATAGCTGACATAAAGTGAGGAAAAAGCTACATTGTGTGAGGCTGAGCCTAGGTTAGACAAGCTCAGGAGTCCCAGACAAGTCCCAGGAGGAACAAGCTAACAGCTACACAGGTGTGTAGCATCCTCCTTACTCTCAAAGATCAGGAATCTCATCCTTCCTTAGTCAAGACTAATTCCATGGGAACCTTTTAATTGTACATGGAAGGAACCACATTTTATTCCAGTACCCATTTTTGATAGTGGTGCCACCAAAAGGTGGATTATCACATATTCATTTTTTAGAGATGCATTAACAAAGTACTACAAAGTAGGTATCTAAAAGAAAGCTATTGTCTCACAGTTCCAGAGGCTATAATTCCAAGATCTAGAAATCAGCAATGGTTCTGAGAGATGCGATGGGCATTTGCTCCACATCACTCCCCTTTTTCCTGGTGATTTGTTGGCAAGCTTTAGCATCCCTTGACATGTAGAGAAGCATCTTTAAGGATTCTTCATGGTCTCTCTATGTTATCTCTGTGTCCAAATTCTCTTTATTTAGTAAGGACACCAGCCATATTGGATTAGGGTTCGCTCTAAATAATTCTCCTCCCCACCTTAAACAAATGTAGCAATCTTTCCTTTTGCTCTTGATTTTTTAAAAAATTATTGGCTCTTTTTAGTTATACATGACAATAGAATCTATTTTGATATAATTATAGAAGCATGGAATATAACTCATTCTAGTTAGGACCCCATTCTTGTGAAGGTACATGATGGTAGGATTCACTGATATTTTCATATATATATATATATATATATATATATATATATATATATATATATATATATATATATATATATAATATCAGATTCATCTGTTTTTCCTTCCTATCCCTGCCTTCCTTCCCTTCATTCCTAATTTGCTGAACTTCTATACCCTTTTTCCCCTTATTGTAGTTTAGCTTCTACATATCAGAGAAAACATTTGCCTTTTGGGAACTGGCTTATTTAACTTAGCATGATAATCTCCAGATCTGTCCATTTACTGTCAAATGATTCAAGTAACAATGAATGTTGGCAAGAATGTCAGGAAAGAGATACATTAATATATTGCTGGTGGGACTGCAAATTGCTGCAACTGCTTTGAAAAAGCAGTATGAAGACTCATCAAAAAACAAAAACAAAAACCTAGGAATAGAACCACCATTTGACCCAGTCATCCCATTCCTTAGTATATATACAAAGGATTTAAAATCGGCATACCACACTGACAATCACATCAATTTTTATAGCAACTCAATTCAAAATAGCTAAGCTATGGAACCAATCTAGGTGCCTTTCAACAGACGAATGGATGTAATATATGTACACAATGGAGTACTAATCAGCCATAAAGAATTACTTCAATGAACTCATTTTAACTTGATTACCTTTGAAATACCCTATCCCCAAATAAGGTCATAATATGAGGTACTGGGGATTAGGATTCTAATCTCTCTTTTTATGCTTTGGAGACCATTCATTTTTAACACCTGAAAACAGTTACAGGTTAGGTAGCATCTAAATTCAGGGCTCAAGACTGTCAAAGAAGAGATACCAGAAATAAATGAATGAATAAAGAAAATGTGGTGTGTTTACACAATAGAATATTACTAAGCAATGAAGAATAATGAAACTATGGCATCTGCCAGTAAGTGACTAGAAATGGAGACTATCATGCTAAATGAAATAAGCCAGTCCCCAAAAACCTAAGGCAGAATGTTCTGATATGCACATGATAACACACAATGTGGGGGGGGAGAGAACAGAAGTTCATTGAATTAGATAAAGGGGAATGAAGGGAAGGGAAGTGGGGTAAGGATGGGAAAGGCAGGATAATGAATCAGATGTAACTTTCCTATATTCATATATGAATACATGACCAGTGTAACTTCACATAATGTACAACCACAAGAATGGGAAGTTACAGATGTTTTATGTCAAAATACACTCATCATGTACAACTACAAAAGAATTTAAAAAATTCTTTAAAAAATTTAAAATTTTTTTTTAAAAATTTAAAAAAATAAAATTTTTCACTTGGGTATAGAATTTTTTTCTCTCTGATGAATTACTTAAAACAAAACAAACAAACAAAAACCCTAGCACATATTTAGAACTTATGTGCTTCCAATGCCATTTTTTAAAAAATCTAATTGGTTAGAACAGCTTTAGAGACTGTAACAAATTCAATTCAAAATTTTCTACTTCCTTTCCTTACAAAAATTTTTGAAGGACAATATCTTCCTTAATGGGTGTCCAAAATTCACTTCTGTACTGGATAAAAATTAGGTCTTACACATACTTTGTTACTGATGTGGCACAGCTGTTTTTTATTGTTCTTATTTGTTTATTGAGATGCATGTATCCTGCTACCTTGTTCAGGAGAGTCTCAAAACTGGGATCAAGCAATCCTTCTGCCTCAGTCTCCAAGTAGCTGGGACTAGAGGCATATACCATTACTCTAGGTTTGTCCCTTTCTTAAAATGTAAAAATCCAAGGAAGAAAACTGAAAAATTGGTTCTGTATGAGTTTTACCTCTTGCTTTGTATATAAAGCTTAAAAATTTCATCAAGTGAAGATCATTTGCCACTGAAGAAATAAATGTATAAAAACCTGGGTCACTTCATTATATTAAAATCACAGCAATCAACAATACTGAACATGACAAAACAATTTAAAGATTTAGGGAATTGTCTGATTTACTGAAATTTTGAAGAAAGTAAAGCCTAACAAATGTTTTTTTTTTTTTTTTCTTTTATTAAACTATGGTTGCCTGGTACATTATCATGTATTTTTGTGTCTTTTTGTTTTTTGCAGTGCTGGGGATGGAACATACACCTAGCCTTATGCAATGCTAGGCAAATAATATGCCACTGAACTACACCTCCGGCATTAACCCTGTCCATCCATGCTTTTTAGAAGTTCAGGGGGCTGGGGGTGTAGCTCAGTGGTAGGGCACCTGCTTAGCATACATGAGGCCCTAAATCCAATCCCACCCACTGCCAAATTATATATATATATATATATATATATATATATATATATATATCATGATGATGAATTAAGCCTTATAATACATGACACCAGCAGTTAACTATTTCCATCTAGATCATCTTCTTACAAACTGCTTTTCTATTTAACAAATCCCTTACCTGCACCTATCTTCCAATGATTTTCAGTCCGAGTGTGGTCCAAATCTTCCACTTCCCAAAAACTGCACTAACATTAGAATTCCATGAGCTTCTTTGGACAGAAATGTGTAATTTCTTTATGGTATTCTTCCTAAAAATTTTAAGCATAACTTAAAGATCCCATTTTCTGGACTTCAAAATACGAACTTGCTAATTTTAATTACTGGACTATGATTATTTCCTTTTTGCTGATAAGGTCCTAAAGCTATTTTACATGGGGGAGAAGATAAAAGCAAACACATGCATCTCTCTAAGGGCTTTACAGATAATGGCAATAATGGCATAACACTTATAGGCACACTTATTATAGATGACAGATGAGGGAACTAAGGACTGAAGAACTTAGTAACTTATCTAACATTCACAGTAATGTCAGAACTGGGATTAAAATCATCGAAGCTGGTGCCCACAATATGTGCTGTCAATCGCACACCACACTGCTTCTCTTGAAAAAGCAGAAATTTTCCTTTAGTTACATTTTATGAAAGACAAAGCAAAATATAGAAACTTGAAGTTTCATTTAGACAATCACCATGAATTGTATTTTTACCTTATGCAAAATTATTTGATAACAGAGTTCAGAAACACAACTATTTCTAATTGTATCATTTTTTTTTCAATTCCAAAGAACAAGGTCATAACACATACAAATTTATTTTAAATAAGCTTTAGAATCAGAATTAAATTGATAAATGAAGTCATCTGCTGAAAAAGTATTATTTTACATCCATTTTGGAGAAATATTATCTTGAACTAAAAAAGTAGAAGCATATCATTTGCCAGTATTTTAAAAACCATGTCCAGATATAAATTAGTTCTAAAGTTCTTGTAAAGCAATGAGAAAGCAAGTGACTTGTTTTTCTCCATTATTTAACTATTACTATAATAACCTTTAAAGAAACAACAGTAATGAATTTTGGACAATAAAAACTGTAAAACCAGACTGCTGGCAGAGGAAACAACAAACTGTAAGTTAAAAAATTCATAAACATACATTTATTCAGGAAATACAGTTACTAGAGTCCTTAATATTTCAATGATCATTCCACATTATAAAATATTCACAACATGTATTCTTTTAAGTCTATACCAAGTCATGCTGACATTCTTTCCAGATAAGCCATGCTATTTCTTCTACTACATACATGCTATAATATCCATTTTAATTATAAACAAAGTATTTGAGCCAAACTATTTAAATACTTGTCAAGAAAAAATAAAACATAAACTAAAAATTTAGAAGAGGAGGAAAATGACAACAAAACAAAATAACTCCCTACATATCTGAATCATCAAACTTTTAAAGAACTAGGCCACTATAATCTAGCATTACAGTAAAAGATAGAGTGACCATATTAAGACAGTATGTAATCATGAATTACAACATTTCTCATCTGTAATTTTAAGCTGCTTTTTCAAAGAATAAACACTATCTTTGTAAGTTTTAAAGCAAAAGGGGCATAAAGATTAAACATTAAAAGTTTATATTTAAACTACTATTTTTTTTAATAAAAAAGGTAGACTATTATTACTTTCCAAATAAGAAATGCCAAGTATGTTTTATGCCTAAATAAATAATATAATCAATCAGCATGTAGCTACGAATTGAAGTATTCTATTCTGATACTTGCAAACAGAATTAGCGGTTCTCAAGCCTGGATGTCCCTTAGAACCATCTGGTATGTTTTTTTTTTTAAATAAACAAGTGACCCTGAATTAGTTGTATGGGAGGGGACCTAAGTATTAATAATTTTTGAGCTCTGCAGGGCTTTCTAATATGCAACTAAGGTTCAGAAACACTGAGTCAACTCATTTTGAAGTAATAAGAAAATTTAAAAAAATGGAGGGGGGGTTAACATTTGTGATTTACAAATCAAGCACCGATTATATACTTACTTTATGTTTAGCTTTATTCACAAACCATCCATTTACAAGATGAAAATTCCTTCATTTCCTCATCATACTAGACCACTTTGTGTATCTTTGCTATTGACTGAACCGTTCTATGATAAGATTTAAAATTCTGAGACACACTATAAAAATTGCATTAATGAAAACAAGCTACTGCTACTCATGCTCAAAAGTACCAACAGTACCAAGCAAAACTACTGTATTTGGCTCGTTATGCTATCTTTATTTTAAGAATTATAAATAGGTGCCAACCCACACAAAGAACAGATTGTGAATTACTTTGAAAGAAAAAAAAAACCCAGATTACTTAATTTACTGAGATTCAACACCAAAAAAAGATTTAACTTGGCTGAAAGTTCAGATACAGCTGAGACATTGCACCAGGAAGCTATAATTTATAAGGAAATGTTGATATATCCTAAAAGCTACTATAGCTGTAGCTATATTAAAATAAGATTTCTTCAGGGTTTATTTACCCTGTAATGCAAGAATATAAGCATAACAATAACAATAATATTTTTATATACACCAATACTTTAATATATTAAGCTCTACAACAAATATCTCTAATAATTTTACAATTAAATTAAGTCCATAATTCTTCTATACTACTTTGGTCCCAACATTTAAAAACACACCCATTAATTTTGAAAATATACAATTTAACAACATGATCCTATCAATAACAAGCATGTTTTTTAGTGGACTACAGACACATTCAACCATGCAATCCAGTGTTAAATACCTAAATAATACCTAAATGATAAATAACAATGCTGATTGACTTATATTCTGAGAAATCACTGAAAAGTGGAATAATCTTTTAAGACCACAGTGCTCACAAACATGCAGAAAAATGTATAGAAATTTCTATTCTTCCTGAAGGAATATTACAATGCCCACTTTTTAAAACACAGGATTGATAATTATGCCAAACTCTTATTTTTTTTTAAAATCCATCTTCGTTTAGCATGTCTTTCACAATTTTTTAAAAAAAGAACAAATGTTCCTGTGTTAAAATAGGCATTTATAAAATGGCAAGGAGGATTTCAAGGGAAGTTTGTATTTTTTTGTTTTTTTGTTTTTTTACAATTATTGGCATTTTGGCCATTAGTAGGTCACAAGTAAAACTTCTCTAGCTAAAAAGCAAAATTAAATATAAAGTTTTAAATGTATTAGGTCTGTTGCGTGTGTTTTGCAGATCTCATTTTTTCAAAGCATGACTCCATTTCTTCTAAGTCTTTGGGTTTATACCGTACTACCAATTTAACCTTTCCTTGGGCTGCTTTCAGCAGTTCTACAGCTTTTTAGTAATGTTCTCCTTCAGTGCTCCGGAAAAAGTGCACACACACAATTGATACTTAGGTTTTGAGAGTAACAACAACTACAAATATTTAAAATTAAGTAAAGAGAGTCTTTATTGCCTCAATTCACACAAGATTTGGCACATTCAGGGTGGTATAGCTATAGAGATACTGAATCCTTTCAATGCTAAATCTTGTTTTATCAGTATGAAATCCAGTGATACGTCAATTGTGCTTACAGTCTCGAAAACATTTTTTAAGTTCCAAGTAATTAGCATATCAATATACATGTCTTATTACTGCACTATGTCAGAATTTATCAAGAAACTGCCATTCTATAAAAGTAAATATGATGGTACATTTCTAATTTAGTATACTGTTTTAACTACTGAAGAGTTTAATTATCTAATAAAAATCCCACTAAGCACTGGTAATTTACATTGAAGGGATGCAAACCACTTTTAGAGTGCCTTAAAAAGATCACTGGGCTGGGGACAGAGCTCAGTGATAAAGCACTTGACCAGTATGAGCAAAGCTCCCGATTCAATCCCCAGAGCTGCATTTAAAAAAAAGAAACAAACAAAAAAACAACCACTGTCCTAAATAGTACTGCCTACCATTCACTTAAAGCATTCCTAAACTACAAAGTTTATTAATCCCTTGCACTAGCATCTTCTGTTTCTACAATCCACAGGCACCCCCAAGTGGTCACAGAACATTACTGCAAATATAAATAAAATTCATCCTCACCACTCCATTAACAGAAAGAAGTTGATCTCCTCATTTAAGGCCCCCATGCCTATCAGCTATTCCACCTGGAATTTTTCTAGATATATAGATTGGACAGTTTTGTTCTTTGCTTCCCATAATATTGAACCCAAGACTCTCTTCTCTTTGGGTAGCTCAACAACTCGAGGATGAGAATGTCCTTCACTGGTAGCAAATGCAGTGACAGTAACCTGAAAGAAAATTTTACATATTTAAAATATATGAACTTTGTTTACTTCATCTCCTTTTAAAAAAATACCTTTTTTGTTTTGTTTTTTGGCAGTGCTGGGAATTAAACCCAGGGACTCATACATGTTAATAAACATGTACTTTAACACTGAGGTATATCCCTGACCTATCTCACTACTTTTGAGGCATGTATACACACACACACACACACACACACACACACACACACACACACACTTAATCAGAGCTTTACAGTTATAAATAGTAGCTGGATTCATCTTGACAAACTCACGGCTGCATGAAATTCAATTTCAGTTCATAATCCCCCCTTTCCCCTCTTTTCCCCAATCTCCTTGACTTTCTTTGGCTAATCCATTCATTTATATTTGACTGATTCTTTTTATTTATACATAAAGATGAAATTTCCTGTGGTATATTTATGAATGCATGTAACATGATTTTTAAAGAATTCATTCTGCATTGTAAGGCATATTTTTGATGTGTGGGTATTCACAAATTCACTGGTCATTCTGAGAGGCTAAGCAGAGGTTTTTAAGAAATGTAAGCAGAGGCTGAGACATGAGGATTGCGAGTTCAAAGCCAGCCTCAGCAACAGCAAGGCTCTAAATAAAATACAAAAAAGGGCTGGGGATGTGGCTCAGTGGTTGAATGCCCCTGAGTTTAATCTCTGGTACCCCTAACCCCCCAAAAAGAAATAATAACTTAAAGAATACACACTCCAGGACTATGTATAAAACAGAATTTTTTGGCACACTCTCATCCACTGTCTAGAACTTTTGTGTAGTTCCATGTGCAGAGCTTGACAAGCAGGCTTGCTGGGCACATAACATTTAAACAGGAATATTCTACCCTAATGCACTAACAGTCCGGAGCTTCAACTCCAGATAGCCTGGCATTTGTGTAAAATACACCATACCTATAACAACCCACACAGAGTTGTTCTTATATATAGTCATTTTGGCTGCTATATTCTTTGTATACTCTTTGTACCATACACAAAATAAATAATACATCAAGAATTGTCTCTATATTAAGAAAAGCAGGCACATGTATAGCCAACATGAATATTTTTTGTTGCTCTAGCAAACTATATAATTACAAGTAAAAAAAAAACACAGAAGATTTAATAGAGCTATATGCTCTTTAAATTCTAACACAAAATTAAGATTTTCCTGTTTCATTATGTTTTTAAAGTTAATCAAGGAATCTGGTACCATTTTTTCATGCTGGATCAGGGTACATGAACAAAGGTGCAAGGGGTAAGAAGAAAATCAAGACTTATTTGAAGACCCAAAAAAGCACTCATTTCCTACCTAACAGAACTAAGGTTCAAAAACTAAATAAGCTGTGAAGGTTATACAACTCAGGTATAAAAAATAAATTTCTATTTTCTACTCTGATAAACCATATCCACAAGTTTAAGTATTTGTATTCAATAGAGAATCCAGTCTGTCCTTTTGGAAACCAGGAACTCAATAAAAAATAATCTGCAATGATTAAAAGTCTAGTATGTCATCTACTACTCAAATTAACATATCTATCCAAGTAATACACAATGAAATAATGTATTAAGAGGGAAAATCTGATATGGAAAAGCACACAAACTCCATCTTCAGCCCTGAAGAGGTAGCCTACTATTGACATTATACCATATTTGCAGAGCTAGGGTAAAGGATAAATCAAATAACCCTATTCTTCCATTTACTATTTGTGTGGTGGTTTGAGACAAATAATCTAATCTTGATACTTCCTCATCAATGAGAAATTCCTGTTCAACTATAAAATTGATGCTATTTTACATGTAAATATGTTGTATATAACACAATTATGTATTTCATATGTATATAATTAATGTATGTGAGAGCATTTTCAATGCCTTATCCAAACTACATACAGTAATAAAAATGTTCTACTTCTTAGTACTTGGGAAGCTTGGTATAATTTGAAAGATATTATGTTAGCTTCTAAAATAAGCTTACTATGAATCTAATAATTATATATTTTCAACCTCTAATTTATGAAGAATTCTCACTTTTGGCAAATAAACATATTTACCTTTGCAGTTGTATTAGCTCTCACTTCAGGACTGCTACTGATATGTACAGTTTCATAGACATGTTCATATACCTGCAAAACATAAAAGATGTTATATTTTAAATCTTGGAATATATCATGTTTGATTTCCTCTGTGAAGTTAAATGTATTAACTTTTAATCATATTTACTCACCTCTCTTACAGCATTGCAGAACTCACTTTGAAGGACTCTTTGTAAAGCCTGAAGTTTCTGTGGTGGTACCTGTCCACTCCTTTGTAGTTTTTCCAACATTTCAATTGCTCTACAAATATCTAGAGTTAAACAAACACATACTGAAAAATAACTTTCTCTAAGGATTCTTGAAATGCCTATGTAACACTGTAGGAATTAGGATTAATTCCCCAAAGGACTAACAGTATGCAGAAATTAGAGGGGGTAAAACAAAGCATCTGGGTTTTTGTATGAGAAAGAGGAGATCATTCATGTACACATTGAGAACAGGAATGTAAAATCTGAGCACATTAAATTTTACAGATTTTAAAATTTCGCATGTTACAGAAGCATAGTTTAAAAAATAATTGAGAGACAGACAAACTGAATATAAACTACTAAATGTCACAGGAAAGGACTGGGGCTCAGATGTGACAGATATGTTAACTGCACTACTTCAAAAAAAGTCAGTAGTAATATTGGGAACTATTTAAGCAATAAAAATTTACTTAATTATCATATTAGTAACCAAAGCACTGAATAGCAGACCATGTGCTAGTGAAATCACTGGTCATTTCCTAAAGATAAACATGATATATGCATAGATATGAACTATTTAATAACAGATCTAGTTAGTGGCTAGGACACATTTAAATTAAAAATAAACTGAATAAAATTAACTGATTTGTTTTCAAGTTAGGATTGTTAACACAATGTTTTAATTCAGACAATTTCAATCAAATACGTAGTTTTAAAAATAAAACATAAAACATAAAAACCAGCTATGTAATTCTGTTCTTCATACTAGTTGTGAGACCTTGAACAAATTACTTAAACTCCTTGTGTCTCGGTGCCTTTCACTGTAAAATGCAAATAATACACCTGCTTCATAAAAGGCATTTGATGACCAAACCAAATAATATTTTTAAAGAGGCTTAGCAAACATAAATATAATGTTACACTGGCATCAGTCTTAAAAAATATTAAGGGGTTGCATACATTTATACAAATCTACTAAGCATGTTAGTCAATTGTCATTGAGAAGTGTGGGGATGTGTTTTATTAAGAAACTCTACAAGATTCAAAGTCATGTTCAACAATTAATGACAATATCTGTTTGATTTTTTCTTACCTGTTTTTGTACCTTTGTGAATTAAGTTTTGATGATTTAGAAGGCACTATCTCCCCCCCTGCCTCCCACTGCTATTACCAGGGATTGAACACAGAGCCTTAAACATTTGAGGCAAGCACTCCACCAGTAAACTACATCCCCAACCCTTTTTGTTGTATTTTGAGAAAGGGTCTCACTAAGTTGCCAAAGCCGGCTTTGGATTTAGGATCCTCCTGCCTCAGTCTCTGCAGTAGCTGAGATTACAGACATACACTACTGTGCCCAAGTGGCACTCAGGATCTTGATTACATGCACTGATATTGTACTGTAGGATTATTGGGAGTTATTTGTTAACAGAATTCTGAGATAATTTAACTTTCCTATGCTGCTGAATAGAACCACTTATAATTCATCCCTACCAAGGTGATGAAGATTCTACTGAAGAACTTAAAAAAAATTCAACAACAAAAAGCAAAGACAACTACCAAAACTAAATGCTAGGGGATGAAGTCCCACATTTTCTACTGCATTTAAAAATACAAGACTGCCACGTGTTAGAATTCTACAACTAACTACCTTTAAAAGAAAAACACCTACTTCTGTTAGCACCAACAGATTTGTTCCTTTCTGCAAAGCACATCGACATTGTGCTCAGGAGGAAGATGTCACCTTTGTCTTAAGCCTATCTTAGAAAGTCTATTCAGAGAAGCTACTCTTCTGTTATAAAATTATGCTTCAATAAATGGACTGGTGGGCTGTAGAGAAACAATCTTATTTATAAAAAAAGACTTCCAAATGAGGAACACCATAAGGAGCAAACTAACAATCATATGTGCACATTTGTTTGTGGGAAGGGATAAGGAAAGAGGCTTTTCTAAATACAATTCTAAAAATGTATCTTCTTCTTAAAGAAGAATATTGAGACTGTAATTTCAAATGATAATATGTGCAAAATAACTTTAACCTACATTTTATGCTGTTTACCAACAGTGCTAAAATTTTTTGTGGTACTTCTTGACTGATAATTTTTAAGTCAGGCAAGTTATACAAACCTGTAGTCCTGACTACTTGGGAGGCTGAGGCAGGAGGATCTCAATTTCAAGGTCAGCCTGAGCTGAGACCTTATCTCAATAAAAAATAAGGAGGGCTCGTATATAGCTCAGTGGTAAAGTATCTCTGGGTTCAATCCCCAGAATGGTAACAAAACAGAACAAAAGCAAAAAAAAAAAAGAAAGAAAGAAAGAAAAGAAAACCTTCAAATGCTTGTGTGTCAAAAGCGTGTTTGAATTGTCTGAAATAAAGGATTTGGGGAAGACAATGGAGCGTTCAAAATCTTAATATCTGTATTTTGACTCTCTGGTCTGTAAATACACAGCAAACTAGGTTTTATCTTTGTTAACAGTTTCCTTCAAGAAGCAATTAACTAATCACAGTTTGCAATTGTAGGGTCTGTAAAAAAAAAAAAATATATATATATATATATATATATATATATATATATATATATATATATTCGCACCTGCCAAGTGTTTTACAATCTACCACTACTTCACATAAGTGGATCTATTTCTTAAGTCGAATCCCCTGATTCCTGGATTTCTTGCTTTTCATTTTTTGGTTTATATTCTTGTTTGGGTAGAGTAAATCTTCTAGTAGCTCTCTGAAATAGGGTACATGGAAAATAATTTTTGAGACTTTAAATAGCTGAAGATATATTTTATCCTCATACTTGATTGATAGTTTGGCTGGATATAGATTATTCTTTGGAAGTAATTTCTACTCAGAAGTCTGAAGAAATTTCTGGGAAATGTTTTAGCTCCCAGTGTTAATGTAGACAAGTCTGATGGCATTTTGATTCTTGTTTTTTTTTTTTAAAGGTTCTGATTCCTCTTTATTTATTTTGTAGTATTTCCTTAATGATCTGGCACACTTTTGCACAAGCCATCTGTATGTGCTCTACTCCAGGACCTAGAAAGACACACATTCCCTTTGATAAAAATAATTCACAATAGTATCTGCCAGTTTTTAGAACTCTGTGCCAAAAACATGAATGTGTATTTTAATTTGCATTCAGTCTGCAGAGCAACAAGGTAGAAAATATGACCCAAGCTTACAGTGAGAATCTGAAAGGGAAATTAATTTTCCTGAGGTCACCTAGCTAGCAAGTAGTAGAACCCAGATCTTCCCTCTCCAGAGCCCTTACTCCTGACCACTATGCTATATTTATGTCAGTCCTATTTTCACAACCTATGTCCTTTTTGCATAGCCAGAAAATGCCATGTTTTGCTCTCATAAAACCACAGTTACAGTTTTTGGTGGATGACATCATTTACCTTTGATCTGATTGAGTACTCAAAATCCTCTATAGCTATTAGCTTAACTCAAAATGGTTTTTCTCTGCTAATGAAATCTTTTTTAAAATTCTGATTTGTCATATGTGACAGTGGAATGTATTACAATTCATATTACACATGTAGAGCATAATTTTTCATATCTCTGGTTGTATACAAAAATGCATTCACACCATACATGTATTTTGTATAATGATTTCCATTTCACTCCACCATCATTTCTAACCCCATGCCTCCTCCCTTCCCCTCTTAGAGTTTGTCTGTTCCTCCTATGCTCCCCTTTTCTACTCCACTGTGAATCAACCTGATGCTGGTTGTTTTAATGAATCATAATGATAGCCAATATTTATCAGGTAGTTAGTGTGTGCCAAATACCGTTAAATCACTTTATGAGCTAGATTTTCTTTTAGAGTCCTGTTTGTTGAGATATAATTTATATATGGTACAATTTGCCCTATTTAGTTTTATACTTACATGATTTTTGACAACATAAATATAAAAAATGGCAATATATATATATATATATATAAATATATAAATATATATATATATATATATATATATATATATATATATATAGTATTATATATAGTACTACAATCAAGATATAGAATATGTTACCTTGTTTTTTTAACTTCTTTTTTTAAACAACTAGAGAAATTAATTTTAATATATTTTCATTTAACCCATGGATTACCAACAAAATTTGCAAAGAAAATAATTGTTGTTAAGCTATTTCATGTTCCTTTTGTTTGTCCTAGTAATTCTTTGGAATCCAATATCTATTTAACATGTAGCGCACCTCAATTCAGGCTAGACACATTTCAAGTACTCAGTAGCTTCATGTAACCAATGGCTGCCATATTAGCTCCTTTTTCCATCTTTCACCTTTTGGTGAGATATATGCTGTAGGCTGCATGATAAATCTCCTTATTATGTGGTTTCTTGTTGAGTTACATCAGAAAGGAACACCAAAAAGATGAATTTAGAATATAAGAGTAGAGCAAGATGCTTTATTCCTCCCCACAAGATTTATTAGACTGTGAATTGGTTTCTTCATGCTTTTGGTGGGAATAACTTCAATTAGGTTGCCTTCTCCTACAAGGTTTTCTTAATGGCTCTCTCTTCTTTCACCTCTTACCTCTCCAAGTCTATGGAAGGACAGGTACTTCACAAAATTTGTTGGCTTCCCTCAAACTTGTCCTTACCTTTACAAATACTTTATTAAATAATTTTTACCCTAATTGATATTTTTCATCCTTGAATCTTGAATAATGTTTTTTTTAATTATAAGAAAGTAAAATATACCTCATCCCATATCACAGGCAATGTATATACACACCAGATTAATTATATATTAAAATATAATGTATAAAATGCTAAAAATTTTAAAGAAAATATTTGTATAACATTGTGAAGAGAAATGGAAAACAAAAAATATAAAAAACCTAAATAATTAGATGATATTGTAGTTAAAATTTTTATGTGTAAAAATTTATCAAAAAGGGTTGAAAGTTCTGGGGATATGACTTAGTTGGTAGAGTGCTTGCCTAGCATGCACAAGTCCTTGGGTTCAATCCCCTGCACAAAGGAAAAAAAAGTGTTAAAAGAGACATGAATTATATGTATTACTGGCCATTTTTGTTTATTTTTGGTATTTAGCTTAACATGATTTCTCCTTTGGTTGGCTTTTCCTTTGTTGTGGTTCTTCCCTTTGCAGATTTTAATCGTTGTTTTTCATTTTGTTCTTTTGGAATATTTTGCCAAGAATGTTCTATAGTGCAGGCTTTCTTGCTGTAAATTCTTTTAGCTTTTGTTTATTATGGAAGGTTTTTATTTTATTGTCAAATTTGAAGCTTAATTTTGCTGGATATAAGATTCTTGGTTGGTATCCATTATCTTTTAGAGCTTGGTTTATGTTGTTCTAGGATCTCCTGGCTTTGACTTTTTGGGTTGAAAAACCTTCTGAGATCTGAATTGGTATTCCCTTATATGAAATCTGATTTTCCTCTCTTGTGGCCTTTAAAATTATATCCTTATTTTGTATGCTAGGCATTTTAATTATAATGTGTCTTGGTATATATTTATTATAATTTTGTACATTTGGTGTCCTATAGGCCTCTTATATTTGACTTTCTAGTTCATTCTTCATGCTTGGGAAATTTTCTGATACTGTTTCATTGAAGAGATTGTGTATTCCTTTGGTTTGAGTCTCTGAACCTTCCTCTATACCAATAAATCTTAAATTTGGTCTTTTGATGGTATCCCATAATTCTTAGATATTCCATTTATAGTTTCTTACCATCTTCAAGTGAGGTCAACTTTATTTTCAAGATTGTATATTTTGTCTTCATTGTCTGAGGTCCTGTCTTCCAAGTGATCTAGTCTGTTGGTGATACTATCTATTGAGTTTTTAATTGGCTTATTGTTTCTTTCATTTCAAGGATTTCTAGTTTTTTTTTTTTCAGTATCTCTATGTCTTTCTTGAAGTTATCTCTTGCAACCTGTATTTGTTCTGTTCTCTCTTTGTCAGAGTGATCAATTTTTACCTATATATGCTCACTTAGGTTGTTCTTTAATTTCCAAATCATTTTAGTTAATTTCATGATGTCTATGTGTCTTCCTCTCTCACAGTGTGGATCCAAAGTATTGCAGCTTCTGCCCTATTGTCTTATAGTGTCGCTATAAGTTACCAATACCTCACTTTAAAGGAAGAGATCAATATTACAGCATTTAATGTATCCAATATGCAGCCATATATCAGTTAGTTTCTATTTTTACATTTACACATTTGTCACTATAATCAGAAATGATGAATTCAGTTATCTTCTACCATATAGTAAATAGGTTTGCATAGAGGTTTACAGTTTCTAGTGGTAAAAGGGGGGACTTAGAGGTTGGCTGAGATGTTTATGAGGTAGGATGTGAGAATATGGAGGTATTAGATTATATGATTAGTGAGGATAATAATAAGTTGGATGTTAGTAGGAGAAATAAGAGATAGGCAACCCCATGCAAAATTCCCTGTTAACTCAGTAGCAGGATAACTGTTAGCACCCCAATAGAGAAATTTGTGGTGCAGCCAGGCCACAGGGACCTTGGTGATGCCAGGTCCTTATTGTTGTCCCTTGATAGTAGTGGCGATATCCAAGTTTTGTGGTGGTGGCAGCCTCAAGCCTATAAGTACCCTGATGTTGGGCTGTGGAACCACACTTTGGTGAATAGGAAACCCCAGCAAAGGGTGGCTCTCGGTGCATATGTGGGGTAGGCCTTTCCCCTGGATCTCTAGGGTGTGGTGTTGGCATTTTGATTCTTGATCTGTAGTATGTAATATGAATTTTCCCATACCTTTAATTTTTCCCTACCCTACTCTTTTCCATAATAGAAATTTTATGATTTTGTGCCTGTTTTAGAATGTTCAGACTGCTATAATAAAATACCATAAGCGGAATGGCTTATAAAACAATAGGAATTTATTTCTTATAGTTCTGGAGGCTGGGAAGTCGAAGAGCAAGATGTCAGCAGACTCAGTTTCTGGAAAAGACTTTCTGGTTCTTAGACAGTATTTTGCACTTGTGTCCTTATGCGGCTGTCGTGGACTAATTTCTATGCTTCAGCTCTTTACACTATTACAACCTACTACATAAAACACATTTTGGAACTAAGATTATGGACAAGAGTTCTTCAGTTCACCATCTGGATTTCTGAGGATTCGTAAAACTCCTGAAATAGAAGCAGTTTTGTGTGTTCGAGACTATATACGGGTCCTTTTTAAGGAAACTGAGATAGCAGCAATTTAAGGGCTAAGAATCAGAAAACATATCATCTTTAAGAAATGGCCCAGGACTCTCTGCAGAAAGGGCTGCATTTAAGGATGCAGGCGCCTGCTCAGCCTCTAAGGTGGAAGACAGGAGATTGTTTTGGTTTGCTGAAGGTACTTGGAAGGGTCCAAGGAACCTTGGGACCGGTTTATCGGTCGGGCAGCCTCAGGTTTACCTGGCGCGACCCAGTAACTCCGTTCCTCTCAGGCTCAACACCTCGGCCTCTACGTCATGGGCATCTTCGTCCACATCTTCCTCATCCTCTCTGTCACCATGTTCATCGTCAAACGAGAAGCTCTGGTGGCCGAGGGGAGACAACAGTGACATGGTGGAATTACTGCAGCCCTGAGGCAGCGGCGACCAACAGATAGACGTCGCCCCCAGCCTCTGTCCCCGCGCACCCGTCATGAGGACGGAGAAGGAGGCCACGGAGGCCTCAGACTCAGAACTGCAGTCCGCATTTAGTTTTATACGTACATGATTTTTGACAACATAAATATAAAAAATGGCAATATATATATATATATATATATATATATATATATATTTATATATATATATATATATATATATATATATAGTATTATATATAGTACTACAATCAAGATATAGAATATGTTACCTTGTTTTTTTAACTTCTTTTTTTAAACAACTAGAGAAATTAATTTTAATATATTTTCATTTAACCCATGGATTACCAACAAAATTTGCAAAGAAAATAATTGTTGTTAAGCTATTTCATGTTCCTTTTGTTTGTCCTAGTAATTCTTTGGAATCCAATATCTATTTAACATGTAGCGCACCTCAATTCAGGCTAGACACATTTCAAGTACTCAGTAGCTTCATGTAACCAATGGCTGCCATATTAGCTCCTTTTTCCATCTTTCACCTTTTGGTGAGATATATGCTGTAGGCTGCATGATAAATCTCCTTATTATGTGGTTTCTTGTTGAGTTACATCAGAAAGGAACACCAAAAAGATGAATTTAGAATATAAGAGTAGAGCAAGATGCTTTATTCCTCCCCACAAGATTTATTAGACTGTGAATTGGTTTCTTCATGCTTTTGGTGGGAATAACTTCAATTAGGTTGCCTTCTCCTACAAGGTTTTCTTAATGGCTCTCTCTTCTTTCACCTCTTACCTCTCCAAGTCTATGGAAGGACAGGTACTTCACAAAATTTGTTGGCTTCCCTCAAACTTGTCCTTACCTTTACAAATACTTTATTAAATAATTTTTACCCTAATTGATATTTTTCATCCTTGAATCTTGAATAATGTTTTTTTTAATTATAAGAAAGTAAAATATACCTCATCCCATATCACAGGCAATGTATATACACACCAGATTAATTATATATTAAAATATAATGTATAAAATGCTAAAAATTTTAAAGAAAATATTTGTATAACATTGTGAAGAGAAATGGAAAACAAAAAATATAAAAAACCTAAATAATTAGATGATATTGTAGTTAAAATTTTTATGTGTAAAAATTTATCAAAAAGGGTTGAAAGTTCTGGGGATATGACTTAGTTGGTAGAGTGCTTGCCTAGCATGCACAAGTCCTTGGGTTCAATCCCCTGCACAAAGGAAAAAAAAGTGTTAAAAGAGACATGAATTATATGTATTACTGGCCATTTTTGTTTATTTTTGGTATTTAGCTTAACATGATTTCTCCTTTGGTTGGCTTTTCCTTTGTTGTGGTTCTTCCCTTTGTAGATTTTAATCGTTGTTTTTCATTTTGTTCTTTTGGAATATTTTGCCAAGAATGTTCTATAGTGCAGGCTTTCTTGCTGTAAATTCTTTTAGCTTTTGTTTATTATGGAAGGTTTTTATTTTATTGTCAAATTTGAAGCTTAATTTTGCTGGATATAAGATTCTTGGTTGGTATCCATTATCTTTTAGAGCTTGGTTTATGTTGTTCTAGGATCTCCTGGCTTTGACTTTTTGGGTTGAAAAACCTTCTGAGATCTGAATTGGTATTCCCTTATATGAAATCTGATTTTCCTCTCTTGTGGCCTTTAAAATTATATCCTTATTTTGTATGCTAGGCATTTTAATTATAATGTGTCTTGGTATATATTTATTATAATTTTGTACATTTGGTGTCCTATAGGCCTCTTATATTTGACTTTCTAGTTCATTCTTCATGCTTGGGAAATTTTCTGATACTGTTTCATTGAAGAGATTGTGTATTCCTTTGGTTTGAGTCTCTGAACCTTCCTCTATACCAATAAATCTTAAATTTGGTCTTTTGATGGTATCCCATAATTCTTAGATATTCCATTTATAGTTTCTTACCATCTTCAAGTGAGGTCAACTTTATTTTCAAGATTGTATATTTTGTCTTCATTGTCTGAGGTCCTGTCTTCCAAGTGATCTAGTCTGTTGGTGATACTATCTATTGAGTTTTTAATTGGCTTATTGTTTCTTTCATTTCAAGGATTTCTAGTTTTTTTTTTTCAGTATCTCTATGTCTTTCTTGAAGTTATCTCTTGCAACCTGTATTTGTTCTGTTCTCTCTTTGTCAGAGTGATCAATTTTTACCTATATATGCTCACTTAGGTTGTTCTTTAATTTCCAAATCATTTTAGTTAATTTCATGATGTCTATGTGTCTTCCTCTCTCACAGTGTGGATCCAAAGTATTGCAGCTTCTGCCCTATTGTCTTATAGTGTCGCTATAAGTTACCAATACCTCACTTTAAAGGAAGAGATCAATATTACAGCATTTAATGTATCCAATATGCAGCCATATATCAGTTAGTTTCTATTTTTACATTTACACATTTGTCACTATAATCAGAAATGATGAATTCAGTTATCTTCTACCATATAGTAAATAGGTTTGCATAGAGGTTTACAGTTTCTAGTGGTAAAAGGGGGGACTTAGAGGTTGGCTGAGATGTTTATGAGGTAGGATGTGAGAATATGGAGGTATTAGATTATATGATTAGTGAGGATAATAATAAGTTGGATGTTAGTAGGAGAAATAAGAGATAGGCAACCCCATGCAAAATTCCCTGTTAACTCAGTAGCAGGATAACTGTTAGCACCCCAATAGAGAAATTTGTGGTGCAGCCAGGCCACAGGGACCTTGGTGATGCCAGGTCCTTATTGTTGTCCCTTGATAGTAGTGGCGATATCCAAGTTTTGTGGTGGTGGCAGCCTCAAGCCTATAAGTACCCTGATGTTGGGCTGTGGAACCACACTTTGGTGAATAGGAAACCCCAGCAAAGGGTGGCTCTCGGTGCATATGTGGGGTAGGCCTTTCCCCTGGATCTCTAGGGTGTGGTGTTGGCATTTTGATTCTTGATCTGTAGTATGTAATATGAATTTTCCCATACCTTTAATTTTTCCCTACCCTACTCTTTTCCATAATAGAAATTTTATGATTTTGTGCCTGTTTTAGAATGTTCAGACTGCTATAATAAAATACCATAAGCGGAATGGCTTATAAAACAATAGGAATTTATTTCTTATAGTTCTGGAGGCTGGGAAGTCGAAGAGCAAGATGTCAGCAGACTCAGTTTCTGGAAAAGACTTTCTGGTTCTTAGACAGTATTTTGCACTTGTGTCCTTATGCGGCTGTCGTGGACTAATTTCTATGCTTCAGCTCTTTACACTATTACAACCTACTACATAAAACACATTTTGGAACTAAGATTATGGACAAGAGTTCTTCAGTTCACCATCTGGATTTCTGAGGATTCGTAAAACTCCTGAAATAGAAGCAGTTTTGTGTGTTCGAGACTATATACGGGTCCTTTTTAAGGAAACTGAGATAGCAGCAATTTAAGGGCTAAGAATCAGAAAACATATCATCTTTAAGAAATGGCCCAGGACTCTCTGCAGAAAGGGCTGCATTTAAGGATGCAGGCGCCTGCTCAGCCTCTAAGGTGGAAGACAGGAGATTGTTTTGGTTTGCTGAAGGTACTTGGAAGGGTCCAAGGAACCTTGGGACCGGTTTATCGGTCGGGCAGCCTCAGGTTTACCTGGCGCGACCCAGTAACTCCGTTCCTCTCAGGCTCAACACCTCGGCCTCTACGTCATGGGCATCTTCGTCCACATCTTCCTCATCCTCTCTGTCACCATGTTCATCGTCAAACGAGAAGCTCTGGTGGCCGAGGGGAGACAACAGTGACATGGTGGAATTACTGCAGCCCTGAGGCAGCGGCGACCAACAGATAGACGTCGCCCCCAGCCTCTGTCCCCGCGCACCCGTCATGAGGACGGAGAAGGAGGCCACGGAGGCCTCAGACTCAGAACTGCAGTCCGCATTTAGTTTTATACTTACATGATTTTTGACAACATAAATATAAAAAATGGCAATATATATATATATATATATATATATATATATATATATATATATATATTATATATTTATATATATATATATATATATATATATAGTATTATATATAGTACTACAATCAAGATATAGAATATGTTACCTTGTTTTTTTAACTTCTTTTTTTAAACAACTAGAGAAATTAATTTTAATATATTTTCATTTAACCCATGGATTACCAACAAAATTTGCAAAGAAAATAATTGTTGTTAAGCTATTTCATGTTCCTTTTGTTTGTCCTAGTAATTCTTTGGAATCCAATATCTATTTAACATGTAGCGCACCTCAATTCAGGCTAGACACATTTCAAGTACTCAGTAGCTTCATGTAACCAATGGCTGCCATATTAGCTCCTTTTTCCATCTTTCACCTTTTGGTGAGATATATGCTGTAGGCTGCATGATAAATCTCCTTATTATGTGGTTTCTTGTTGAGTTACATCAGAAAGGAACACCAAAAAGATGAATTTAGAATATAAGAGTAGAGCAAGATGCTTTATTCCTCCCCACAAGATTTATTAGACTGTGAATTGGTTTCTTCATGCTTTTGGTGGGAATAACTTCAATTAGGTTGCCTTCTCCTACAAGGTTTTCTTAATGGCTCTCTCTTCTTTCACCTCTTACCTCTCCAAGTCTATGGAAGGACAGGTACTTCACAAAATTTGTTGGCTTCCCTCAAACTTGTCCTTACCTTTACAAATACTTTATTAAATAATTTTTACCCTAATTGATATTTTTCATCCTTGAATCTTGAATAATGTTTTTTTTAATTATAAGAAAGTAAAATATACCTCATCCCATATCTCAGGCAATGTATATACACACCAGATTAATTATATATTAAAATATAATGTATAAAATGCTAAAAATTTTAAAGAAAATATTTGTATAACATTGTGAAGAGAAATGGAAAACAAAAAATATAAAAAACCTAAATAATTAGATGATATTGTAGTTAAAATTTTTATGTGTAAAAATTTATCAAAAAGGGTTGAAAGTTCTGGGGATATGACTTAGTTGGTAGAGTGCTTGCCTAGCATGCACAAGTCCTTGGGTTCAATCCCCTGCACAAAGGAAAAAAAAGTGTTAAAAGAGACATGAATTATATGTATTACTGGCCATTTTTGTTTATTTTTGGTATTTAGCTTAACATGATTTCTCCTTTGGTTGGCTTTTCCTTTGTTGTGGTTCTTCCCTTTGTAGATTTTAATCGTTGTTTTTCATTTTGTTCTTTTGGAATATTTTGCCAAGAATGTTCTATAGTGCAGGCTTTCTTGCTGTAAATTCTTTTAGCTTTTGTTTATTATGGAAGGTTTTTATTTTATTGTCAAATTTGAAGCTTAATTTTGCTGGATATAAGATTCTTGGTTGGTATCCATTATCTTTTAGAGCTTGGTTTATGTTGTTCTAGGATCTCCTGGCTTTGACTTTTTGGGTTGAAAAACCTTCTGAGATCTGAATTGGTATTCCCTTATATGAAATCTGATTTTCCTCTCTTGTGGCCTTTAAAATTATATCCTTATTTTGTATGCTAGGCATTTTAATTATAATGTGTCTTGGTATATATTTATTATAATTTTGTACATTTGGTGTCCTATAGGCCTCTTATATTTGACTTTCTAGTTCATTCTTCATGCTTGGGAAATTTTCTGATACTGTTTCATTGAAGAGATTGTGTATTCCTTTGGTTTGAGTCTCTGAACCTTCCTCTATACCAATAAATCTTAAATTTGGTCTTTTGATGGTATCCCATAATTCTTAGATATTCCATTTATAGTTTCTTACCATCTTCAAGTGAGGTCAACTTTATTTTCAAGATTGTATATTTTGTCTTCATTGTCTGAGGTCCTGTCTTCCAAGTGATCTAGTCTGTTGGTGATACTATCTATTGAGTTTTTAATTGGCTTATTGTTTCTTTCATTTCAAGGATTTCTAGTTTTTTTTTTTCAGTATCTCTATGTCTTTCTTGAAGTTATCTCTTGCAACCTGTATTTGTTCTGTTCTCTCTTTGTCAGAGTGATCAATTTTTACCTATATATGCTCACTTAGGTTGTTCTTTAATTTCCAAATCATTTTAGTTAATTTCATGATGTCTATGTGTCTTCCTCTCTCACAGTGTGGATCCAAAGTATTGCAGCTTCTGCCCTATTGTCTTATAGTGTCGCTATAAGTTACCAATACCTCACTTTAAAGGAAGAGATCAATATTACAGCATTTAATGTATCCAATATGCAGCCATATATCAGTTAGTTTCTATTTTTACATTTACACATTTGTCACTATAATCAGAAATGATGAATTCAGTTATCTTCTACCATATAGTAAATAGGTTTGCATAGAGGTTTACAGTTTCTAGTGGTAAAAGGGGGGACTTAGAGGTTGGCTGAGATGTTTATGAGGTAGGATGTGAGAATATGGAGGTATTAGATTATATGATTAGTGAGGATAATAATAAGTTGGATGTTAGTAGGAGAAATAAGAGATAGGCAACCCCATGCAAAATTCCCTGTTAACTCAGTAGCAGGATAACTGTTAGCACCCCAATAGAGAAATTTGTGGTGCAGCCAGGCCACAGGGACCTTGGTGATGCCAGGTCCTTATTGTTGTCCCTTGATAGTAGTGGCGATATCCAAGTTTTGTGGTGGTGGCAGCCTCAAGCCTATAAGTACCCTGATGTTGGGCTGTGGAACCACACTTTGGTGAATAGGAAACCCCAGCAAAGGGTGGCTCTCGGTGCATATGTGGGGTAGGCCTTTCCCCTGGATCTCTAGGGTGTGGTGTTGGCATTTTGATTCTTGATCTGTAGTATGTAATATGAATTTTCCCATACCTTTAATTTTTCCCTACCCTACTCTTTTCCATAATAGAAATTTTATGATTTTGTGCCTGTTTTAGAATGTTCAGACTGCTATAATAAAATACCATAAGCGGAATGGCTTATAAAACAATAGGAATTTATTTCTTATAGTTCTGGAGGCTGGGAAGTCGAAGAGCAAGATGTCAGCAGACTCAGTTTCTGGAAAAGACTTTCTGGTTCTTAGACAGTATTTTGCACTTGTGTCCTTATGCGGCTGTCGTGGACTAATTTCTATGCTTCAGCTCTTTACACTATTACAACCTACTACATAAAACACATTTTGGAACTAAGATTATGGACAAGAGTTCTTCAGTTCACCATCTGGATTTCTGAGGATTCGTAAAACTCCTGAAATAGAAGCAGTTTTGTGTGTTCGAGACTATATACGGGTCCTTTTTAAGGAAACTGAGATAGCAGCAATTTAAGGGCTAAGAATCAGAAAACATATCATCTTTAAGAAATGGCCCAGGACTCTCTGCAGAAAGGGCTGCATTTAAGGATGCAGGCGCCTGCTCAGCCTCTAAGGTGGAAGACAGGAGATTGTTTTGGTTTGCTGAAGGTACTTGGAAGGGTCCAAGGAACCTTGGGACCGGTTTATCGGTCGGGCAGCCTCAGGTTTACCTGGCGCGACCCAGTAACTCCGTTCCTCTCAGGCTCAACACCTCGGCCTCTACGTCATGGGCATCTTCGTCCACATCTTCCTCATCCTCTCTGTCACCATGTTCATCGTCAAACGAGAAGCTCTGGTGGCCGAGGGGAGACAACAGTGACATGGTGGAATTACTGCAGCCCTGAGGCAGCGGCGACCAACAGATAGACGTCGCCCCCAGCCTCTGTCCCCGCGCACCCGTCATGAGGACGGAGAAGGAGGCCACGGAGGCCTCAGACTCAGAACTGCAGTCCGCATTTAGTTTTATACTTACATGATTTTTGACAACATAAATATAAAAAATGGCAATATATATATATATATATATATATATATATATATATTTATATATTTATATATATATATATATATATATATAGTATTATATATAGTACTACAATCAAGATATAGAATATGTTACCTTGTTTTTTTAACTTCTTTTTTTAAACAACTAGAGAAATTAATTTTAATATATTTTCATTTAACCCATGGATTACCAACAAAATTTGCAAAGAAAATAATTGTTGTTAAGCTATTTCATGTTCCTTTTGTTTGTCCTAGTAATTCTTTGGAATCCAATATCTATTTAACATGTAGCGCACCTCAATTCAGGCTAGACACATTTCAAGTACTCAGTAGCTTCATGTAACCAATGGCTGCCATATTAGCTCCTTTTTCCATCTTTCACCTTTTGGTGAGATATATGCTGTAGGCTGCATGATAAATCTCCTTATTATGTGGTTTCTTGTTGAGTTACATCAGAAAGGAACACCAAAAAGATGAATTTAGAATATAAGAGTAGAGCAAGATGCTTTATTCCTCCCCACAAGATTTATTAGACTGTGAATTGGTTTCTTCATGCTTTTGGTGGGAATAACTTCAATTAGGTTGCCTTCTCCTACAAGGTTTTCTTAATGGCTCTCTCTTCTTTCACCTCTTACCTCTCCAAGTCTATGGAAGGACAGGTACTTCACAAAATTTGTTGGCTTCCCTCAAACTTGTCCTTACCTTTACAAATACTTTATTAAATAATTTTTACCCTAATTGATATTTTTCATCCTTGAATCTTGAATAATGTTTTTTTTAATTATAAGAAAGTAAAATATACCTCATCCCATATCTCAGGCAATGTATATACACACCAGATTAATTATATATTAAAATATAATGTATAAAATGCTAAAAATTTTAAAGAAAATATTTGTATAACATTGTGAAGAGAAATGGAAAACAAAAAATATAAAAAACCTAAATAATTAGATGATATTGTAGTTAAAATTTTTATGTGTAAAAATTTATCAAAAAGGGTTGAAAGTTCTGGGGATATGACTTAGTTGGTAGAGTGCTTGCCTAGCATGCACAAGTCCTTGGGTTCAATCCCCTGCACAAAGGAAAAAAAAGTGTTAAAAGAGACATGAATTATATGTATTACTGGCCATTTTTGTTTATTTTTGGTATTTAGCTTAACATGATTTCTCCTTTGGTTGGCTTTTCCTTTGTTGTGGTTCTTCCCTTTGTAGATTTTAATCGTTGTTTTTCATTTTGTTCTTTTGGAATATTTTGCCAAGAATGTTCTATAGTGCAGGCTTTCTTGCTGTAAATTCTTTTAGCTTTTGTTTATTATGGAAGGTTTTTATTTTATTGTCAAATTTGAAGCTTAATTTTGCTGGATATAAGATTCTTGGTTGGTATCCATTATCTTTTAGAGCTTGGTTTATGTTGTTCTAGGATCTCCTGGCTTTGACTTTTTGGGTTGAAAAACCTTCTGAGATCTGAATTGGTATTCCCTTATATGAAATCTGATTTTCCTCTCTTGTGGCCTTTAAAATTATATCCTTATTTTGTATGCTAGGCATTTTAATTATAATGTGTCTTGGTATATATTTATTATAATTTTGTACATTTGGTGTCCTATAGGCCTCTTATATTTGACTTTCTAGTTCATTCTTCATGCTTGGGAAATTTTCTGATACTGTTTCATTGAAGAGATTGTGTATTCCTTTGGTTTGAGTCTCTGAACCTTCCTCTATACCAATAAATCTTAAATTTGGTCTTTTGATGGTATCCCATAATTCTTAGATATTCCATTTATAGTTTCTTACCATCTTCAAGTGAGGTCAACTTTATTTTCAAGATTGTATATTTTGTCTTCATTGTCTGAGGTCCTGTCTTCCAAGTGATCTAGTCTGTTGGTGATACTATCTATTGAGTTTTTAATTGGCTTATTGTTTCTTTCATTTCAAGGATTTCTAGTTTTTTTTTTTCAGTATCTCTATGTCTTTCTTGAAGTTATCTCTTGCAACCTGTATTTGTTCTGTTCTCTCTTTGTCAGAGTGATCAATTTTTACCTATATATGCTCACTTAGGTTGTTCTTTAATTTCCAAATCATTTTAGTTAATTTCATGATGTCTATGTGTCTTCCTCTCTCACAGTGTGGATCCAAAGTATTGCAGCTTCTGCCCTATTGTCTTATAGTGTCGCTATAAGTTACCAATACCTCACTTTAAAGGAAGAGATCAATATTACAGCATTTAATGTATCCAATATGCAGCCATATATCAGTTAGTTTCTATTTTTACATTTACACATTTGTCACTATAATCAGAAATGATGAATTCAGTTATCTTCTACCATATAGTAAATAGGTTTGCATAGAGGTTTACAGTTTCTAGTGGTAAAAGGGGGGACTTAGAGGTTGGCTGAGATGTTTATGAGGTAGGATGTGAGAATATGGAGGTATTAGATTATATGATTAGTGAGGATAATAATAAGTTGGATGTTAGTAGGAGAAATAAGAGATAGGCAACCCCATGCAAAATTCCCTGTTAACTCAGTAGCAGGATAACTGTTAGCACCCCAATAGAGAAATTTGTGGTGCAGCCAGGCCACAGGGACCTTGGTGATGCCAGGTCCTTATTGTTGTCCCTTGATAGTAGTGGCGATATCCAAGTTTTGTGGTGGTGGCAGCCTCAAGCCTATAAGTACCCTGATGTTGGGCTGTGGAACCACACTTTGGTGAATAGGAAACCCCAGCAAAGGGTGGCTCTCGGTGCATATGTGGGGTAGGCCTTTCCCCTGGATCTCTAGGGTGTGGTGTTGGCATTTTGATTCTTGATCTGTAGTATGTAATATGAATTTTCCCATACCTTTAATTTTTCCCTACCCTACTCTTTTCCATAATAGAAATTTTATGATTTTGTGCCTGTTTTAGAATGTTCAGACTGCTATAATAAAATACCATAAGCGGAATGGCTTATAAAACAATAGGAATTTATTTCTTATAGTTCTGGAGGCTGGGAAGTCGAAGAGCAAGATGTCAGCAGACTCAGTTTCTGGAAAAGACTTTCTGGTTCTTAGACAGTATTTTGCACTTGTGTCCTTATGCGGCTGTCGTGGACTAATTTCTATGCTTCAGCTCTTTACACTATTACAACCTACTACATAAAACACATTTTGGAACTAAGATTATGGACAAGAGTTCTTCAGTTCACCATCTGGATTTCTGAGGATTCGTAAAACTCCTGAAATAGAAGCAGTTTTGTGTGTTCGAGACTATATACGGGTCCTTTTTAAGGAAACTGAGATAGCAGCAATTTAAGGGCTAAGAATCAGAAAACATATCATCTTTAAGAAATGGCCCAGGACTCTCTGCAGAAAGGGCTGCATTTAAGGATGCAGGCGCCTGCTCAGCCTCTAAGGTGGAAGACAGGAGATTGTTTTGGTTTGCTGAAGGTACTTGGAAGGGTCCAAGGAACCTTGGGACCGGTTTATCGGTCGGGCAGCCTCAGGTTTACCTGGCGCGACCCAGTAACTCCGTTCCTCTCAGGCTCAACACCTCGGCCTCTACGTCATGGGCATCTTCGTCCACATCTTCCTCATCCTCTCTGTCACCATGTTCATCGTCAAACGAGAAGCTCTGGTGGCCGAGGGGAGACAACAGTGACATGGTGGAATTACTGCAGCCCTGAGGCAGCGGCGACCAACAGATAGACGTCGCCCCCAGCCTCTGTCCCCGCGCACCCGTCATGAGGACGGAGAAGGAGGCCACGGAGGCCTCAGACTCAGAACTGCAGTCCGCATTTAGTTTTATACTTACATGATTTTTGACAACATAAATATAAAAAATGGCAATATATATATATATATATATATATATATATATATTTATATATATATATAAATATATAAATATATATATATATATATATATATATATATATAGTATTATATATAGTACTACAATCAAGATATAGAATATGTTACCTTGTTTTTTTAACTTCTTTTTTTAAACAACTAGAGAAATTAATTTTAATATATTTTCATTTAACCCATGGATTACCAACAAAATTTGCAAAGAAAATAATTGTTGTTAAGCTATTTCATGTTCCTTTTGTTTGTCCTAGTAATTCTTTGGAATCCAATATCTATTTAACATGTAGCGCACCTCAATTCAGGCTAGACACATTTCAAGTACTCAGTAGCTTCATGTAACCAATGGCTGCCATATTAGCTCCTTTTTCCATCTTTCACCTTTTGGTGAGATATATGCTGTAGGCTGCATGATAAATCTCCTTATTATGTGGTTTCTTGTTGAGTTACATCAGAAAGGAACACCAAAAAGATGAATTTAGAATATAAGAGTAGAGCAAGATGCTTTATTCCTCCCCACAAGATTTATTAGACTGTGAATTGGTTTCTTCATGCTTTTGGTGGGAATAACTTCAATTAGGTTGCCTTCTCCTACAAGGTTTTCTTAATGGCTCTCTCTTCTTTCACCTCTTACCTCTCCAAGTCTATGGAAGGACAGGTACTTCACAAAATTTGTTGGCTTCCCTCAAACTTGTCCTTACCTTTACAAATACTTTATTAAATAATTTTTACCCTAATTGATATTTTTCATCCTTGAATCTTGAATAATGTTTTTTTTAATTATAAGAAAGTAAAATATACCTCATCCCATATCTCAGGCAATGTATATACACACCAGATTAATTATATATTAAAATATAATGTATAAAATGCTAAAAATTTTAAAGAAAATATTTGTATAACATTGTGAAGAGAAATGGAAAACAAAAAATATAAAAAACCTAAATAATTAGATGATATTGTAGTTAAAATTTTTATGTGTAAAAATTTATCAAAAAGGGTTGAAAGTTCTGGGGATATGACTTAGTTGGTAGAGTGCTTGCCTAGCATGCACAAGTCCTTGGGTTCAATCCCCTGCACAAAGGAAAAAAAAGTGTTAAAAGAGACATGAATTATATGTATTACTGGCCATTTTTGTTTATTTTTGGTATTTAGCTTAACATGATTTCTCCTTTGGTTGGCTTTTCCTTTGTTGTGGTTCTTCCCTTTGTAGATTTTAATCGTTGTTTTTCATTTTGTTCTTTTGGAATATTTTGCCAAGAATGTTCTATAGTGCAGGCTTTCTTGCTGTAAATTCTTTTAGCTTTTGTTTATTATGGAAGGTTTTTATTTTATTGTCAAATTTGAAGCTTAATTTTGCTGGATATAAGATTCTTGGTTGGTATCCATTATCTTTTAGAGCTTGGTTTATGTTGTTCTAGGATCTCCTGGCTTTGACTTTTTGGGTTGAAAAACCTTCTGAGATCTGAATTGGTATTCCCTTATATGAAATCTGATTTTCCTCTCTTGTGGCCTTTAAAATTATATCCTTATTTTGTATGCTAGGCATTTTAATTATAATGTGTCTTGGTATATATTTATTATAATTTTGTACATTTGGTGTCCTATAGGCCTCTTATATTTGACTTTCTAGTTCATTCTTCATGCTTGGGAAATTTTCTGATACTGTTTCATTGAAGAGATTGTGTATTCCTTTGGTTTGAGTCTCTGAACCTTCCTCTATACCAATAAATCTTAAATTTGGTCTTTTGATGGTATCCCATAATTCTTAGATATTCCATTTATAGTTTCTTACCATCTTCAAGTGAGGTCAACTTTATTTTCAAGATTGTATATTTTGTCTTCATTGTCTGAGGTCCTGTCTTCCAAGTGATCTAGTCTGTTGGTGATACTATCTATTGAGTTTTTAATTGGCTTATTGTTTCTTTCATTTCAAGGATTTCTAGTTTTTTTTTTTCAGTATCTCTATGTCTTTCTTGAAGTTATCTCTTGCAACCTGTATTTGTTCTGTTCTCTCTTTGTCAGAGTGATCAATTTTTACCTATATATGCTCACTTAGGTTGTTCTTTAATTTCCAAATCATTTTAGTTAATTTCATGATGTCTATGTGTCTTCCTCTCTCACAGTGTGGATCCAAAGTATTGCAGCTTCTGCCCTATTGTCTTATAGTGTCGCTATAAGTTACCAATACCTCACTTTAAAGGAAGAGATCAATATTACAGCATTTAATGTATCCAATATGCAGCCATATATCAGTTAGTTTCTATTTTTACATTTACACATTTGTCACTATAATCAGAAATGATGAATTCAGTTATCTTCTACCATATAGTAAATAGGTTTGCATAGAGGTTTACAGTTTCTAGTGGTAAAAGGGGGGACTTAGAGGTTGGCTGAGATGTTTATGAGGTAGGATGTGAGAATATGGAGGTATTAGATTATATGATTAGTGAGGATAATAATAAGTTGGATGTTAGTAGGAGAAATAAGAGATAGGCAACCCCATGCAAAATTCCCTGTTAACTCAGTAGCAGGATAACTGTTAGCACCCCAATAGAGAAATTTGTGGTGCAGCCAGGCCACAGGGACCTTGGTGATGCCAGGTCCTTATTGTTGTCCCTTGATAGTAGTGGCGATATCCAAGTTTTGTGGTGGTGGCAGCCTCAAGCCTATAAGTACCCTGATGTTGGGCTGTGGAACCACACTTTGGTGAATAGGAAACCCCAGCAAAGGGTGGCTCTCGGTGCATATGTGGGGTAGGCCTTTCCCCTGGATCTCTAGGGTGTGGTGTTGGCATTTTGATTCTTGATCTGTAGTATGTAATATGAATTTTCCCATACCTTTAATTTTTCCCTACCCTACTCTTTTCCATAATAGAAATTTTATGATTTTGTGCCTGTTTTAGAATGTTCAGACTGCTATAATAAAATACCATAAGCGGAATGGCTTATAAAACAATAGGAATTTATTTCTTATAGTTCTGGAGGCTGGGAAGTCGAAGAGCAAGATGTCAGCAGACTCAGTTTCTGGAAAAGACTTTCTGGTTCTTAGACAGTATTTTGCACTTGTGTCCTTATGCGGCTGTCGTGGACTAATTTCTATGCTTCAGCTCTTTACACTATTACAACCTACTACATAAAACACATTTTGGAACTAAGATTATGGACAAGAGTTCTTCAGTTCACCATCTGGATTTCTGAGGATTCGTAAAACTCCTGAAATAGAAGCAGTTTTGTGTGTTCGAGACTATATACGGGTCCTTTTTAAGGAAACTGAGATAGCAGCAATTTAAGGGCTAAGAATCAGAAAACATATCATCTTTAAGAAATGGCCCAGGACTCTCTGCAGAAAGGGCTGCATTTAAGGATGCAGGCGCCTGCTCAGCCTCTAAGGTGGAAGACAGGAGATTGTTTTGGTTTGCTGAAGGTACTTGGAAGGGTCCAAGGAACCTTGGGACCGGTTTATCGGTCGGGCAGCCTCAGGTTTACCTGGCGCGACCCAGTAACTCCGTTCCTCTCAGGCTCAACACCTCGGCCTCTACGTCATGGGCATCTTCGTCCACATCTTCCTCATCCTCTCTGTCACCATGTTCATCGTCAAACGAGAAGCTCTGGTGGCCGAGGGGAGACAACAGTGACATGGTGGAATTACTGCAGCCCTGAGGCAGCGGCGACCAACAGATAGACGTCGCCCCCAGCCTCTGTCCCCGCGCACCCGTCATGAGGACGGAGAAGGAGGCCACGGAGGCCTCAGACTCAGAACTGCAGTCCGCAGAGAACAGGATGCCGGGAGGGGAAGAAGCAACACTCCACCGCCACACAGCCCGCATCTGGCCCACATCTGGCCCGCCAAGTTCAAACCCGCCAAGCTGCAGCTGGGACATGATCTCCCAGCAGGCCCCGCGCGTGCTGGGCCCGGCCAATCCGGGCCACCCGGGTGCCGCGTTGCCATGGTGACGCAAAGAGGACGCGAGGGCTGTGTCTGGGCCTGTAGAACTTGGCTTTCTCTCTGTCTGCCCTTCTTCCTGTGTCTGGAAGGTGCCTGTTGCTTGTGAACTTATTCAATTCTGTGTCTCTTCCAGCTGACACCTTCCGGGGGCCTGGGCTTTTTTTGAGGTGTTGTTGCAGACCATTTGGTATTTGAAATAACGTTATTACTAAATAAAGCAACTCCTCTTAAAGGGAAAGAGGCAGAATTAAGGACTAACATCCACCCCTCCACCACACCCCCCCCACCCCAACACACACATAAGGTCAGGATTATATGCACCAGTCTTGATTTCCTTGAACAGGTCATGCTTTTTTTGAGGCTGATTTAATTTAACTTTACAAGTGTATCCACGAAAGCAGGTTTAGGTGGCCTGGGGAAGTAGCTCAGTGGTAAAGTGCTTGCCTAGCATGCATGGGGTCCTGGGTTCCATCCCTGCTACCAAAAAATAATGCAGGTTTAGGACAATCTTTTAGTGTTTTGATACATCTTGTTTGCCTGGCGTCTTAAGGCATCTAGTCTGTCTACACCTGCGAATTGTTTTTACTTTTTTAAGCCTCTATTATGTGCTAAGCCTCTAACCTTTGCTAAGCACTGGGATAAAAACTGCTGTTACTCTAAATTCCTCATCTTTTTGTGGTGACAAATGTAATTAAAATATGCTGTTATGTGTATTTTATGAGGAAAGAATATTTTGTGGGAACTCGGAGATTGGAGATGGGGATAAAGGTAGCAAGAAAGATGACAGACATTATAAAGCTGGATGCTTTATTTATACTGGTGTAAATTTAGCTCTGTCTAGTTCATAATTTGTATAACTGGTAGAAGTATCATGTGAAAACAGACAATGACTAAAAATAGCACATAAAGTTGTTACTGATCAAAGAGTAATACACCATCCTTGATGAAGTTTAGATCTACAAAATTTGACACAGGACATTGATATATGATAAAAATATTAACAATCAAAGACAATTCTGGAAGCAGAAGCTATAATAAAATATGATATGCCAGCTAGAGGCACAGAGCATGGGAGACCCTGAGTTTGATTCCCCTACCACAAAAAAATAAATATGTATGCTTAAAACTTCTTAAATGGAATATTTTTAAATTTTAGTAACAACAGTGAAATGAAGAAAATCAGAGCAATCCAAGTGAGTAATAAATTGATCAAAGAATAAAATTTATTTAGTAGAGTTTTTTTCATTCTCTACCCCAATAATTCAATATTGGCATGTCTGGCTAAAACCTTTCATTAGAACATTTTGAGAATCAGTAATATCAAAAGACCCTAAACTGTTTTAGGACTTCATAAGGAAGAAAGCTTTAGGAGAAATTTCCCAACAGACATAACCTAATGCAAGCATAGTGGAAAACTCACAGGTTTTATCTATGAAAGAAAAAGAATTTTAATCAATGGTTTTTCTCTTAATAAATTTCCATAAATAAGCTGTTGACCTTTCTGATCCTAATTTATTCCTCTATAATATTAAGGAAATAATCTACATCACAGTCATATTATCTAATTAATCCTCAAAATTTCTAGTTCAGGATCTGACAGATTTAAGAGTAAATTGTATCACTTGAATGCCAAAGCTTTTGCACTGTAACTTTTTGGTATGGGAATCTAAGATGTCATATACTTCCCTTCCTCCTTTAGATGTTTTATTTTTTAAAAAATGCTTTATAAAAGAAAGCCCTTTCCTTCATGCTTCAGGGTCATCATTATGACAATTACATTATATGTTAACAATACTGGAGACCCAAAGACTATGGGGCAATTCCATGCTGTGTGTACACATATTTGAATGTAGTCAAGTCTTGGGGTCTCTTATACTGCCTTTACATTATTGGGGCCAAGAAGTCATAAAGAAGGGTATAAAAAGCATTAAAAGATTTTTTCCCATATGTTTTACTTACTAATGTCTTTTCTTACTACTCATTTATTTTCACTTTCATGATATATTTGAGATTTTTTTTACTGGTTCTGTAACCTGTAAGTGAAGAATGACTTTTCCTTACAAATTCCTGTATGACATTGTAACAAAAATCATGCCAATTTTAGTTAGTTTTAAAAATAATTATTCCTAGAAATTTACAGATGAAACAATATGTCTTGGATTGCTTCAAATAATCTAAGAGGCAGAAGGATTGAGGGGCTAGTGAATAAGGTAAAGATGAAACAAGGTTTATTGTGTGTTGTGGTTTTGGTGGTGGGCATGGGAAGGGGAGAGGGAGAGGGGTACCTAAACCATTCTTTTTATTGTGAAAATTTCAAACACATATAAATTTTAAAACAGGAAGAGGCATACACATTTACTAACACCTACAAAATATAGCCAAAATTAAGAGGAACTAAGTTTTGATTGGGATCTAATTTGCTGTGGTTCAGGCATTCACTTAAATTTTATTAAACCCTTTGTTTTCTCATTTGTCCAAAGAGAGCTTGGAGATTGTAATACTACATTTCTAGGCAACTGACTACAATTAATATCATGTAGATATTTTTAATCATTTGCTTTTAAATAAAGATTAAATTGGTGATATTCACTTATATTTCAAAATATGTTTTCCACAATATAGTTCAGATTTAAGACAGGATAAAAGTTTTAAGTTTAAGTGTTCTTAAATATTGACAGATAACTATCAAACAATATTTTCTAATGGTTACTTCCAACATTTTTTCTAATAATGTCTTTTCTATTTAAAACTTTTTAAATTTGTCTCCATAATAGATAGTAAATGCTTTAACATACTTAGTTACAAATTAAGGCAAAATATATTGCTTTCTAGAAACTTTAATAATTTGAAACATAGAGTACAATATTGTATTTCATCCAATATATAGCACAGTTTACCAAAGATTTTGTATATCTGCTATTCTATTTTTAAATGAATGAAGTTTTCAATAACTTGAATTTTGAGAAAACAAGTTTAATTAAGATTATTACCAAGTTATGATTTAATATTTATCAGATGTGTAAATATACAAACCGTGATAGCAAATTTTAAAACTTATAAATAGTTGGCCTTACAAAATTACAATACACTGTAAATAAATCCCTCCCACATTTTATACAAACTACATGATTTTGATATACAAAGATTCTGTTTTTACACTGACAATGTACAACCGAGATTATTTACAATGAAAAAAGTCTATAAACCACAATTTAACATTCTGCTACTGGCAGTCACTATAGGAGGTAGCTTTAATTAAACGAACTGAACAGAAGCCATGTTTCCCTACTTGTGTTGTAAAAATAATTTACATAAGATAAAAATTCTTTATATGCTCAGTATGTACAGTTTAATTATTAAACTGTAATCTAGCTTAATTTTTTTAGTATATCCAGTATAATAATATGGCAGTAGGTTTGCTATTTAGTACATTGTTCAAAAAACTTATTGGGCAATCATAACTTTAAGACTCTACAAAAAAAACATGGCAGAAGACCCTAGATGAGAATCAGGTAAAATTTTTAATTTTCAAAGACATAGGATTAAACCTTATCCTTTCTCCCCCACCCCCTTAATGATATGTCTGTCTAGTTTAACCAGAACTCAGCATATGAACTATTGAATAGGTTTTTTTGTAAGTCATGGTATGGGAAATTTTTATAGAAGCATACAAGTAATAACATAAGTTTAGGAGAATCCAGTTCACTAAGAAATAAATTATGTGCTTTGTGTCATATTTATTTTCAGCTTCCTCCAATTAAAAAATGACCCCAGTTTACTTTTTGTGTAATCCATACTGTAAATAGATGACATACCAACAAAACTGGAAAATATCAGTAGAACCAATGATATTAAGAAGCATTTATTAATGGGAACATTACATGGAGCCATCAAATCCCTTAGGTACTATTAAAATCTCATTAGTATGTAGTGTAGCCAAAACTACTTCAACTCACACATCAATTAGCCATTTATTTTGTACTAGTAATATAATTGCAAAACACTGAAAATCATGGTGAGCATAACAAAGCAATGTAAAATGACCCCAAACAAATGTACTGATATTTTTATTCTATCAGCTGTTAATATGGTTTTTAAAACATCTTCAGGTTTATATAGATTTATAAAGCAATTTAACAAAATCTATGATTCTCATGTAAAAGTGGAAATAGAAAACAATGATACCTATGTGTACTCTCACAGTTCTAGTTGGGAGACAATCAAGACAAGCCCTTTTTTGGCCCTGTAGTAAGTTGTCCTGAGATTAATGATCAAATATTAGGTAAAATTAGCAAGACTCTTTTGTCAGTTATATAAAGTCACATTTGAACTACCTTTTTAAAAATATTAACAGCTGTCCTTTATCTTGTGCTTAATTCAGAAATAGGTATAAATTTGCTCCTTATGAATCTGAAAAAACCTAAAAGTTATATTGCTATACCACACCTCAAATCCTTTTCAAGTTCTGTTTCAAATAGACCACACATTCCTTGGAAATTGCATTTTTCACCAATTAATAATTTAGGCACCTGTTCTTTGAAAAATATCAGGTTTGAAAAATAAACTTCCACCTTCCCCTTCTATGTGACACCAGGCAGTGATTACAGAAGTGCTTCCCAGATGAAAGAATAGAATATGGTTCACTCTATAAACGCTGTGAATTTGGTTGATGGGGGAAATAGTTACAAACACAGTAATTCGGTCTTTAACTCTTGGTAGATTGTAAGCGTCGCACACCAAAGGGAATCCTTGACTCTGATAGAAGCAGGCTCTACCATGCCTGCACTTGGTCAGAACTGTCTGAGACAAAGGAGTCTTCTTCATCTGCCTAATCAGAGTGGGCTGACTGTGCCACAATCAGACCAATATCCCTCTGGTCTTTGGCAAGAAGCCACTGCCAATGCAGGACAGCTGTGTGATTTTATTAAGTGTTTGCATGATACTGGCTTTGTCAAAAGAAAAGATTCGCAGCAGTCACATACAGTCAGGTTACCCTACAAGTGTGAGTACATGCCACAGTCATAGTAGAAATCCTGTTCCACACAACCACCTTGGCTACTGATGGAAACTGAAACTGATCCACTTTTCTTGGTAATGTGTCACTTCAGTAACTTCCAGTCTTCTTTAAATTTTTGATTGAAGAAAACATACAGGACCAGATTTAGGCAAGCAGGCAATGGGAAAAATATCAGAGTAACAGACTTCATTATTTCAGGACTGATAGAGATTGCAGTGATCAATGGTGCAAATGAGAAAAATGCAACAGGGCAAAAAAAAGATGCAGTTGGTGAAAATTAGCCAAGTAACATGCTTAATCATGCTAGATTGTGAGTTTTCTGAGAGGTCTTCTTTTTCCAAGTTGCAGTAAAGTTTAGTGTAGATGATGGCCATTAATAAAAATGCTAGTGAGTTTAACAGCACTAAAGTCATGGTAAATCCTAATGATGGCTTCTCTCCTGTGGGAAATGGCAAGCACAAAGGTGATGCAGAATATTCCCCTCTATGGAAAAGGAGGAAACAGCCTGCTACTGCAGCACCCAGAAAAGCAAAAAGGGCTACAATCCAGAACTGCTTGAGATGATTGCTTTCCCATTTTTCATGATATTTTTTGCAGATAAGCTTCTTTCAACAGCTGCTAAACATTAATAAAATATTGCACTTTCTGAGGAAAAACCTGCAAGGAACTCAGCTGCTTTGCAGCCATTGCCAGTGTCCCACCAAATGCCAAATTCAGCAAATCTGCCCCAGGATACGGCATCAAGAAAAGTTAAGATGCCAGTATAGATTCTCATGAATAAGTTAGACACAGAAATCAAGCCTATGAACAACTTGGAGGAAGGCAGTGATGTACAAGATGTGAATGTTGTTAAAATGACTAGCAGGTTGAAAAACAATGCAACCAAGAAAATGAGCCACATGGTGAGACATGTCATCCAGCTTCCCACAGGGCTTAATAGCACCTAACATGAAAAAGAAACAGAAACATGAAAGACATTTTAGAAAATACCATATTTCATTTAATATGCTTGATAGAATGACTATTGATGGTTGATTCTAGAATAAATGAGTTACCTAATTGAATAGAACCAAACTGAAAAAAAAATATTGCTTTTAAGATATTTCAGTCACAGACTAGGCTACTTTAAAAATTAAGCAGCTTAATATCTGGGTGTAGCTAGCACACACCTATAATCCCAGGGACTCAAGAGGTTGAAGCAGGAGGGGATGGCAATTTCAAGGCCAGCCTCATCAACTAAGCAAGATCCTGTCTCAAACTAAAAACATAAAAAGGCCTCAAGGGAGGGTACTCAGTAGTAAAGCTCCCCAGGGTTCACTCTCTAGTACTGAAACAAAACATAACCAGGATTAGTTTCTTTTATTATTTGGTAAGGGCATATAGAGATATTTCCAAGAAAATTTCTACTTTTTCTTTTTCTTTATTCTTTTTTTAAATATTTTTTTTTAGTTGTAGATGGACACAATATCTTTATTTTTTATGTGGTACTGAGGATTGAACCCAGTGCCTCACGCATGCCAGGCAAACACTCAACCACTGAGCTATAACCCCAGCCCTCTACTTTTTCTTATACCAAATATACAAAGCACAGAATTTAGCATATAAAAGGTACTTAAAATATTGAGGGTCTGTAATCAGATGGTTTATAACTTGCTATTCTTACCTTAAAAAAGCCACTTAAGCCTAATAAGTTGCATTTTCTGATATGTAGATAATAATGCCTACTTAATTCAGTTGATGGCTTAAGTAAATTTGCATACATAAGTACTTATGCAGGCTGCTGGGCACATAGTGGAACTTTAGTAAATATTAGCTTTTTTTTTCTTCCTTCCTTTTCCCTATGTATTTTATTTTTTAAAAAAATATTTGTATTAGTTGTTTATGAACATTTATTTGTTTGTTTGTTTGTTTATATGTGGTGCTGAGAATCTAACCCAGTGCCTCAAACATGGCAAAAGCTTTACCATTTACCACTGAGCCATAACCCCAGCTCTCTATATATTTTATAACTGATATGTATGTATATACACAGATTTGTAACATTTTAAACCCAATTTCTTATGGCATTTCACAGCAACCTGCTGAAGTTGGTTATGGTTGATAATCAATGTTAACTATTCATACAAAGCTTGGCACAAAACAAAACCCCTCTATAATAGTAAAACCCCTATATATATATAGGATCGCAAGAATGCACTTAGTAGCTGAATTGCTGGTTCTAATAACTGACTTTGACATGCTAGTAATCTCACAAATGAAAAATATTTCATTTATAATTAAGGAGTGAAAATGTTTGACTATAAAGAACAAGAAAACTATGATTGCCTAAAGGATGTTTTAACTTTCTGAACTGTCATGAAATTTGACATATACAGTGGAACTCCAGTTCTGCACCATTTATCTGATTTTCAATGAACACAATTTTTTTAATCAAATTTATTTTCACTCTGAACCCTCAGGAAGTGCTAAAATGGAAGTTCTTTCTCACATTTTATTTTCGAGGAGGGTAGTACAGGGACAAAACCCAGGGGTGTTCTACCACTAAAGTATATATCCAGCCTTCTTTATTTTTTATTTGGAGACAGGATCTCTTTAAATTGGTGAGGGTCTCATTAAGTTGCTGACACTGACCCTGCACTTGCAGTACTCCTGCCTCAGCCTCCAGAATGGATCCGATTATAGGTGTGTCCAGTACTGCAAAAGAATGCTGTTTCCTGCCAGGTGACGTGGCACACACCTATAATCCCAGAGGCTCTGGAGGCTGAGGCAGGAGGATCATGGGTTTAAAGCGAGCCTCAGCAACTTAGCAAGGCCTTAAGCAACTCAGTGGGACCCTGCCTCTATAAATAATATATAAAAAGGGCTGAGACTGTGGCTCAATGGTTAAGCACCCGTGGGTTCAATCCCCAGTACCACCGTCTCCTCCAAAAAGTATGATGTTTACTTCTCACTGATCATCAGTTCTGTGTACAATCTCCAACACCTGAATCCTTCATGGGGAAGAGAGTCAACTGCACTCCTAACTGTCAAAAATTAATATCTGCACAATAAAATAAATTACATAAATGATTCTTGCTAGTTGCACTTACTCATCTGTTAAAATTAAGTTTGTTCTCATTCTCCACACAAGGAAATGGGTTAAATATTCAAAGCATACATACATAGGCCCTTAAGAAGCTCACAATTCAGCATCAGTTATTAGTAAATTCACAGCACTGATGATTCTAAGTTATAAAATTAATTGCCAACCCAGGCATGGTGGCACACACCTGCAATCCCAGTGGCTCAGGAAGCTGAGACCAGAGGATCGTGAATTCAAAGCCAGCCTCAGCAACACTGAGGAGATAAGCAACTCAGTGAGACCCTGTCTCTAAATAAAATATAAAATAGGGCTGGGGATGTGGCTCAGTGGCCGAGTGCCCCTGAGTTGAATCCCTGTTACCCCGTCACCCTCCCTACCCCCAAAATTAATGGCCAGTTCATCCTGTGACATCATACTAATAGGAATCTCTTTGGTAGCACCTGATTTAACAAAAAATATTTAAAACCTTGCCTTTATAGTAAAAGTATAAATCCAAGTTCTCTGGTAGGCAGACAGAATATGACATTACAATCAAGTAAATATTGGCATCATTTAATAACTTTCCTAAAACTACAACTTCAATGAAGTAAATCAGAAAGAGTAGACAAGATTGCATTTAAAAAACAATTATAGGTTCATGCTTATAATCCCAGGGGCACAAGAGGCTAAGGCAGGATGATCACAAGTTCAAAACTAGCTTCAGCAACTTAGTGAGGCCCAAAGCAACTTAATAAGACGCTGCCTCAAAATGAAAAAGTAAAACAGGTTGGTGATGTGGCTCAGTGGTTAAGCAATCCTGGATTCAATCAATACCAAAAAATAAAATGAAATAAAATAATAATAATAATAATAATAATAAAGAAGAAGAAGAAGAAGAAGAAGAAGAAGAAGAAGAAGAAGAAGAAGAAGAAGAAGAAGAAGAAGAAGAAGAAGAAGACTGGGGACAAAACTCATTAATAAAGCAGAAGCTTTGCATTCTGGAGGCCCTGGGTTCAATCCCTGGCACTACAATAAATAAAGAATAATATAAAAGAGCAAGAGCTGTTAATATGCAGATTCTGATTCAGTGGTATGAGCCTGAAATTCTGCAAGAAATGCTGGTACACTGACCACACTATGAATCAGAAGGCCTTACAGGATCATCTAGTCCCACCCTTATAAAATAGAAATAACATCCATCGCCAGGAAGATTAGATATATTTGCCCAATGTTTACTTAAAGTAAAATATTACAGCCAAATGGGTTGAGCATTACCTGTTGGGGGTGTACAATGGATAATTATTTGACTACGCTCTTCATTTTCAGCAGTGCTGGTGACATTTGCTGCATCAGTGGTACCCGAATATACAACAAAGTATGTTGAATTAAAAGTGGGCAGTTCAAAAGAACCAAATGTTCCCACAATTTTCTCTCCCCTGCATGATGTTAAAGTTCAGTGTATACAAATGTGGCTTGATAATACATTAAAAATGCCAGTAACAGAGGAAAGGCCATTTTTCTCACAGACTTCATATTGACCCTTCATTTTGATTAATGTCTTAGGGAGTGTTCTGTTTCTAAAGGTTCATGTACTTGCCTTTCTCCTTTGTCACACTATGGTCTTGAAGCCTGTTATCTTCTATGTTTAAATTTGCATAAGATTCATAGCCCCAAAATGCACAGCACTGAGAAGCATATGGTACTGATAAAGACCTGGAGAAAAAATTGTAAAATACACCCTGAGTAGCAACTTCATAGACATAATTTTGTTTTGTAAAAAGCATTTTAATCTTTGAAAACCCCAACCTGTGAGTCAGAAAAGTCTAAGTATCATATACTTTAGTCTTGACCATTTATCCTCTAGGAACCTTATCTATGTTAAACACTCTGGTAAAGCTCATAAAAAATGATCATAAAGATACACCACAAAGTTTCTCCCTTTCTATGAGGTGTCTCTTAAGAAAGGTGGATGCAAATCAAGTATATATAAAGTTTCATAATAATACTGTAATTTAAAGTAAAACTGTTGCCAGGTGCAATGGCACAGGCCTATAATCCAAACTGTCATATATAAAACAGTTTTTTTGGTCAATGTTTTCTCCAGCCCTACCAATGGTTCTATGGGGTGCCTGACATCCTCTTGTGCAATACCCTTTCTACTTAAAGCAGCTAGTATTTCTACCCAAAAACACTGGCCTCTCATAAGCCAAAGCCCATTAGAGCCCAGGATATTTTGGGGAAACTTGCTAGAGACAGTGGTACAAGAAACTTTATCTGCTTTAAGAGAGAGCCCCGGGAAGATGAGGTGGCACATGCCTGAATTCCCAGCTACTTGGAAGACAAGGCTAGGATGATGGCAAGTTTAAAGTTAGCCTATACAACTTAGTGAGACCATATCTCAATATAAATGCTTTTCAAAAGGGCTGGAGATGTAGCTTAGTGGTAGAGTGCACATGCAAGACCCTTGTTCAATCCCCATACTGCAAAATGAATATATATATATATATATATATATATATATATATATATATATATAGAGAGAGAGAGAGAGAGAGAGAGAGAGAGAGAGAATCTGCAGGAAGCCTGTACATCCCCTTTCCTTAGCTAATTCATGTGGTTAAACCAACTCCAGTTGGCTTCTCTGATTCTTCAGCCCAAACATTCACACTGGATCAGGCAGGAAGGCAGCAATTTATGGGGGATAAACATGCGTCCTCCCTGCCATCTGGAGCCACCCCAATTCCTGTGAAACCTCCTAAAGTAGCCCTCTCCCCATCAGTCCTACTCAGGTAAATGCTGTCTGGTTCTAAGCACTCAATTTAACAAAGAACCTCCTTCCTTGGCTTCTCACATCCTTTGATTATCTCTTTGATGGGTATAAATTGTCTTTTACTTGCCCAGCTCACACATCTGGTAAATGGCAGAGCTTAAGGTTTGGACATTCAGGCTTTTAACCACCAAGTTTAATGCCATATACCATCTAGCCTCATTAAATTAAAAAAAGCAAAACAAAAACAACAACAACAACAAAATAGGGCCCTGAGCCAAACCAAAAAAAAAAAAAAAAAATTCAAATACCACTCCATATTTTACACTTGGCCTTGAACACACCTTGTAAGTATTGCTGAGAAATAAAGTTGATGGTGCCAATTTTGTAGTCTGGTAGTGATTTGCACTGCTCACCAATGACTTCTGGCTTTTCATCTTCTGGGAACGTGCAGGATTGCACTTCCAGATCACATGACTAGTCCTGACCAAAGAGTGTGCATGGAAGGAGTTTGTGCCATGTCTGGGTGGAGCATTTAATGCTAGTGAGAGACAAGCCTAAAATATGTCTCTCTGATAGGACAAACAATAATGCCCTTTAAGGTGTTTTCTCCATTGAGCAGAGCCCTCAACCAAACTATCATGGTTGCAAAATGTGAGCAAAACACAGATCTTTTTGATTTTAAGCCATTGATATTTGGGGGTTAATAACTATCATAGCTTGTTCTAGTCTATCCTGACTGATTTAGCTAGCCTCCTATATCCATAGTTCAACCAGTTGAGGATCAAAAACTTTCTTTAAAAAAATGCTTTGATGGCTGGGGCTATAGCTCAGTGGCAGAGTGCTTGCCTAGCATGTGTGAGGCACAGGATTGGATCCTTTCATTGCATAAAAATAAACAAATAAAATAAAGGCATGCTCTTCATTGACAACTACAAAAATGAAAGTAAAAATATTTTTTAAAAACTGAATTTATGGGATAGGGTGGTGGCTCAGTGGTAGAGCACTTGCCTAGCATATGTGATGCACTGGGTATGATCCTCAGTCCCACATTTAAAAAAACAGATAAAACAAACAAATAAAATAAAGGTATTGTGTCCATATGTAACTAAAAATATTTTAAAAACTGCATTTTTACTGAACATGTATAGACATTTCTTCTTGTCATTATTTCCCAAACAATACATTATAACAACTATTTTCATAGAATTTACATTGTACTATGTTTATAAGTAATTTAGAGGTGATTCAAAATGTACCAAAATATTTATAGGTTATACAAATATTACGCCACTTTGTATAAAGTGTTGAACATCCATGGATTTGGGAGTCCAGGAGAGGTTCTGAAACCAGACTCTCAAGGATACTGAGGGACAACTGTACATACAGTATGATTGTTTACTCATTGATTCAAACATTTTTCTGCCCAGCTGGTCAAGAGTAAAAGCTTAAGCCAAAGTCCTGAAGGTCCTAGTTTAATACATCTGGGATGGGGAACAGACCTGTGCAGCTTTCTGGTACTCCCAAGTGATTCTAATGGTCTAGCAAGGCTGAGATTCCTGCATGGCTACATCTTGTGATGGTAGATTAAAATATGGTGTCTACACTTGAGGGCTACCTAGACTGAGAGGACAAGCCCAGAGCCAGAAAAATCACACTACTAAGAGGGTAAATTACCGGAAATATGCAAAAGTAAGTAAGAATATAGAAGCAATTGATGAATAATAAAGCTTTACATGTAATAGAAAGTAGATATGCTTCTTGGAAAATCCATTCATCACATGTAGTAGATATTAGATATTCTTCTTGACAAATCCATTCATCAACTCTGTGAATCCAGAGCAGGTACCCAAGCTGTCAGTTTAACATGTAGATTATTATCCATCACTATGCTTCCAGTTATGTAAAACAAAGCTTAGAAAACCTCTAAAGATGTGGTGCAGGGTCAAAATAGTTAGTACATGGCTCAATTGGACTCCAGATCCAGGCTTTTATCTATCTAGGGCCCAATGCCTTGGCTGATTCATTTAAGGCCCCTGCTTCTCTTCCAGTTTTCTCTCTGCCATGCTACTTACTGCACAGTGCTTTGGCTCCTGCTGCCATGTCTGTCTGGCGTGCCCTACTTCAATTCTCACCACCTTGTTTCTGAACCTCAGCCAGGTCATTGAATACGGGGTTGGGTGGCCCAATCCCTGGTGCTATGACTGCCCCCATCAGCACATTCCTTTACTGGCTCACTGAGCACCTCTATCATTAGATTGCAGTTGGGTCTCACTTTCTTTTCTCTGAGTCATGTAAGTAGCATTGGGGACACTGTGCTAAAGCACCAGCGATGGCCACATGAATGCTTACCTTGGCTAAATCAAATCGCTGCAACCCACAAGACTGATCCTTCCAACAAGAACACACAGTAAAATATTTATGAAAGGCCTTTGTTTTCTTGTAGTTTTGCAACCACTGTACAATTCTCCACCTTTGTGAATCTCAGTTGTCAGATGTAAAATGGACTAATGGGAGTACCTGCCTCACGGTTGTAAGAATTTATTAAGATGAAAACTTAAGTGTCTTGCCTGTTCATAAGGGAGACATGAACTAAATTCCAACCACATTGGTTGTTATGAGCATCTTCTTATTAAACCACTGGTATTATCCCTACTCAGCATGCCCCTAAAGACATTGTCATTAATATTATCACTCATACATCCCACCAAGTCTAAGTGGCTGTGCTAAACATTCCTTCCTAGAATGTATAGTATTCTCAGAATCCTCAAAAATGAGTTCTTCACATTCTTGTGATGGTTCAGTGTCCCAATCATGAATTATCTCCCTGGTACCTCCAGGAAGCTGCCCAGTGCATTCTCAGGAAGTGTGTGGCTGCTAAACAGTTCCATTCAGGCTCTTTGGATATGGCTAAGAAAACATAGGTTCTCCTTAGGCTCCCACTTTCACTGACCTTCTCCCCACTATGGGTGTTTCCAATTCATTTATGGTCAGCCCAGGCCACTGTGGAGGTGACCCCTACCTCTCCCTGCAGGAGGGTCAGGGTGGCAGTCAAACAGTCCTGTGGACTTCTGGAATCATTGATAACTCTAAAAGGAATAATACTTGCACCAAGCTTATTTTCATTCTTACTAGAAGGAACTCAAAGAATGGGGATTTCAGTTGGGAATAATAATACTCCATCGGCCCTCAGAGTGATCTAATCTTGTTTCCCTTCCTTCCTCATTTTTCAGATATCTGAAGCACAGTAGGCCAAATTGGGGTTTTGGTGAGGCATTCCAGTTGAGGTTGCCTGTTGAACAAGTCTGGGCTATTATAAAAGGACAGGAAAAGAGTTAATTTTCCCACACCCCAAATGTCATCAGAACAGGCAACCTATGAGGGAAACCAAAGCTCAAGCCACAAAATAAAGAAAAATGTAAATTTGGCTTTCTGATTAAAAATATTCTGAAGACCCAATTTGATTGAGTGGTGTTTGCTGAGATCCGATCCTCAGCACCACATACCAACATGATGTTGTGTCCGCCGAGAACTAAAAATAAATATTAAAAATTCTCTCTCTCTCTCTCTCTCTCTCTCTCTCTCTCTCAAAAAAAAAAAAAAAAAAAAAAGAAGAGACCAGAAATCAATGAAGAGATAAAGAGGTGGCCCAAGAGGCAGGTTGTCTCCAGGCAGGCCAGTGGCCAAAATGAGAGGACCTCAGAGTGGAAATTTTCCCCAGAGGGCTGGAGCAAGAAATAACTTTTTTTTTCAGAACTATGTTCACAAACAACTGCTTAAATAAATTTTCAATCCCATATCATCTGTCTCATTTGGCTGGAACAACAAGCTTACATTCCACAGCCTGGGCTTACCCTTCTGCACTCCACTGCCAATAAAGCATAAAGAGTGTGATTAGTTCTTTTTGCATGAAGAAGGACCATTAAATCAGTTGGCTTCTCTTTTATGTAGCTTCTTACAACAATATCTACCAACCTATCTTGTGTTCTTGTGTCATGCACAATCGAGGAACATTTTTTCACAATTTAGGAATACGTAAGCACCAGCCTTTTAATTAAAAAAAAGAAAAGGAAAAACAAATTCCACAGTTACAAGTAAGGAAAGAGGACATTTGGTGGGTGCAGTAGTGCAGGCCTGTGATTCCAATTACTCAGGAAGCTGAGGCAGCAGGATGGAAAGTCTGTGACCAGTTTCAGCAACTTACTGAGACCCTGTTGCAAAATGAAATAAAAAGGGTTGGGGTTGTAGCCCAGTGGTAGAGTACCCCTGAGTTCAATCCTCAGTACAAAAAAAGAAAAAGGAAAAGAAAAAAGATGGCGTTAGGATGAACACTGTGGTGATGAATTGAAATTAGTAGTAAAAATATGAACTAAAGATTTTTGAAGAAAGGAAAAAGAAAACAAAGAAAAAGAGATGTATGTGTATGGATGCATTTATAGGTTTAACATAGTTCCAAATTCTGAACACTAAGAGGACTTAGAACTTTTTTTTTCCATAGCAATGAGCAGGACAGATCTCCACCCAGATCTGGCTTCTAAATACCATTCTCCAATAATAGAGACCAGGGCTCTTTAAGAAATGCTTGATCCCAGAACTGGAGCAGGGAAAATGTAAAATAATCCTGGAAATCCTTGTGGTGGCAGAAAATAGAGAGATGCTTAATAAGGAATAGGGGATTGATTTTTTTAAAATGGTACATTATAATTACATATACCAGGAGGATTTATTGTGACATATTTGGAATGCATGCAGCATAACTTGGTCAATTTGACAGGGACTTATTGAAAGGATTCAGGAAACAATCTGAAAGAGTTCCCAACAGCCAAGTTAGAACAGTTTGAGCAAATACATAATGGTAGTATTTGATTATAAATTATAGAATTAAACATATAACCATAGCCCATATGAATAGTAAAAAATAGGAAATGAAAGAATAGAGAAAGAGCAAGTTGTTTCCTTAAAGAAAATTACAGTTCATAAATAAAGAAATGATGAGAAAAATAAAAACAAAATAACTTTTAGGAGACCATAATAATAATTGTTATTGGTAAGATCTGTGAATAAATGCCAAAATTTAAGTGAGCAAAAGCAAAGTTATTTTTTTCCCTCTAGTACTGGGAATTTAACCCAGGGCCTCACCCATGACAGGCCAGTTTTCTAGCACTGAGCCACATCCTCTAAGTGAGTAAAAATTGAGGGAGAAATAATATATTCTCAAGGTATCTCCCAAAATATATTTATTAATTACAAAGAAAGAAATAGTAAGCTCATAGTAAGAAATACAAAAAGCATCACATTAATCAAATAATTGAAATTAATATCACTCCTAACCAGTCATGCTGATGTGTCCCTCTTCCCACCAAATAATTCCATAATGACCTTTCACCTCTGTGACATCTCCCTATAAAACCCATAACTCTGCCCAGTCATAAGTAAACACCAAACCCAAAAGGAGAGACTTTGTGCAAAACATATGACCAGCAACTTTCTAAAGGGTCATGGTCATAAAAGACTAGGAGAGACCGAGGCATTGCCACCAATTTGAAGAGAGTAAGGAGTCATCATGAATAAATGCAACCCAAGCTCCCAGACAGAAACAGGACCTTAAAGGAAAATTGGTGAAATGCTGTTAAGAACTTCACCTGCTTATTTCTACACCTTTTTCCTTGCTGTTACAAATGTGTACAATTATCTGTGAATATATATATATATATATATATATATATATATATATATATATACACACACACACACACACACACACACACTTATTCATGCCTAAAAGAAAGTTATCTAACAAATGCATTTTTTTTCTCTAAGGGATATCACAGGAACGTAGGAATCAATCAGCATTTCCTTATGCATGGGGCCATTTTAAATAGCAAAATCATAAAAGGAAGCCCAAAAGGGTTAAATGATTCGACACTAAGTAGAGTAAGAAAAGTACACATGTTTACAGTATGATAGCTGAACTGAGAAGAAAGAGAGTGGATTTATTTCAGCTATCATACTGTAAACATGGAAACATGAGCTTCAGATGACAAATTTGTTGCTGCCCTATGCATATCTGTAAATGATTGCAAAAATGAAAAATTGTTGGTTCTGGATTTACAAATAAATTGTAGTGACTAATAAAGTACACAAATGTGCAACCTACTAATAACAAGAATCGAACATAGTGCCTCACATGTGCCAGAAAAGTGCACCTCTGCTGACCACGCCCCAGCTCCTTTTTCCCTCTTTTGAGATGTTGGGGATTGAACCTCCCAAGTTAGGCAAGTGCTCTAGCACTGACTACATAATATAATGCAATATAAAGCCCTTTTTCCATTTTATTACCTCTAAATGTATCAAACTTGAAATAAAATAACTTTCTATCCTAGCTATGATAATAGTATGGTTGGTGGGATGAATATATTTAAAAATACTAATTTTTTTCACGTTATTTTTTTTTCTAGGAAACAATTTTTCCATCCCAAATTACTAATGAGCATGAGACACTGATAACGGTGAAGAAACATTTTGCTACTTCTAGCTCATGCATAAGATACCTAAGGGGCCTGTTCCCAGAGAGTTCTTATGGAGAAAGCCATTTGGATGGTAAAATTTAATTAAAATAGTTGCTTTGGTTGTTATAGCCATTTTCTCAATTTAGCAGGAGTAAATTCATTTCTCACAATGTACTAATTGCAACTCATGAGTCTACAAGACTAAGTTGCTAATCCATTTTCCATTTTAATTTCACTATTTTAGTGGTTTTTCTTAAAAGAAACATTAATTTCTGACAAGTCACAAATGAAAAAAATAAATCTGTATGGACAAGTGTAGTAGTATTTCTAAGCTATACCTGTAAAATAATAGCCAGAACAAAATCTGAATGCTAAAGATTCACTTTAGTCTTCACTTTATTTGAATTTGTTCTTTGAGAAAGTTCAAAGGAATCAGGTGAAAAACTCTCTTCCCTATTAACATATATAACTATGCTGGGGGAAAAGGGCAAATCTATTTGTTGATTATTAAGGATATTTAGACAAATTACTATTCTTACTAGTTCTGTCTTTTTCTCAATTGCCAATTTCACTCCTTTTGTTTCTTGTGCCCTTAAACATATCACCTGATTGCCTTGTATCATAAGCTATTTCTGGCTCCTTTCTTTCCTTCATATTAAAAAAAATGTACCTGGGATTCTTCAGTTTTTCAAAATATTAGTGTCTTTTTTTTAAAAGCTGGAATTTGAATCTTTTTTGGTTTGTTATTAAAATGGGAACTGTCATTTGGAAAATTAATAGAGCCACAAGTTTCCTTGTTAAGAGGTTATTTTTTAAATCTAAATTTAACTCTCTCACATTCATATTTTATGGCATAACTTAGCCTCATCCCAATTGAATTTTTAAGTAGTATTCAATTCTCTATGGAAGCATCAGTGAAATGCAGATGTACTGTAAAAATATCAGCATGATATTGTGATCATGATAACTTGTATTATATGATATTTTTTTAAAAAATATGGTATATAAATCTGTAGTAGTGAATGTTTATATATAGCATCTCATTACTGTTTCTCCTCGTATTTATAATATGGAATTGTGAAGGACATATTTTAGGTAATTAAGCACTTACTATATGTCAGTCACTATCCTAGACATGGGGGTAAAACCATTCCTTTGACAGTTATAGTAGAAATTTTGTCTCCTTCTCACCATTTGTACTTAAAGTAACCCACATTATTAAAATGCTCAATTCTCCTATGTCATTTTCTTTCTAATAATTTTTAAATGTTATGCCAACCTGGAATGATTTTCATATCCTTCAATTGAAGAAGAGATGATGTCTATTTTAGGGTAGGAAAACAATATGAAAAGGTAATTGACTCATACAAAATTATAACAAATCAGTGATTGACTTTTGACTGATCTTAATCAAGACACTTTTAATATGATATTTATTTTCTTCCCTAAACACTTGCTTTATTACCAAACATTATTTCCATCTGAAACCCAAGTATTTAGGGAAGAAAAGAATCTTGAGAATAATCCATGCAAATATTTTTCATTTTTTATTAAGTGAGATGGAGAGAAATGAGATTGAGGTGTATGTTTTAAATTAGTAAATAGAGTTAATCTCAATACTATGATTACTTAAAATTGAAAAGAAGAAGTAACAAATTAATTTTGCAATCTAGTTTTTCTGTGTTGAAAACATGAAAGACTGCTAAACTGTCATCAAATTGGGACTAATATAATTATCAAAATAGGATTTATTTTTAAAATGATATTTGGAGATTCAAAATGTTTTATAGGCCATAAAATTAAATAAGTTATTTAACTAAAATAATGGAAAAATCCTAGCATGGAAATTCTCAGTACTGTACTCAGAAGATGAAAATAGACTGTTTCCATTTTTATAGATCTCAGTTTAAAAATTTTTTGAGAAGACAAAAATGTCCTGGGTCACTGCACATTATCAAATGGTAACTGAAATTTCAAAAATTGAACAAATTTTTATAATAGCTGAAATTGCCCATTAGATTTGATTTAGTATTATCATTTCCTTAAAACCATTTCTTTCTTTAAATTTTTTTTTTCTAGAAATTTGTTGTATTCTTCAATAATACTTTAAGATTATTTTAAAATACTGATTTGTTTTCAAAAGAAAATAAACTTGTATTAAGAAAAACATCAAGATTTGTTTGTTATCATTTGTACCTCAGTGTAATAAACATTATGAGAGAAAAAAAAAGTTGTTCCACTGCCTTAGAATTGCTTAAAGTTCTAAAAGCATTTAAAAGATGTTGGGAGATTTAAAAATAATTAAATAGGAAAGGTATAATGGTTATCAATTCAAAATATTTAAAAGCAGGGAAAGGGTAAACTACTTCTGTACTTGGCAATATTTTTGACTCTTTTTTTTTTTCATGTGGTCCAAATTGCCACAGTAGAAGATGAACACTACTTATATGCAGGGCTAATGATCAATGGTTACATACTGGCCCAGCTCTACCTGCTGAGAAAATGTTGGTTGTACTCTGTATTTTATGATAAATCTCTGCTTTTCCTAGGCCCCATGTGAACCTTCACCAACTTCCTTCCTGTTGCCCCACCATTTTTTTTCTGTCTAGACTTTTCTCAAATCCAGCAACTAAGGATTAACATCTGTAGTCCAAAAGTTGTGTCTACAAGTCCAGCTCTAGACTAAGTCAGCATCCCTTCTGATTGGTCAATTCTTGTGTCATATTGGACTTCAAATATTGATTTTTTTTCATATCAGTTTTATATTTTTATTTAAAAATATGGATATATATATATATATATATCGATTTTTTGACTATCACCCGTATAACAAGTATAAGTAATTATAAGACTCAGAAAATTATGCATGGTGGGACTGGGGTTGTGGCTTGGTGGTAGAGTGCTTGCCTAACATGTGAGGCACTGGGCTCAATCCTCAGCACCACATAAAAATAAATAAATAAAAATATTGTGTCAATCTACAATTAAAAATTTTAAAAAAAGAAAAGAAAAAAGAAAATGATGAGTGCCAAGTTGGGTGTGATGGTACATGCCTGTAATCCCAGCTACTTGGGAGACTGAGATAGGAAGATCACAAGTTGGAAGGCCAGCCTGAACAACTTATTAAGATCCTGTCCCAAAATTAAAAAAGGGCTTGTAATGTAGCTCAGTTGCAGAGCATCCCTAAGTTCAGTCCAATATTGAAAAGAAAAAAAAGTGATAGATGTCAAAGGAGAGCTACTAATCAGCTGCAGTATGAGGAATTGAAAAGGAAATGTTGTACTCCATAAGGACATAAGGGGAAATTTTGAAAGACTTTTGAACTTTTGAGACCCTGAGTTTTTGGACAGGTTTAAAAAAGGAGGTCATCACTGGCATACTAAAGAGCATTCTCCTTCATCTATTCATTTAGCAACATCTTCTGGGTGTTCATCATTAAAGGGCCATACAATATATTTAAGAACTAGAATTTCAGAATCAAACAGTCTTAAGTGAATCCCAGTTTTATCACTTAATACCTGTGTGACTTTGGTCTAGTAACCTGCCTCTTAGTACTACATATATAATGGGAATAATAATAGAACCTACTTTTTAGGGTTATCTAAGAACTAAGAATTCAGTGAGTTAATAATTGAAAACAATAGTTCTCAAACTTTAGTTCATATCTGAATCATCTGGAGGGCTTGTTAAAACACAGATTGCCAAGCCCCATCCCCAAATTTCTGATGTGAGAATTTGTATTTTAGACAAATTTGAGGTGATGCTCTCACTGCTGCTCTAGGAACATACTTTGAGGAACACTGATCTGAAATATTTAGAACAATGCCTGGCACATAATATACTCTATGTAGATGTTGACCATTTATGCCTTCACTCTTTATCCTTGACTGTTTAATCTGTACCAGACATTGTGCCTAGACACTGGATACAAATGAGATGATATACAAATGAGATGAAGATGTGATTCCTCCTCTCCAGGGGGGGTCACAGTGTACTAGTGAGTTACTCCTTAAGTAAGATAAATCTAACATTCTATGTACTAAAATAACACGTAATGTACAAAAATATCTTAACTAGTTTGATGCATTTGTTATACTAAATGGTTATGTGTATAACTGATGCAAATTGTTTCAGAAATTGACTTAAGCTCTTAGATAAATAGTATTCACATTATTTTTCAGTTGTTGATATTTTATAACTTCTCTCAGGTGATTTTTGTGCTTGTAGGAAAAAAGATTTTTAAAGTAGTTTAAGTAAAGTCAAGTTGGATTACCTAGAGATTCCTAGAATATGTGCTAGTAGATGATTATTTACAATTATGAAATATTGGGTGCTTTTTACATTGTTTTCCTTGTGCTGTATGTATACTGTGCTTGAATTATTCATGTAATTATGTAAATTTTTATATAATTATTATAAAAAATATTATATATTTATCTCTTTACTCCCATTCTCAGTTCCCAACCATTGCAAATCCCTGTCCCCATTACATTCTTTCAGAAACCTGAATCTGATTATGTAATTCTTTTACCTAAACAATATCCAGGGCTTTTAAAATAAAGCTCAGAGTCCTTCACATGACCTGCAAGACCTGTATTATACCTATCTGCCTTCCCAAAGCATTGCTCTAATTTCCATTTTCAAGCAACACAAAGATTCTAATACATGCCAATCAATTATATGCAGTAACCAAAATAACCACAGGGTGTCACTAAAGTTTTAGTTATTTGCACTCCTAAAATTTTCCGATTTGAATTCTAGGCTTAACAAAAAAAAAAAAAAAAAAAAAAAAAAAAAAAAGCTTGATTATTTCTATCTATGTCTATATATTCTATTCTATAAATCAGAGAGAATCTCTTAATAGTAGTGTGTATATATAGAGAGGCAAGAGTTTTATAGACATCAGCCTTAGATTTTTATTCTAGGAGATAAGTTTCAAAAGAGATCCTTTTTTTTAAAAAGATACTTGGGGTGTCTTTAATTTTTAGAAACAAGGAATTATTTCATATTTCTTGATGCATTTATGCATTTATTGCCTCCAAAATTCAAGTGTAACTTCTTGAGAGTAGGATTGTTACCATTTTTTTTTTTGTATCCCTTTTCTTTCCAGCAGTCGTGGGTATGTAATAGGTACTATTTGAATGAATGAATAATTAGTACTCCTTTATCTGAATTTTGAATAATTTTTTTCTACCTAAATATTTGTAATATGACTGAAATGCTATCTTTTCCATATTTTTATTTGTGCATTATAGTTGAACATAAATGTATGTTATACATACATATAACACAACAATATTAACTTGGCCAATATCATTCCTCAATATTTCCCCTTTCCATCTCCTTTTACCTCCCCTTGGATCCTTTCCTTTACTTTCTCTAAAATAATATTTTAATTAGCTTTTGTTGAAAATAACAATGATATAGATATAATTATATTCTAACAAAGTTTTTTTTTTCTTGAAGCTACATATGGCAGTACTTAGAGTAAGTACACACTTAAAGACTAAACCTCTGTCTCTACTTCCTTGACTTTTGTATTCTCCCTCTTCCTTTTTTTATCCATATTATTACATTTTGGAATTTTAAAAAATAGTTCATCAGAAGTTTTATTAAAACATTTATTATATATTTTGTAGATTATAGACATGAGGAAACATATGGGATATACTATCTTCTTCATCTGTTGGCTATCAGGATTTTTATAGTTTTAAAGTTACTTTACAGGCTCAAAGTTTTTTGTTTTTGAAATTTTATAGACTCTTTTGAAGTTTTATATACTCCTGATTATCACATGGCATATGTAGTTTAAAAAAATGAGAATATGCCATTAAGATTCTTAGATATATAATTTGTTTAAACATTTAAAACATGCCAATTATTTAAAATTTATTGTAGCTCATTAACAGTAGGTATAAATACCTTATATTACTTTTATGGAATTTCCTTAATAGTCAGTGTTCATAAAGTATTGTAATGGATCCATATTCACAAAACAAGAGCTTATCCTATCTCCAGCTTGAAATATGTATCAATACAGTACTCAATAGAGTACAAATTGTCCTCTTTATGTAAAAAATGTATTCTGTGAGGAGTAATCTAGTAAATTTCAGAAATTATATGCTGTTTATTTTTCCTTTAAAAGCTTTACACAAATCCAAAGAAACCTGAGGTAAGGAGACAAATGTATAGGTGGATAGTATATGTGTATTGTATTTAAGTATGTTTACCTGAGTTGAGACTATAGACTATGTTGCTCCACTACTATTTGAACAGTAAGAGTGAGCTCTTTCAACATTTTTTCTTATAAATGTGACCAATACTTTAGTATGAGATTTTCAAATATTACCTAGGGGTATTTTTTTTAAAGGCATTGAGTAGAACTGGGCCTCTTCTATAACATATTAACACTAAAAGACTCTCTTGATATATAAATATATAAAAAACACATTTTATTTATTTTAACTGATTCTTAAAATTGCTTATGGTCTTTTAGTAAAATAAACCAGTCATGGCATAATTCTAAACTATTTTTGCCAACAAAATTCTCCCATTTTGACCTTTACAGAGTTTCAGAATTTTTACCTCTTTACTTCTCTATCTGTTTCTTTCTTTTCCTTAGTGATTGCTACTTACCCTCAAGGCCAACTTAAATTCAAATCTTTCATAAAAGCCTCTTTGGCTAGATTGTCTAAACTAACTTCTTCTGTAAATTTATTTTCCAGAAGAACCCCACAATTTAACACTCTCAATTGACTCATGCAGATTATTTTCCCAAGCAGACAGTGAATTCTTGAGAACAAGGTTATTGTCTTGTTTTCTATCTTCCATAGTGAATATTATAGTCCTAGACACGTAATAGTTACTTTTGCCCCTTTGGCTTCTGTGGCTGTAGTAGTGAGTTGGAAGGAGAAGCCCTCTGTTCTCTCCTTTTTTTCTGTTCTCTTCATCTACTTCCTAGCTTTCTTTACTTTTTCCTTGCTTTCAGTTTTTCTTATCTTAGCCAATGTATTTTGTCTAACTGCTCATATTCAAGACAAAATTGTTTTTAACTCTTAAAATTCTCTCTGCAAATTATGAATAATTATGTAAGCAAAGGGGAAGCAAACTTTGAATACAAATGGATCACCATTTCTCAATGTCCAAACTAGTTTTATCTTTCCTTCTTTTTTTTTTTTTGAAGTTGTAGATGAACAGAATGCCTTTATTTTATTTATTTTTTTGTGGTGCTAAGTATGAAACCCAGTGTCTCACACATGCTAAGAAAGTTCTCTGCCACTGAGCTACAACCCTATCTGCCTTTGTCTCTTGTTGTCCTTTTTTCTTAGGTTTAAACAGAAGTTTTCTAAACTACAACTTTCTGATAAATTGTTAATTGGTTATTTTCTTGGTACAGCATTTATCATATTTTCTTATGAATGTAAAACTCCTAGTGATAAATCCGTAATTTGGTGAGTAGTGAAATGCTGACTAACTTACCCTTAAATACAGAAAAATCTTACAGAATGGAAAAAAAAACGGTTAAATACGTTTCAATGCTAGCACATACAACAATGAGGATATAAAACAAAAACTTATTATATGGAGAGTTCTAAGCTATCACTTATGACCCAAGAAAATATCTTGAATATTTGTAAATTATTCCCTATAGTGATGATCCCTAACTACTAGATGTTCAAGGCACCCTTCTGATTACTAAAAGATTTGATGGTTCCTTGAGGATATTAAAAAAAACTCAAAAGAATAACAGAGTCAGCAATAATTATAGTATAACTACTACTATAGCATAACAATATTCATAGTGCCTAAAAGCATTCCTCCACAAGATTACATTGTTTTACTTGCTGTTTAGCATTATGTCACTGATACTACTGTTTAGTTCCGTGATCATATTCTTTTATGTACTCACAAAACAACATTCTCACTTACACAGTCTTTGGCATTTATCTTATATTGTGCCAAACATTTGAGTCATATCCCTAGAAATATATCCTTCCCTAGACAAAATATCAGAAACAATAACAATGTTAATATTTAACTAAAGCAGCAAAAATATACTTTACACATCAATTTAAATTTGCAGGACTCTTATGACAAGTATGTTATGATACAACAGTGAAAGACTTTGACTTAAGACAAATTGTGCTTCCCTAGTTCAAAGGCCAACAAAGTTTGGGGTACTGCACAAAGTTCTGGCATTTCTGCACATTAAGTTTTGTTCTGCTTGCTCTGTCTTTTGAAAGAGAAATTGACAAAGGCAGCTGAAATAGTAAAGAATGATAGCTTTTCATAGACACATACTACAAAAAGTATGGTGGGTATTAATAAGATATGTAAGCTGTATGTAAATATGTTAAATAAAGTTTTAATTTATGACATAAAGAATTAGTATATATGAATATTGTAAGAATACAGATATTATGATATTATTATCTATTCCTCTGTGCTTATTAGAGGTAGTCAATGTCCAATTATAATAGTCTCCTTCAGGAACTGAACTATAGGTGGTCCCTGTTTCTAACCACATTATGCTCTCAGAAATTTTGTTTTTTTATAAAATGTTTATAAGATGAAACCCTAACTGAGCATGAACTCTGGGCTAAATATTTATTCACTCAGCAAACATAAATTGGGGCTGGACATGGTGGAACATACCTGTGATCCCAGCAGCTTGGGTGGTTAAGGCAGAAGGATCACAAATTAAAAGCCAGCATCAGGAACTTACCAAGACCCTGTCTCAAAATAAAAAAAAATGTAAAAAAGGCTGGGGATGTGACTCAATGATTAAGTGCCAAATGTGTGTGTGTGTTTGTTTGTGTGTGTGTGTGTGTGTGTGTGTGTGTGAGAGAGAGAGAGAGAGAGAGAGAGAGAGAGAGAGAGAGGATATATACATATTATATATGAATTAGGCTCATTTTATGTGCTTAGCATTATTCAAGCTACAAAAACATGAAAGTAAATGGAATAAATAAGGTCCCTGCCCTCTTGAAGCTTTACATTCTTATGTGGGGGATAAATAATGAATAAGTAAGCAAAATTTAGCAAAAACTTTCAGATAGTCATAATACTGTGTATGAAAAAAAGATTTTAAATGTAGTTTACTAAAGAATGCTGAGGTAGAGATGGAAAAGGAAGAATTGAATCGATTTTTTAGATTGGCAGTTCATAGAAAGCCTTTCTGCCAGACCACTATTTTAGCTGAGAATGAATGACCAGAAGGAGTCAGCCTTTGCAGGTCTATGAGAGGTAATGGAATATAACAGGTAGAATAATATGCTAATTAACATTACAGGTACTAGAGTCAAATCTCAGCTCTACCACTTAACCAGCTTCTTCAGTAATGAGAATAATAATATGTACTTCAGAGTAGGGAGGGCTACTGAAATCTACTTCATGGCTACAGCATTTTGGGCAGTGGCCAAATATTATCATTAACAGGAGATAGCATGTCCCAGAGCATAACTATACAAAGGCCCTAAGATGGGAAGGAATCTTGGATGTTTATGAAAAAAAAAAAGGTGCCATGATCCTATCACTTAGTGAATGGGAGGGAAAGTGCAGGAGAAATAGGTAGGGGACAGATGAGTAATGTCTTATTGACCAAAATAATTCATAAATTAAATGTTGTCAGGGCAATGGGATGCCATTAGTTAGAGGGGTTTACACAACGGTATTGCATGATCTTTTGGGCTATAGAATAAAGAATGAATATTAGATGGTCTTGCAATTCACTTTGAAGATAGTCCTGAAAAGTCTTACCAATGGATTGGAAAGTGGAGGGAGAAGAGGCTTCATGTGTTGCTGTTGCTTTGGTCTATATGAATGTGATCAGCATGATTGATAGAAACAATTGATGATCAATTTAAATATCACCTTTGTCAGGCAATACAGCCTGAAAAGTGGGAGAACATTTTGTGAGTTATAATATACCTTCTTTGATAAATTAGTTTCAAGTTAAAAGAATTAGCATCTTCTATAAAACAATTATAAATGTAAAACTTATTGGTTCAGTGATCAAATAATAAAATGCAAGTAAAATTATCAGCTACTGAAAGATTTCTTTCATTTAAAAAATAAAAGCTCACAACGTTAAATAGCTATAGTTGACTCAGAAACATGGGCAGGCAGGCTGTAGGCATTGTTTGACAGGGCAATTACATCCAGCATTGGTTAAGAGAAGATACTGTGTGTATCTAGCCTGTCCAGAGTGAACCTGTTGCTGTTAGGCAGCTGTAGATGCTTCTAATCTCACCCATCTCTCCTAATGTTGCCATAAGCAGCCTTCTGAACTTTCATTTCTCTAGTAGGTTGTCTAGTTAGAAAAAAATACTTGTATTGAAATTAACTCCATGATAAATCTCTCACTTTAGAGTTTAACCAACATGAGAAAGTTTTCCCAGTACATGGTCACCTGTGATTAAGGTGTATATTAAGGAGTAAGATCTGCAGAACCAGAAGACTAAACTTCAGAGTAGAGAAAAGTAATAGAAGCACTGAGACTTTTTCTGATCAATCTAACATTTTCATCCCCACATTATCAAGGATTAAATATTCAACCAGATGAATGAGGGGCACTTCTGTGTGTTCTGAAATCTGTCCCTTGGTATTTCTAGCTTTCTTAACAGAAGAGCAGATAGCAGTAATATCCTCAATCTTGAGGTTCAACTCAAATATCACCTCTTTGGGGTTGCTTTCCTTGGCCCTTTCAAGCCAAATCAGCACTTTTCTCCCTTCATCTTCTTTCCATCACAGCATCTGCTTCATATTGTTCACAGCAATTGTACTATGTGAAATTATTTATTGATTATCTCCTGAGCAGACTGTAAATTCAAGAACAACAGGGACCAAAATATTGTTCATCACTGTGACTCCAATGCTTGATACAAAACAGACATTCACTAAAATACGTATTATGTGAAGAATAGTTTCTCAACTGATTCCCCTGTCAGAACCTAATGGGTGAGATACTTGACTGTGCCTTAGTTTTTCCAACTTCAATTATAATGAAAGCATTTATCATCTAACTCACTTTTGGAGAAAAAGTATCTTAATATCTGGAAATATTACTCCTAAATAATATAATACTGTGGAATAAACAGGTATATAGGAAGCATGGTAGGTATACAATGAAAATGTGCCTTATTATCAGGTAAAATTCTGGATTTCTTTTTTAAATTAATTTCTTTATAACCTTTGGTTTTTCTAGAAAGTGACTGAGATATACCAGTTCAAATTCAAATATACAAAAGAAGGAGCCACTATGGATTTTGACAAGTAGAATCTAATTATTTAATGAACCTGATAAAGTATATAGAAGTGAGATAAACATAAATTTTTATAAGCCAGAAAAAAGTTTTATACTTTTTTTATCATTTTTCCATAACTCCCATAAAACTTCACTATTATAAAAATGAACTATAATAATTAAATTTCTGAAATCCATGGATTTAATTGATGAGAGTAGAGGACATGATAAGCATCACCATTATATTAACAAGGCTGTCTGCAAAATGTTGATTGAAGAACTCCATAAGGCCCTGTCTAGCTACTAACCCAATGTTTCTCAACTGCTATATTGAGATATTGATCTTTTACACATTCTATATAGTCAGTTGGGGCCAGGGTTAGATAAAAAACCCTGGACTGTTTGCCTACCTGCATAACTTTTGTCATCTGCCTACCCCACCATGATGGACAAATAGCATTTTCTATGTGCTTCTCTGTATGTAAAAGACTGGAAAACACCTTATTGTCCTAGCAAATCTAAAACTCCAAGTTTTAAACACATTTAGTGCATTAAATAGCACACTAGTGGATTAAATAGTAGTTCAGAAGGGCCCAATGCAGATGAAGATGTTTGTTGAGGAGAAATATTTATTCTTCTTTCAGTAGTTTTTTGGCTTCAGATTATCCAGGAGGTAGATAGAGCTAAAGATTTACTGATACAATCGAAGTGGAAGATGAAAATGATAGTGAAAAGCCCCAGGTAGTAGAGTGCTCCAAGTAAGAGAGGTGGATATCTCTGACAGGAATGAATTTAAGAGAAATGTGGCAGAATTCTCCCTTTTCTCTATTATTAGCTCTCTGGGGCTTGATGATTTCTCTCTAATACTCACTTCCTTAATTATTCTATCATTTATAAAACTTTTAGGCAATATTCAAATGTGAGAACAAAGTTCCAAAAATGAGAGTTAAAATTTTAATTATCACTAGCTAACGTTTGTATAGCACTTTACAGATTATATTCACATTTACACATATTTTCTCACATAAAGCTGTTGTTTTTACTCTCTAAAACTCAAATATAAGTATCCCTGGCAACCAGATTAATCTCTTTGGTTATAAAGACACATATGCCAAGAGGTAAGCAGTAAAATAAAAAATGGCCAAATCTTGCAGATATTAGGGAGGCAAGAAAATAATACATATTAGAATTTCCTAGAAGCCAAAAAGTAGTATTTGTTTACATCAGAGTTTTGAATGATTTTACTGATGAATCCTGGAGGATCCCCTGGGCCACCTGGCTGTAGCCCTTCACTCAGGTTACCGTGTTTAAATTGGTTAAATTCTGGCAGACAAAGCTAAGTTGTTTGAAATTGATAGAAAAGCTTAATAAAGGTTTGCTTTATAAATTTACACTGCCTCTAAAGATCAGTTAGGGGAAAACTCAACAGTTCAATTACTTAGGATTATTTTTCAACACTGTGCAATTATACTAATAATCATAGCTCTTCCCCCAAAACTACTCAAATATGAGACTAATTGGAGAAGAAAATTTCAGAGAGAAAAATGTTTAGAATTGGAAGGTAATTTAGTCCAACTTGTTCATTCATATTCACTGAATGAAAGATATTGATGAAAGATACAGTCACTTGCTGCTTAGTGAGCGACAAACAGTTCTCCTAAGTCTGTGCAGAGTCTGTGGGGATTATAGGAGAAGACTTCTTTGAAAAGATGACACATTGCATTAGGGTTTAGAAGAGAAATAGAAAAGTACAATACAGGTGGAATGAACAGCAAATGCACATGGTTGAGAGGAAATTGGACAGTAGTTGCTGGTGAGAGTAGAGAAGAGTATAAATGGACATTAAAGAGTATAAATGGACATTAAAGTTTATTAATTTAATGGAGGCATTTTAAGCATGAATGGGATATGAGCATATTTTTCTATTAGGGTTATTATTTTGTCTGTGGTATGCAAAATGGTTTGCAATGTGTAAATGAAGGAAAGAGGAAGAATAGTTAAGATTCCCAGTGGGGTAATCCCTGCAAGTGTGAGGATGGGATGCCTTTGAGAGATAACCAGATGATAGATACAGAGCTAGTAGCTGATTTTATGGTTAGGAAGTTGTAGAAATGTCTGTAAGCTTATCTTACAAATGACATAACCAAAAAAGTGTATCTAAATGATTTGACTGAAGACATTCAGCTAGTTAACAGCAGAGATTATATTAGATGCCAGGATATCTAATTCCAAATCCAGTGTTCTCATTATTATGACATATGGTTACTTGTAATAAGCACATTTTAAAAAAATAAAGTCATATTTCAAATGCTTTAGGTGAATGTATTATTTATAAGTCCTTTGTATATTCATTGAAATTGTATACTTGTTCCTTTAATTTATACTCTAAAAATTGTCTCCAAAATGTCTAGATGTTTATATTTATTTGATCATATACTCAAAAGTTGTGTTCTTTTGGGAATATATTGTCAGTATTGCATATGATTGAAAAATATGCCTTTTTTCTATGTGATTATAGCAGTAGTACAAGCTTTGAAAGTGGAACAAATAGTAAAGATATTAAGAAAGCCAGTGTACTACTGATTCGTAAATTATATATACTGATGCAGAACCTTGGACCCCTTCCTAATGATGTTATACTTACTATGAAACTCCATTACTACAATTCAGGTAGGTGTAGACCTTTATTCCAATTCTTCTTAAGTACTAAACTAATATTTTATGTAAATAGAAGGATTTTACAAACATCTGAAAGATACATGTTGCTATACTTAAAATATTTTTCTGGCTTCTATTGAAACTAAGTTTCATGGCTTTTTGCCCTTTTCATTTTGCAGTGACTCCACAAGATTACCAACCGCCTGGTTTTAAAGAAGGAGTGAACTCACACTTCTTGGTGTTTGATGGGGAACCTGTCAATCTGCAAGTGAGATTGGTCTCCACAGGCTTTCACAGCATGAAAATAAAAGTCACTATGGAGGCAGCCAGAGTATCTGATTTGGAGAAAAATCTGTTTCAGGAGAATAATACTACTGAAGTTGCCCATCAGGGTCTAGACTGTGATGATGAAGAAGAGGAGTACAAATGTTGTGAACAACCAATAAAAAAAATATTATAAAATTTTAAAAAAAGAAAGAAATATTCAACCACACTATTTAAGTAAAATATTTTTAAATAAAGTAAATATATGTATATTCATATGTATTTGTATATGTGTATACACAAAAGCATTAACTCTGGAACAATCCTTTTCAATGATAGGGAGAGTGCTGGTTTGTGGAAAAGTCAGGAGCTTTACCTATATAATTTGAAGTCTCCTTTTCTTAAAGTAAATAAATATTAATTTTTAAATTAAAATTATTTAATTACAATAAATTTACAAAAAAAATCAAGTGAGGCCAAGTTTTAGTGAGTCTCCAATTCTTCAGTTAAATACAACTGACATTTTTCACTTTGCAATCAGGTCATGTCACAGTAACAACATTCCAGTGGAGCATGCCAGGTATAAAAACTGAAACAAAACAAGTTTTGACATCAAAGATTTTTTATTCTAAAAAAGTACAGTCCTAGCCAGGACAGATGAGGTTAATCACAGCTGTAATCCCAGCAGCTATGGAGGCTGAGGCAGGAGAATCACATGTTCAAAGCCAGCCACAGCAACTTAGCAAGGTCCTAAGCAATTCAATGAGACAGACCCTATCTCTAAATAAAAAACAACAACAAAAAAATGCCGGGGATATGGCTCAGTGGTTAATCACCCCTGGGTTTAATCACTAGTACCAAAAAAAAAAAGTCTGGGCCTTAAGAAATAAATATGTTTTTAGATGAAATTGCCTATTGCCCATGATTAGGAGAAAAATATTTCCCAATATATTTCTAATTTTAATAAGTGATATATTTTTAGGACTTACAAATATTTTAGGTGTCTATTCATATCAAATACAAGTACAAATCAGCTCTTTATTTTCTGGAATAATCAAGTGGGAATGAGCCAAGAAAGAAAGTTTGGGGATTAAACCAAATCAGAGTGAAAACAGAATGTCAGCACTCATTTATGTGAAGAGACAAGCTTTGGGGCTAGATCACTGGGGAAAACCAGGGAGCTGTTGGGTTTGCAGCCAAAGGAGCTGAACAGGCAGGGCTCTGAGCCCCTTATCTTGCATTTTGCATAGAGACTTTAGAGTTGGGTACTGCTAGGACTCCACTGTACCCTAGGTAAATCTATACTGTTGGCTTACTGTTTACTGGCTGCTAACTGTAGGCTGACATTGTATTAAAAGTGTTCTGAGACAAACACATTTTAAAAATATTCTCAGGAGAAATTTTAAGATTAGGATAGTAACTTATTTGACTGAGATAATCTGAGTCATACTTACAGAAGATGACTACGAGGTAATTTCTGAAGGTTCTTTCCAGATCTTTAACTCAGTGATATGTTTACTGCATGGGAAACAAACCCAGTCTTACTTGAATTAATATAAATAATACAACCAAACTAACAACAAGGTTGTTTTGTTTTGTTTTCATTTTTAGTATCTTCACAATATCAGTCATGAAAATAGGCTTTAGAATTTTGGTACAGTTTTCTTCTCTGATTCTACTCAAGGAAGATATAGCTAACATAGAAAGGCTAAGAAAAAAACAAATAAAGGTTAATAAAAGAATGAACAGATTTCAAATGGATTTTTATACTTAAAAAATTAAAAATTTCTTGTTTGCAAAATAAGATTTAAGTAAGACAGCCTGGAGAAGTATATTTTAAGTAATAGATTAAATGAGGCAGGTGATGACACTTTTCCAAGTGTATATTTAACAGAAGCTATATGTAAAAAGATCTGGCTTTCATGGTAAACTTATATTTGATATTAGTTTCTCTCTCAACCAGCCAGTCACATGAGAGAATGCAAATATACTGAAGTGCTACTGACATTTTTTCTACTAAAGATTCCTATTGTTTTACTTCATGGAAAATACAAAATTTATACACATGTGTACATATGTAGAACTTTAACATTATTGCTTTTAAAAATTACTGTATTTTGAAACATATAATTCATCAAAGAGAGTATACAAAAGTTATCTGAACCATTTAAAGAATAATGAAAACATCCATATACCCACACAGGCCAAGAAGTAGAAATTTACCACTAGAAATCACCAGGTATCCCTTTATTAATGCACTTCATGTATCTCTAAAGAGAAATACATCCTGAGTTATTTTATAATCCTTCCTTTGGTCTTTTTAGTTTTATCATCTACCAATATTTGGGCCCTTTTAAAATTTCTATATAAAAACAATAATACTCCAAGTATTTTTCTATGATTTTAGTCCTTATCTTGACCATCAAAACTGAGATTCATCCATTATGTGTGGTTGTTCTTTCATTTATACTGTTGTAATATATTTTACTCATTTGTTTTATTTCATTTTTGAGATGGGGTCTTATTCTGTTGCCCAGGCTGGCCTCAAAATCCTGGGCTTAGGTGATAATCTTGCCTCAGCTTCCTAAGTGTTGGGACTACACGAGTGTGCCACCATGCCCAGTTAATATCCTACTCTTGTTGAAGTTATTTCTTTTAAATTGTTAGAAACATTCATGTCCACATCTCCTGATACACATGTGAAAGAATATCTCTAGGGAATATATCAGAGAGTTATAGTCTTGCACATTTTCAACTTCATTAGGTAACACAAAACTATTTTCCAAAATGATTGTACCAATTTATATTCCACCAAGTTCTCCAGTGCCACCTAGTTATGGGAATTTAAAAAAAATTCCTGGTATTTATCTAGCCGTATATCAAGGATGAAGTAGGAGGCACTGTGGGATTCAATTCATTCAGGAACCATTAAATGGTAAGGAATCTCCTTTCATTGAAAGCTCTGGAGAACTCTCGCAGGCAAGTCTTCCCAAAGAGTGGCACAAAGGTCATATGAAGCCAGGCCCATTGAGGTCTGCCATGTGAGGTCCATGTGTGTTTTGACTATCAACCATGGCTGCCACTCTTTAAGAATAAAATCATGTGATATCCTGGATGATATTTGCAGTGCTGTGTGGAAAGCCACCCTGGGCCTAGGTCTCTGTTTCCAAGGTGACTCTCATGCGTGGCCTCCTAAAATTCCGACACAATTCATGGCAATACTTCTCTGAGGTCAGTTCAGAATTCAGTCTCTAACTGGAATCACACCAGAGTTCAAGCTGAGGTTTACACAGTAATGTCTTCTAACCACCACACAAATAACCACAATTCAAACCAAAACACTCCCACACGGTCCTCATCTTCTTCCATATAGACACTAATCATAATCTCTGGCTGGAAGTTTCCATGAGGGCCCAGCCCAAGACAGTGACCAAAATAAGCTCCCATGCCCCTCATTTGCCTAAAGTCAGGGTGGCCTGGACAACCTTCCTGAGAACCAGGAGAGATCAAACAGGCCTGCTGTTAATACTGTTCCACTTCTCAAATTTGAGGCCTACTGATGGTCGGGTATAGATTCTTTATGTGAACTGAAGTCATGAGAAAACCGAAGCACCTATGGGCTAGCCTCTGCAGGGCTTTGAAGAACTCATTGGACCCAAAGGATTCCTATTCTCACTTCATGGATGTCAGAACCTTACAGAGGAAGGCAAGAGAGTTCATCCATAATGACTGCTCTTTTGGACATTTTTGTTTTGGATGCACACATGGGAGCTTTATTTAGTTTCATGGGGTGCTGATAATCTAAGCCACAGCCTCACACAGGGCCAAGAGGCTGATTCAGACACATCCCTTTACAAAGCAGTTAACCAAAGAGCCACAGGTGATGCATCTTCATTTTCATTTGGAAACTGTTTTCTTCAGGCTTCTCAAAGCGGTGGCCTGAGGCAAAGATCTTCCTGAAATTCAGGGCAACAGAACAATAGGTAAGAAAAAGGCCCAAAGCAGGGTTTCTCCACTGATACATTAATGGTTACACTGATTTCTGTGTTTTTTGAGAGGCTTGGCATTCCCTTCAGCTATCCAGTACATAACCATGTCACAGAGCTTGAAGGTGGTACATATCTTGGAGAGTGGCCAGAATTCAGGAAGAATACAGGAACTTAGGAAGATAGTAGGTGTTGCCCATTGATAAGGCAAGCCACAGTCCATTCAAAAATTAGGTAGGAAGAATGCTGGAAAGCATTCCACTAGACAGGACAAATCCTTTGATGCATTCTGTTTTCTAATGTCTACAACCACAGACACAGTGGGATACATAGACATAGAAACACTCGCCTTGATCAAATGACTCACTAGAATCTATTCACTCCAAACTGAACAAACCACCTTTCCTACATATTCTCAGAATATGAGACAAAACCACAAATTCAAACACATACCTACAAAGGCACCGCCTTTCCCCAATTAGGTTGCAACTACCTGGAGTGTCCTCTGACTGATGGGCCATACTATGTTCCCCAGCAGTGGCCTGTCCTGTCGCAGATCTGGTCGCCTTGACAAAGTCTGTGAAGTTGTCAGGAGCCAGTGATGAGCCACTACCTTCTTTCTCAGGAAAGTCCCCTCTTCAGAGATTTCCTAGCATTTGGCCATTGTCACATCAGTAGGTACCAAGAAAGACTGACTCTGTCCATGGTTATTCCAAACAAGTGAGCACAATGAGACTTGGACTGGGACTGGCTCTGGATGCATCACTACCTGGATCACAAGTTCAGAAAGTTCCATCACCAAGGAATTGAGGTAAGGTCACTTCCTTCAAGGAACTGAATGAGGTCACTGCCTTGGCAACCACTTTGTCCTAACAGTTGCCTCCAAGGGTCCCATGAGATGGAGGCTGGCCCATCTTCCTGTGACACTTTCACAAATTAGAATGGTATATAAACCATAGGAACCCAGGAACAACTATTCACACAGGCCTGGTTTGATCCATCTTCCCTGCATTGAGAAGAGAGAGGCTGATTCAGACACATCCTTTCATACTGACCAGGTTGATTGCCATGGAAGACGACTTTTGTTCTCTCAGGTCCTCTATAGCTGCCTACATCTTCTCCAGGGATTATTTCTGCATCTACCTTTGAGATTCTCAGCAGATGTAATATCTCCTACATTCCTGTATTGTAAGATCAACTCTGTACCTGCTCTTCTGTAAAGTTAGATTGAGGGAATAGTGTATAATTAGGGTTAATAACATGTTTGAATTGGGTTAGGAATCATTCTGCTGGATGAATACTGCTATTGGTAACCTGTGATGTTCATAAGAATATATAGATGAAATATAAGTATGAAAACAGAAATCTAGGTAAGATTTGAATCACAGAAGGGCATTGGGCCCTTCATTGGGATACATAGATTTGAATTATGTTCTGCACATACGTGTCAGATAAATCAATATACAATGGCATAGGATATTTTACCTCAGATTATTGAATGTAGAAGAGAATATCCAGTCAAAAAGTATAGTGGGTAGGATTAGTAAGAGGGTCTGTAGGATTAGGAAAAAGAGTGATTATAGGATTTGGATCAAAACTACTTTTGCAACAGGGTGTCAGAGAGTGAATGTAAATGTCAGCACATGTGAAGAGTCAGTCACAATGATGAACTGGGGAATATATGTAGGAAAGCAGATATCAATACAGACATTAGGAAATAAGGCAAAGTATAAAATGAGTGATAGGATTAGACATTTACAACAGGGGGAGGTTGAATATATAATCTTATGAAGAAACAAATATGTAGTCACCAATAGGATTGAAATTTGAAAGCATTAGGCAACATGGACATGGATGTTTTTGGTAATCCATGCTCACCTTCAATTTAGGCTTTGGTACAATCCTAAGTGTGACCTTTGCATTTTTGTGAAGAATATTACTGTGATGAAATGAATATGTAGATCAGGTGACATGAGTATATCTTCCACCATTTCTGTGAGCAATATTTTGAAGACCTATAAATTAGTATTGGGGATACAAGTAGGTGTGCCCTGCGTCTATGACTATAGAGATGATGCACGAATAGACCATACTGTGAATAAATAATATAACTCATTTCAAATTTAAATAATTTGTTAAATTGATATCTGAAAATATACATGAAATCTGTTATTGATATACATACATTCATTCCAACCAGTTATACATTTAATGGTAATATTAGTGTTACTGTTTATCATGAAGAGTGTGTGAGTTTTGCTTCAAAAATGATTATGGAAATCAAAAATAATGTGTTTGGAAAGACATCTCATGAAAAGACCAGTCAAGAAACATGGAGGAATACATGCGTTCTGAAGCAGGAAGTGATAGAAAGTGAATCAAATGCCTATAAATTTGTGAACTTGAAGATGAAAGCATATATCCTATGATGTACATAAACTGAAGAAATAGTAATGTACCAATGTTGAATAAAAATTAATGTCAAATTACACATCATGTTCCATAGGAATCTACTTGCATTGATGTTACTGTAGAAATATTAGGATTTTTATGGACCATTCACTGAAGTTAGTTTTCAGTACTAGGAATCATATATGTATTTTAGGATAATGAATATTTCTGAGAATAATCTTGTGAAAAGTTGATTATAAATCCACATACATTAACATGAGTGAATTTAGGGAGTGTATAATAAGACATATATAGTTTATATATTAAAAAATCTGGAAAGTATACACACACACACACATTAAAAAGTAGCAATATATATGCCAATTGAAATTCATCCATGGAATATATGTCATCCCCATATAAAAAAAAATATTCATTTTACTGAACATGGGTTTATGTATAATGTTGTTGAACTAGGAAGCTCACCCATAGGTTGAATTTTCAGTTCCATCAGCATTTAACGGGAGTGATCTCTTTAACAATTTGTTAAAGAGGAGGAGATAAGGAAGATAAGGAAGGCTATTCTGCCTCTCTTGCCTCTGGGGACTGGCTTCCCTGGGACGATGGGGGACAGTGGTCCCCTTGCCATGCCCAGGCCACTCTTGGCCTGAAGGATGATCCACTCATCCTGCACCCTGGGGCGGCCACCCCAGAGCACAACAGAACCCACAGGCAGCAGCAACCAGAATTAGGGTTTTGGAGCACGGCCCATCTGAACAGGTAGTACCTGGGTCCTTTTGGTTTTTGCAGCCACCTGACTTCCCCTTTGAGGCCTAAGCGAGTGGAAGAGAGGCTTGATCAACCTCTGTTGGGTCCCTAGTACCCTTCAAACTGGTTGGAGCTGAAACAGACCCAGGGAGACACCTGAATAGTCTCTGTTCTGGGTCAGCGAGCAGACGGGAACCCGTGACTCCCTTTTTGTTTGGTTTAGAATTGTTGGAATTTGGGTGGTATAGAAATTCTGTCCTGGCAATGTCTGTGTGAAAGTGTGTGAATGAGATGGATAAAGGGAAGGGTTCTGACTCAACCCGAGGGCCGAAGCGAGTGCAGAGTCCTGATCCTCTGTTCCTTGGCACCTCATACAGTCTATGGTGGAATTTCACCAACCAACGTCTAGGTGAAAGCTCCAGGTCGGGTGTTGACACTGACCCGCAAGGCTAAGAGGGCCCTAAGTCCCCAGGAAGGGAATGGCTGGAGATGGACGAAGCGAGTCTTGTGGTTTGTTCTAAGTGTGCGACACTGATGCAGGGTGGAACATAGGAGGCACCTAAGGAAACTGAGCCTTCTGAAATGTGTGTTAGAAACCTTTAGGAAGGTTTTCCTGGTAACTGTGGGGTGAGATTCACTCCACAAAGGTTGCATACTCTGTGAATTAGAGTGGCTCACCCAAGATGAGGGCTGGCCACCAGAAGGATCTTTAGATGGTAGAGTCATTGCTGAGGTCCTTTTGTTGTTGGAACCCTGAACCACTTCTCTTATACTGAATGCTGGCAAGAGATAGTACAGAAACAACCCCCTTGGTTGAGAGCCTGTCTAGATGGACGGTCAAAGCTGATGTTAGCCAGAAGCATAGTGGTCTCTAAGACCCAGTGGAAAGCAGCTAAACAGAAAACCTGACTAAAAAAGGCAGGAAAGGGAAAAGTTTTCCTGTGAGCCAGAAGAGGACCCAAGACCAACTTTGTCGAGACCACTGGGACAACAGATTGTCCCCTAGCCCCCTTGTCCTCAGAGGCAAAAAATGATGACCCCACCAATCCCCCAATACTAGCTATTCTTTCCTCTGAGATGTCCTCAGAGCCAAAGTCTTCCTAGGACCAAAGACTCTTTCACCTCCCAAGATTAAGGAGGGAGATTTGTCCCAATATCAGAGCCACAACTCAGATGAGAACTCTCCAGATGCTCCTGCAAGGGACCAAAGGACTTGCCCATATTGACCAGAGGGAAATGCCTAAGGGGAAACAAGCCAGTTTTGTGTGCCAGCCTTTCTCCACCATTGAGCTCATAAGCTGGGAAAATCATACTTCCTCCTACATGGAGAAACCTTGGACCATGACTGATCTGATGCAGCCCATTATTCAGACCTAGGATGGGGCCCCAACAAAGAAGGTCTAAAATAAAGAGTTGTCAAGAAGTCCTCATAGAAAGTCTAAAAGAAAAGAAAAAGAGAGAGAGAGAGAGAATAAAACACACTGTCTGTTCCCAAGAGTTAGAAGGAATTGGAGCCAGCCCTGAGCCCTAGCCTAAGTCAAGCATCTGCAGACAAACAGCCGAGATAAGCCTCCCACTGCTCTAGCATCTCCCTCTCACACTCTCAATAACCCTGAATATTTATCTCGGCCCCACATCTTCCTAAGGCCCCTCTGCCCTATCAAACTGGCAGCGATGATCAAAAGAAATGTGCCCAACTGACTCAGAGCTAAATGTCCAGGCCACTGCTGCTGCCACCCCTCTCTCTGCCCAGAGGTGCCCAGGGGAGGAAGGGCACATATAAGTGTAGTAGCCACAGTGCAAGTTCATCAGTGAAGAAATGCATAGGCTCAAGCAACAGGTGACCAATGCAGCCTTTGTGGGACAGGCTCAAAGAGCCATTTGCCAAAATTTCAATCCTAGAGGGCTTTACTGAGAAGTGTGCCAGTGAGCTGATGAAGGTGGCCACCACAGTTTTCATCAATCGAGATCCAGAGACTCAAAGATAGGGAGACCAAAAAGATGAAGTGGAGAATGGATCTTCTTATAGCACCCCTCACCACAAACCCAGAGGTCACTTAAAGGGGGTTTTCACTAGAACAAAGCCAATGGTCCAAATGTTTATAAGAAAAAAATAAAGTGTGGCCAGATAAAATGGAAAGCCTCCAGTGGCCATGGCCGGCAAGCACCCACTGCCATGCTCAAATGCTAAGCCTTGAACAGAGAAGGAATTAATTTTTTGGCCCCAGCCCCTCCTTTCAGTTTCTTCCCACGTGCTTGTAAGTCAATCATTGACGAATATGGTAGGGGTCCAATAGACACACAAAACTGCATCAGATGCATGGAACCCAGCACCTCAGGAGGGCTCAGCTGCTGCAAGCCTCCAAATGAACCAGGAATATGTTCATGTTAACAGCCAGTAGTGGGACATAGGATGCTCACTCCAAAAGGACATGCCATCCTGGCTCCAAGCCACATGCTGTGAGCCATCAGCAGAAAGGGCCACAGAGCCCCATGCACCCAGGCATACTGAACAAAAACACAAGCGGGCATCTACTATAGACAATTAGAGCAGGCTCTCACCTGATAAAAGGAAAAAAGCCACACAGACAAGGAGAAACACCTAGGTGGACACAATGTGGCTGCCACACTGGGACCTGCACGGAACAGCACTGTTGCCCTCCAACCTTGGCAGACGGCCCATGGCAAGATTGACATAGGTGCCTTTTATACAAATGATGTCCCAGGTCATCAGTCTCTGTTAAGATTTACGTCAGATTTAAGAGTTGAAAAATTCCAGCAGCCAAGGTCTTGTACTGGGAGATAACAATAACAACAAAAAAATTTCCTGCATCTTAAAGCTCCGGATGCTCTATGTACACCTCCCTTCCCTAAGTGACAGTTCCTCCCAAGGACTTGAGTACACCATCCTTGGGAGAGCAGTGAACTCTGACTTAAAAGCCCATATCTATCAAGAAAAAGGTCAAATACTTTGGTTACCATCTGACTTGACAACAGAACAGACAATAGCAACTGGGCCTCAAAAGAAACAGGAGATCTGCTCAATTCCAGTCCCTTCAACCTGCCATCAGACTAGAGAATTCTTGGAGGCTACTGGGTTCAGACATGTATGGATCCCCAACTTTCAGTTATGACAAAAACCCCACTATGAAGCCACAAAGGAGGGAAAACGAGATCCTCTCATGTGGGGGCCAACTAAGCAAAAGGCCTTTGAGGACATTAAATAAGTACTCAACAGTGCACCTGAATTACGGCTCCCTGACCTCACAAAGCCTTTTTTTCTGTATGTCCATGATTGGTCTGGAATACCTATAGGAGTTTTGACTCAGATGCTGGGGACATGGCACCATCCAGTGGCCTATTTGTCCAAACAGCTGGACTCTGTAGCCCAGGGGTGGCCACCTTTTATATGGGCTCTTGCAGCCACAGCTCTTCTGGTTTTAGAAGCTAATAAACTGTCCATGGTACAATAACTGATTGTCAGAGCTCCTCATTCAATTTTGACATCATTAAAATATAAAGGACACTATTGGTTGACTAATGAAAAAATGGTCAAATATCAGGGCATATTATATGAAAACCCACGTATCCGCATTGAGGTCGTCAGAACTCTAAACCCAGCAAATTTGCTGCCCATTGGACATGAAAAACCTAATCACAAGTGTGTTGAGGTCATGGGTGAAGTGTTCTCCAGCAGACCAGACCTAACAGACTAGCCTCTCAAGGACCTTGATGCAGAGTACTACACAGATGGAAGCAGTTTTATAAAAGATGAAGTATGTTTTGCTGGATATGCAATGGTCATTATGGACTCTACTGTTGAGGCAGAACCTCTGCCTCAAGGAACTTCAGCACAAAAAGTAAAATTTATTGCTTTGACTCAAGCACCTCAGTTGACAGCAGAAGTCTGTGTGGATATTTACAGACTCAAAATATTCATTCGCTACCCTTCGTGTTCATAGGGCCTATGTAGGCTAAATAACTCAGGAGAAAAAAAAGGGGGGGCATGATGTATGGACAAGAAATTCTTAAACATGGATGCACTGTGAGCTCCCAAGAAGGTTGTGATTATATATTGCCGAGGTCATCAAAAAGGAAACACTGTGGTTTCTCAGGGAAACCGGAGAGCTGAAAGAGAGGCCAGGTTAGCTGTCTGGAAGAAATGGGAAGAAAATCCCGTCCCAGGTTTAAATGCTGCCCTTCTTCCTGGCTGACAAGCTAACAGAAAGGGAGCCAAAATACTCCCAACATGAAAGTAAGTGATTTAAGACTGAAAAAGGAAATTTTCTCCCAGGTGGATGGTGGAGATTTTCTGATAGCCAGAATAGCCATCCCAGAGATTTTAGCCCAAGCCTTTATCAAGACAGTTTCACAGGAAAACATGTCGACATACAGCACTTGAAACCGTTCTGAGCAGACTTTTCTATGTCCCCTGGCTCACAAGCAACACCTGGATGATCTGCAAACAATGTGAGGTTTGTGCTCACAACAATCCTTGTCAGGGGCCAAAGCTCCCACCAGGAATACAAACTATAGAAGGAGCACATTTGAAGACTTAAAAGTAAATTTCACTGAATTGCCATGCTCACAGGGCTATAAGTACCTTTTGATTTTTATGTGTTCATTCTCTGATGGGTGGAAACCTTTCCCACCCACACTGAAAAGGCTAAAGAGATACTAGCATGCTTCTCTGGGAAATTATTTCCAGATTTGGTGTCCCAATAATTATTGGATCAGAAAATGGGCCAGCTTTTGGGCAGAAGTGATACAATTACTGATCAAGAGTTTAAATATCAGATGAAAGTTACATACTGCCTATAGGCTGCAGAGTTTTGGTAAAGTTCAAAGGATGAACAGGACTTTAAGGCTCAATTGGATAAGCTGGTCAGGAGACTCACATTGTGATGAACTTCTCCCTTTTACACTGCTGAGGATTAAATCCACTCCCACTAGGAGGACTGGATTCTTTTCTTTTGAGATAATATATGGGAGACCCCCCTCTTATTAGGGGACTACAGGGAGACTTAAGAGAGATAGGAAAATTAACCCTGAGATGACAGCATCAGGTCTTCGGGAAAACTTTAGAGGTTCTCAACCAATGGGTTAGAGAAAGATTGCCAGTAAGTTTGATCCAGGTGCACATTCCTTTAAGCCTGGAGATTGACTCTACACATGGCCGAAGCTTGAGGAGACTACGACCCTGTTTCATCCACACAGAAGGGACTGGCTGATCAATGAAAGATAAACTTCCCATCAGAACTAATGAACTCTTTTCAACCTCTGAGATAATTCCTATACTGTAATTCATTGCTACTCCTTGCTTCTGGATATATATACACAGTAATCTGTTTGGTTTTTGCAACTGCTTTGATAACAGTAACTCTTACTGACTGGACTCTGGGTAAAAAAAAATTAACTTATAGTTTCTTTTTATCTTGCTTATATAAGTTTTCTAGGATTTGTTTGGTGTTATTAGTTTGGCTTTGTTAATTTATGCTGTTTAACCTATGCTAACCAAAACACTCACCTATTATTTAGTTTGGTTTCCTTTGATAACCAAAAGGGATTCTGCCCTACTCTTATTGAAACCATGGAAATCATGTGAACCATGTGCCAAGACAATCCACTATAACTAAAAGGTGGTAAAACATATATTTAGAACCTGTCCCACTAGAGAAATGCTATAGTTGGGTGACTGTTTAAAGAAAAAAAGAGGTCCATTGGAAAGAAACTTGATTTAGGAGGTCACCAATCTTGGGGTGAAAGTAACTGGCCACCCCAGAGGATTATTGCCACTTATGCTCCAGATATCTGGGCACAAAACGGCAGTTGGAGTTATAGAACTCCTATTTACTTGTTAAACTGAATTATTCACTTACAAGATGTACTAGAAATTATTATTAATCAGACTGCCACAGCCTTTGACCTCCTAGCCACACAACAGACCAGATGTGAGTGGCTAATGAAAGAATATATGTGGAGAGTTCAAGAGCTCAGATTGTTGCATCCAAATGGATGACAATAGACAAACAGTTAAGAATATAGCCAAAAACACAAATGAACTAGCACATGTGCTCATTGATACCAAGAAGGGCATTAAACTTTGGTCCCAAACATGCTTTTAGGAGATGGTATTCAACTCTTGGTTAAACCTTAACTGATGTAATGGGTACTCTGCTGTTAACTTGTTAATTGCTCCCATGTTTGGCTCCACTATGCATTAAAACTATTGGGTCCACTATAGAAGCTGCTGTTAAAAGGATGGAAACAACTAAGGTTTTGACATTTTATAAGACTTTAAGCCAAGATAATAGTAATGATGATCTTAAATTTAAAGGATTAAATTATAGGGAGCATCATTAAAGGGGGGAATTGAAGTGGCACCCCCTTTTTCCACAGAAAAGCCCTCTTAACCATGGCTAATTATAGGACTGTCAGCAAAAGAGTACATTGTAGATAAACTTCCTATTTTCATGTCACTCTGTTTACTTGGCCACTGGCCAAGAAGATACCAGCATTCCAGGTGCTGGACTTCCCCTTACTAGTTTTTCACAAACATATCCAGTATAGTACTTTGAAGAAATTTGCATACAAGGCCTATGGCCTTGATCTGGGCTTCACAGAGATGTCTATTTTTAAGATAAGTTACAAATGTGCACATGGTAAAAGCTGGCAGGGGGAGGAAAGAAAGGGGAGAAGCAGCTCTCCCCTTCTCAGGTGTTGTCCTTGAAGAGTTAACTTTCCCAGAACAGTGAAAGAAAAATCTGCTTTTATGTGAACTTATGCAGACTGTGAATTTCTGAGCCCCTCCCCTTACATGCTGGGTATAAAACTCTGAAACTCCCTGAACTTGGGGTTCAGGGGATTGATTGATTACAGAAAAGGCTGTACCCTCTGAACCTGGCTGCAGCCAAATAAAACTGTATCCTGCTATCTTTGGTGCCTGGCCTCGTTTGTCCCAATAATTCCATACAGCTTGTCCCCTTGATTGTAGCAACGTGATTCTGAATATTGCCCTGAAACCTCTCCACATAACAAGATGTCAGTCACAAGTCATTTAGAAGCCAATGGCAGATACACATGGCCCCACAACAGATGTTTTATCACACACCTGCACTCCACAAGAATCTATGTGTGTCCAATTCAGAATACATCAGACACTAGAAAGGCAATATGTCAATCAATGGAAGGGAAACTGATGTGATACAGCAATTTGTATACGGGGTAAAAGCGGGAGTTCATAATCCACGTGAATCAACCGTGTAATATGATGTATTAAGAACTATGTAATGTTATGAACGTCCAATAAAAAAAAAAAAAAAAGAATCTATGTGTGATACCAGATAGGATTCTGTATATGCATATAAAAAGCCATGTTCTGAATAGACTACAGAAAAAGGGAGACAGGAATTTACATATTTGTTAACTTTAAAAACGCATGGAGAAGTATTAGAATGAAAAGTTACCTAGATTTGTAACACATAGCCTTGATAAAGCAAAAGACAAGTCAAAGTAGACACCATGCCTCCAATGAACTACTTGTACTTATTTTCTGTTAGGTTTATTTTTCTCCATCATGTTAGGATTAGTAGTTTCATCAGGTGCTGAGAATCTAAGCCACAGCCTCACACAGGGCCAAGAGGCTGATTCAGACACATCCCTTTACAAAGCAATTAACCAAAGAGCCACAGGTGATGCCCCTTTATTTCCATTTGGAAACTCTTTTCTTCAGGCTTTACAAAGTTTTGGCCTGAGGCAAAGACTTTGCTGACATTCAGGGAAACAGAACAATAGGTAAGAAAAAGGCCCAGGGACAGACTTTTCCACAAGATTAATACTATGGCACTGAAACCTCTTGATCATTCCTCTTGGGTCTTTATGTAGCCAAGTAGAGTTTCTCCACTGAGACTTTACTGGTCACATTGACTTTACTGGTCACATTGATCTTCTCCAGGGATCATTCCTGCATCTACCTGTGAGGTTCTCATCAGGTGAAGAATCCCCTACATTACTGTATTGTAAGATCAACTCTGTACCTGCTCTTCTGTAAAGTTAGATTGAGGGACAGTGTATGGTTAGGTTAATAACATGTTGGATTTGGGTTAGGAATCATTCTGCTGGATGAATACTGGTATTGGAAACCTGTGATATTTATAAGAATATATAGGTGAAATATAAGTATGAAAAGAGAAATCTAGGTAAGATTTGAAGCACAGAAGGGTGTTGGGCCTTTGATTGGGATACATAGGTTTGAATTATATTCTGCACAGCTGTATCAGATAAATCAATATACAATGGCATAGGATCTTGTACCTCGGATTATTGAATGTAGAAGAGAACATCCAGTCAAAAAGTGATAGTCGGAAGATAATTGGTAGGTTTAGGAAGAAGAGTGTGTATAAAATTTGGACCAAAAGTTCTGTTGCAATAGAGTTTCGGTTATGGAGTGAATGTAAATGTAAGCACATGTGAAGAGTCAGTCACAATGATGAACTGGGGAATATATGTAGGAAAGCAGATACCAATATAGATATTAGGAAATCAAGCAAAGTGTAAAGTGAGTGATAGGATTAGACATTTTCAACAGGGGGGAGGTTGAAAATATAATCTTAGGAAGAAACAAATATGTAGTCACCAATAGGAATGAAATTTCAAAGCATTAGGCTACATAGACATGGATGTTTTCAGAAATCCATGCAACCTTTAATTGAGGCTTTGGTAAAATCCTAAGTTTGACCTTTGCATTTTGTGTCCAGAATATTACTGTGATGAAATGAATATGTAGATCAGGTGAGATGACTATTTTTCCACCATTTATGGGAGCAATATTTTGAAGACCTATAAATTAGTATTGGGGTTACAAATAGGTGTATACTGTGTCTATGTATATAGAGATGATGCATAAATAGACCATACTGTCAATAAATAATATAACTGGTTCAAACTTTAAATAATGGAATGAATTGATATCTGAAAATATACATGAAATCTCATATTGATATACATATATTCATTCCAATCAGTTATACATCTCTTAGTAATATTAGAGTTACTGGTTATCATGAAGACTGTGTGGGTTTTGCTTCAAAAAATATTATGCAAATTGAAAATAATGTGTTTAAAAAGAAGTCTCATGAAAAGGCCAGTCAAGAAACATGGAGAAATACATGAGTTTCGAAGCAGGAAGTGATAGAATGTGAATGAAATGCCTAAAAATGTGTGAACTTGTGGATGAAAGCATATATCCTATGATGTGCATAAACTGAAGAAATAGTAATGAACCAATGTTGAATAAAAATTAACATCAAAATACACATCATGACCCATAGGAATCTACTTGCATTGATGTTAAACTGGGGTCAGTTACTGTATAAATATTAGAATTTGTATGCACCATTCACTGAAGTTAGTTTTCAGTACTAGGAAATAAATATGTATTTCAGGAAAATGAATATTTCTGAGAATAATCTTGTGAAAAGTTGATTATAAATCCACATGCATACATGAAATGAATGAATTTAGGGGTGTATAAAAGGACATATATTTTTCATATTTTGAAAAATCTGCTGAATATATATATATATATATATATATATATATATATAAAATAGCATCAGTATATATGCCAATTGAAATTCATCATGGAATATATATATATATATCATCCACAGGCCCCAAAATATTTATTTTACTTAACATGGTTTTATATATAGTGTTGGTCACCTAGGAAGCTCACCCATAGGTTTAATTTTCAGTTTCATCAGCATTTAGGGGGAGTGATCTTTTCTCACAATTTGTATCTGCTAAAGTCAGCGACTTCACAAGAATACCTGTGATACCTGTTTGGATTCTATATATGCATATAATAAATGTGCTGAATAGGTTACAGAGAAAGGGAGACAGGAATTTACATATTTGTTAACTTTAAAAACTCATGGTGGGGCTGGGGATGTGGCTCAAGCGGTAGCACGCTCGCCTGGCATGTGTGCGGCCCGGGTTCGATCCTCCAGCACCACATACAAACAAAGATGTTGTGTCCGCCAATAACTAATAGATAAATAAATATTTAAAAAAAAAACTCATGGTGAAGTACTACAATGTAAAGTTGACTAGATTTATAACATATAGCCTTGATAAAGCAAAAGGCAAGTCCAAGTATACACCATGCCTCCTATGAACTGCATGTACTTCTTTTCTGTTAGGTTTATTTTTCTCCATCATGTTAGGATTAGTAGTCAGAATCTAGTAGGGTATGGGTTAGTGTCAGGGACTCAGTATTTTGAATGGAAAATAGGAAAAGGAATCCAATCTGTATGCAAAAATGTGCTACACAAAAATCTTCCAACTCTCTTCCAGAACACTGACTTGACATTAACATTGCCCCAAGTAAGACACAATTACAGGAGAAGAGGAAGAAAATCTGTAAATACATATCTGGAATGGAAAATGCTCAGGAGTTCACAACCTAGGAGGTGGTAGAGGAGATTCCAAAAGTGAGGGACAGGGTAAACTCTCCACAAACATGAACATCTGCTGGCCTAATGACTTCTTGAGAAAATGCCTTTGAGGTTGAGCACATGAAATATACGTTGTTGTCAGAAGCTTTAGTTACCTTTGTACTGAGACCATCAAAGCTGGGTCTGCATCTATGTTACCTGCAGCACATGGTTTCTTATTTTCCAATGAATATGAGGCAGTAGTGCTGAATCCTCTCTTTGTAGGTAAACAGTGGCCACTGGGGGCTTAGCGTCTCCCCTTGTGGACTGTGAAGCCATTTGGTCATCCTCCACTTTTCATGGTGCTTCTAAAGCTGGAATGGGAGTTTGGTATTAGTTTCATGAAATACAAGGAGTTCAACTGGGTAACAGTGCTAGAGGGAGTTCTGTCATGTGTGGTGGGTCAGGGTCTGCTGGAGAATACACCGACCAGGCTGCTATTCATACATCTTCCCCCTTGACTGTAGCAATCTGATTCTGAACATTGTACTGAAACCTCTCCACGTAACAAGATGCCTTTACATATAAGAGTCTGCAGGCTGCACCATTTCAGTCAAAATTCATTTGGAAGCCAATGGCAGATCTACATGTCCCCACCACAGATGTTTTATCACACCAATGCACTGCACTTCTCCACTTCTGAGCAGGCTCCAACTTACAGCCATCTCTGTTCTACACCATTTTCATTAAATTTAGTCAATTCAAGGTACTGTCTGGTATAGTCATGATCAGCAACAGGACATCCAGGGGTGCTCCAGTGCCGCCTGGTAATGGGAATTTCAAAAATTTCATGGTATTTATCTAGTCATATTTCAAGGTTCAAGTAGGAGGCACTGTGGGTTTCAATTCATTCTGGAATCATTAAATGGTGAAGAATATTCATTCAATGAAAGCTCTGGAGAAATCTCGCAGGCAAGGCTTCCCAAAGAATGGCCCAAAGGTCACATGAAGCCAGGCCCATTGAGGTCTACCATGTGAAGTCCATGTGTGTTTTGACTCTCAACTATGGCTGCAAAATCTTTAAGAATGAAATCATGTGATATCCTGGCTGAGATTCCCAGTGCTGTGTGGAAAGCCACCCTGAACCTAGATCTCAGTGTCCAAGGGTGACACTCATTAGTCGCCTCCTAAAATCCCAACCTAATTCATGGCAATACTTCTCTGAGATCAGTTCCAGAACTCAATCTCTAAGTAGAATCATACCAGAGTTCAAGCTGAGGGGGACCCAGTCATCTTTTCCAACCACCACAAAAATGACCAAAATTAAAAAAAAAAAAAAAAAAAAAAAACACTCCCACATGGCCCTAATCTTCTTCCATATAGACACTCATCATAACCTCTGGCTGGAAGTTTCCATGAGGGGTGCAGCCCAAGACAGTATCCAAAATAAGCTCCCATGCCCCTCATTTGCCTAAAGTCAGGGTGGCTTGGACACCCTTCCTGAGAACCAGGAGAAATCAAATAGGCCTGCTGTTAATACTGCTCCACTTCTCAAATTTGAGGCCTACTGACTCTGGGGTATAGATTCTTTATGTGAATTCAAGTCATGAGAAAACCCAAGCACCTATGGGCTAGACTCTGCAGAGATTTGAAGAACTCATTTGACCCAAAGGATTCCTATTCTCACTTCACGGAGGTCAGGAAACTTACAGAGGATGGTGAGAGACTTCATCCACAATGACTGCTCTTTTGACCAATTTTGTTTTGGATGCATACATGGGATCTTTATTTAGTTTCATCAGGTGCTGAGAATCTAAGCCTCAGCCTCACACAGAGCCAGAAGGCTGATTCAGATACATCCCTTTACAAAGTAATTAACCAAAGAGCCACAAGTGATGCCCCTTTATTTCCATTTGGAAACTCTTTTCTTCTGGCTTCACAAAGGGGTGGCCTGAGGCAAAGACCTTCCTACATTCAGGGTAAGAGAACAAGAGGTAAGTAAAAGGCCCAAAGTAGGATTTCTCCACTGAGACTTTCCTGGTCACGCTGAAATCTGAGTTTTCTGAGATGCTTGGTATTCCCTTCAGCTATCCATTACATTACCATGTCAAAGAGTTGGAGGTGGTACATATCTTGGACACAAAACCATGAGCCTATTCTGGAGACTGGCCAGAATTCAGGAAGAATACAGGAACTTAGGAAGATAGTAGGTATTGCCCATTGATAAAGCAATCCTCAGTCCATTCATAAATTGGGCAGGAAGAATCCTGGAACCTTTCCAATAGACAGGACACATCCCTTGATGCATAATGTTTTCCAATGTCTACATCAACAGACACAGTGAGATACATAGACATAGAAAAACATGCCATGTGCAAATGACTTACTAGAAACAGTCCAATCCAAACCAAACAAACCAACTTTCCTACATATTCTCAGAATATGAGACAAAACCATAAATTCAAACACACACCTACAGAGGCACCTCCTTCCCCCAAGTAGGTGTGTGACTATCTGGAGTGCCCTTTGACTGATGGGCCATACTATGTTCCGAGCAGAGGCCTGTGCTGTCTCAGATCTGGTCTCCTTGGCCAAATCTGTGAAGTCGTCAGGAGCCAGTGATGAGCCAATACCTTCATTCTCAGGAAGGGACACTGTTCAGAAATTTCCAGGCATTTGTCCATCCTCTCATCAGTAGGTATCGAGAAAGACTGACACTGTCCTTGTTAAATCCAAACAAGTGAGCCCAATGGGACTAGGACTGGGACTGTCTCTGGGCGCCTCGCTACCTGGATCCCAAGTTAAGAGATTTCCATCACCAAGGAAGTGATGTGAGGTCACTACCTTCAAGGAACTGAATGAGGTCACTGCCTTGGCAACCACTTTTTCCTAACAATTGTTTCCAAGTGTCCCATGAGATAAAGGCTGCCCCATCTTCCTGTGACACATTCACAAGTTAGAATGGTATATAAACCATAGGCTCCAGGGAACAGCTAACAACACAGGCCTGGTTTGGACCATCTTCACTACATTGAAAATAGAGAGGCTGATTTAGACACATCCCTTCATCCTGACTGGGTTTTTTGCCATGGAAGATGACTTTTGCTCTTCATTTTTCTGAACATGGTTTTATGTATAATGTTATTCAACTAGGAAGTTCACCAATAGGTTGAATTTTCACTTCAATAAGCATTTAGGGGAGGTGATCTCACAATTTGTATCTGCCAAATTCAGTGACCTCACAAGAATGTACGTGGGATACCAGGTAGGATTCTATATATGCATATAAAAATACATGTTTTGAATAGGCTACAGAAAAATGGAGACAGGAATTTACATATTTGTTAACTTTCAAAACTCATGCAGAATTATTACAATGAAAAGTTGACTAGATTTATAACACATAACCTTGATAAAGCAAAATGCAAATCCAAGTATACACCAGGCCTCCTATGAACTGCCTGTACTTCTTTTCTGTTAGGTTTATTTTTCTCCATCATGTTAAGATTAGTATTCAGAGTCTAGTACGGTATGGGTTGGTGTCAGGGATTAAGTATTTCAAATGTAAAAGAGGAAAATGAACCCAATGTGTATGCAAAAATGTGCTACACAAAAATCTTCCAAGTATTATCCAGAACACTTCCTTGACCTTAACATCACCCCAAGTAAGACAAAGTTATAGGAAAAGAGGAAGAAACTCTGTGAAGATATATCTGGAATGGAAAATTCTCAGGAGTTCACAACCTTGGAGGTGGTAGAGGAGATTTTAAAAGTAAGGGAAAGGGTAAACACTCCATAAACATGCAGCTCTACAGGCTTATTGACTTCTTGAGAAACTGCCTCTGAGGTTGGGCACTTGAAATATATGTTGTTGTTAGGAGCTTTAGCTTCCTTTGTAGTGAGACCCTCAAAGCTGGGTCTGCATCTATGTGACCTGAAGTACATGGTTTCTTATTTTCCAATTAACATGAAGCTGCAGTGCTGAATTTATTTCACGAAATACAAGGAGTACAAAAGAAACACAGGGCTTCAGGAAGTTCTCTCACATGTGCTGGGTCAGAGTCTACAAAAGAATACACCAACCGGGCTGCTTTTCCATACAGCTTTCCCCCTTGACCATAGCAACCTGATTCTGAACATTGACCTGAAACCTCTCCACATAACAAGATGTCATTACATATAAAAGTCTGCTGGCTGCACCATGTCAGTCACAAGTCATTTGGAAGCCAATGGCAGATCCCCATGGCCCCACCACAGATGTTTTATCACACACCTCCACTCCAATGCTCCAGGCCCACTTCTTAGCAGGCTCCAACTTACTGGAATCTCTGTTCTACACCGTTTTGATGAAATCCAGTCAATCAAGGCACTGTCTGATACATTCATGATCAGCAACAGGACATCCAAAGGTTCTCCAGTGCCACCTGCTCATGGGAATATCAAAAATTTCATGGTATTTATCTAGACATATTTAAAGGATGAAGGAGGAGGCACTGTGGGTTTCAATTCATACAGGAACCATTAAATGGTGAGGAATCTCCTTTTAATGAAAGCTTTGGAGAACTCTCGCAGGCAAGGCTTCGCAAACAGTGGCCAAAAGGTCACATGAAGCCAGTCCCATTGAGGTCTACAATGTGAGGTACATGTGTGTTTTGACTCTCAACTATGCCTGCCAAGTCTTAAGAGTAAAATTATGTGATATCCTGTCTGAGATTCCCAGTGCTCTGTGGAAAGCCACACTGGGCCTAGATCTCAGTTTCCAAGGGTGACTCATGAATGGCCTCCTAAAACTCCAACACAATCATGGCAATACTTCTCTGAGGTAAGTTCCAGAACTCAGTCTCTAAGGGGGATCACACCAGAGTTCAAGATGTGATTGACCCAGTCATGTCTTCCAACTGCCACACAAAAGACAACAATTAAAACCAAAGACTCCCACATGGCCCTCATCTTCTTCCACATACACATTCATCATAACCTCTGGCTAGAATTTTCCATGAGGGGTGTAGCCCAAGACAATGTCCAAAATATGCTCTCATGCCCCTCATTTGCCTAAAGTCAGGGTGGATTGCACAACCTTCCTGAGAACCAGCAGAGATCAAATAGGCCGGTCCTTAATACTGCTCAGCTACTCAAATTTGAGGCCTACTGACTGTCGGGTTTGATTCTTTATGTGAATTGCAGTCATGAGAAAACCCAAAAACCTATGGGCTAGCCTCTGCAGGGCTTTGAAGAACTAATTTGACACAAAGGATCCCTATTTTCACTTCATGGAGGTCAGGAACCTTACAGAGGAATGCGAGAGACTTCATCCACAATGACTGCTCTTTTGGCCATTTTTGTTTTGGATGCACACATGGGATCTTTATTTAGTTTCATCAGGTGCTGAGAATCTAAGCCACAGCCTCACACAGGGCCAAGAGGCTGATTCAGACACATCCCTTTACAAAGCAGTTAACCAAAGAGCCACAGGTGATGCCCCTTCATTTCCATTTGGAAACTGTTTTCTTCAGGCTTCACAAAGGGGTGGCCTGAGGCAAAGACCTTCCTGACATTCAGGGCAACAGAACAATAGGTAAGAAAAAGGCCCTAAGCAAAGTTTCTCCGCTGAGACTTTCCTGGTCACACTGATATCTGAGTTTTCTGAGATGCTCGGAAATCCCTTCAGCTATCCAGTACATGGCCATGTCACAGAGCTTGGAGGTGGTACACATCTTGGACACAAAACCATGAGCCTGTTCTGGACAGTGTCCAGAATTCAGGAAGAATACAGGAACGTAGGAAGATAGTAGGTGTTGTCCATTGATAAGGTAAGCTGCAGTCCATTCATAAATTTCTTCATTTTTTTTTCCACATCAGAAATAAAGGATTGCTTATCACTGGCTTATTTACTTGACCTTTCCAATTGACCAAATTATACAATATATACAAATATATTACGGTAAAACCCATATCATATATAATTATAATGCACCAATAAAAATAAATAAATGAAAAAAATAAAAATAATTTCTTGTGGTATGTGATCCCAATTTTTATTGATTCATTTGATTGAATGAACTGGGTGAAACCCAAAATCAAGACCATAAAGAATTAAATTTTTTTGTAGTTGGCAGTTCCTAGGAATATAATGTTATTCTTGCATCCTGAATATTTATTATGTTTTCCTTACCCATGATTGGGAAATCACAAATGAATTTTGAAAGTGTCTTTATAACACATAAATATATAATTAAGCATGAGAAAGATGAATAAGAAATTCAGTTAATAGTCATACCTGGGTAAAAAGTAGGAATCATATGAATTCTGGATAGCTGAATACAGAGGTTTTTGTTATTTGTTTCTTGTTTTTGTACCAAGGATTAAACCCAAGGGTGCTTAACCACTGAGGCATATCCCCAGCCAGTTTTATTTTTTATTTTGAAACAGGGTTTCATTAAGTTGCTCAGGGCCTTGCTAAATTGCTTACGCTAGCTTGGGACTTGTGATCCTTCTGCCTCAGCCTCCCTAGCAGCTGGGATTCCAGGCATGTGCCACCACACCCAGCAATCACAAATATATTAATGATATCCAAGCCAAGGTTAATACTTAAAGCTGAGTGATTCAGTACTCATGTGTTCACAATCCTATTCTTTTTCATGTATGTGAAATATATAGAGACAGGTTAATGAGACAAGTTAATATTGCCATAAACAATGAAGATTCCTACAATGACATCACCCAGGCAGTGCATCATGGCTGGAAAGTGGCTCTTACCCAAGAAAAATCTAGTGCCCATCTTCTTACTCTCCAACAGATCTCTAATTTCTGTGCCCTCCTGTGAGTAATCTTGTCCTTCACAGTAGGCTGGGTCTATCTCCAGCTGCAGGGAATGCATCTGATCATTTCTTTTGCAATAAATATTTGAGGCAGGGATATAAAGAAATTTTGGCCAATGAGAGGGAAGGGCCATGTGAGGGGATTCTAGAAAAGTTTTTAGTTTTAGAATGAAGATACATAACAAAAATTGTTGCTTTCCTCTTTTGCTACCTGCATGTGATTCCTGGAAGGGCCTGCAGTCATGTTAATACCATCTTGATTCCACGGGCCCAGTCTTCTGTGTTAAGTGTATACATGGAGAAGAAATAACAGAAATGTGGGACAGAGACAGGTTAATGAACCATTGAATTAACAAATGACTGTTGTCTTTTCTGTGAGATAAAAATATGCTTATTTTAAGGTTATTTTTAAGTTGTGCCAGGCAAAAGAGGGAGGGCACAGTGAGTCAAGGTGAGGGGTGTGACCTCGCTACCTGGGCCGTTACTGCACCTCTGGGAGCCTCGCTTCCCTCCGTTATGAAATGGGAATGGCAGGGCTGGGGATGTGGCTCAAGCGGTAGCGCGCTCGCCTGGCATGCGTGCAGTCCGGGTTCCATCCTCAGCACCACATACAAAGATGTTGTATCCCCCGAAAACTAAAAAATAAATATTAAAAAATTATCTCCCTCTCTCTCTCTCTCTCTCTCTCTCTCTCTCTCTCCCACACACACACACACATCTCTCACTCTCTCTTAAAAAAAAAAAAAGAAATGGGAATGGCAAGGCTTGCCTCTTTTAAAGGTTGCTGTGATCCTCACCCAAGATAGTAGCATTGCAGCAAGCCACTTAGCCCAGCACTTGGCACATAGGGGACCTCAGTAATAGTGAGTGATCATTAGTATCACATAAAGTTTGGTTGCACTAAAGTGAGAAGTGCGAGGGGAGTGGCAGGAGGCAGCAGAGGTAGGCAGGGCCCACCTTTCGGGCCGGGGGTGCGTAGGCCCTTACCTGATCTTGAAGTCGGGGTTATAAACGGTTCGCAGCTGCTCGCGATCTGTCTCCATGTCCAGTCCCCGAACGACTAGGAAGCACTGGCCCGTCTCCCGGAGCTGCCGGCAGCTGAACATATTGGGCATGGCAGTGGCGGCTGCTGCCCAGGCAGGAGGGTCCGTGGAAATGAAACTGAAAGTCACCGCTGCGGCTGGAAGTTGGCGGCCCTGCGATGAGGGTGCAGAAGGGGGAAGCTCCCTACCTCTGACCCCCTGCTCCTGCAAGCTCCCTTTCCCCTACCAGGCTTCCCTAGCACTCCACCCCTTTATTCCTCTAAACAGTTTCTCTTCCTGGTACTCATGCTGTTGCTGTTAACCATTTATTGCCTAACATAACAGTACCTTGCTCTCAGGGACCTAATTTTATTTTGATGACTGGGGCAACCCTTACTTAAATACTACTATCAATTAAAGAGCAATACAGACTGGAGTGTAATTAAGTGCCCAAATATGTGGCTCAAGGGTAAGAATCACCAGCCTTTCAACATAATGAAGCCTGTGGGGTGAAGAAAATGACTGTTCATCCTGGCAGAACCCCTTGTCCCTCTCTCCCACATATACACACCTTTATCTCAGAGACTCCTAGTTCTTTCACCCCAAACTTCTTTGACTCATGCCCTCCTCCCTGCATCTGAGCCCAGCAGGGAATATGGGGGAGGGGGGCGTGACTCCCGCTTGGCTGGAGTGCTGGTTTATGTCTCTGCCAGTCTCTGGGAGGTGCTGGATGAGTACTGTTATGTTAGGCAATAAATGGTTAACAGCAACAGCATGAGTACCAGGAAGAGAAACTGTTTAGAGGAATAAAGGGGTGGAGTGCTAGGAGCCACAAGCAAATAATATGATGCATGGCACTTTCGGTTGTAAGGTGGCCAGCTAGCCATTGAGATGATATGATTATGTTAAGATTTACATTCATATGGAAATTGGACTCCTGCTGTTCACCTTGGCCTGCTATGGGACTCATGTTACGGGACTCCTGGAGAGTTCCCATTGGTTGGGGAAGGACGGTAGGAGGGAATTCCGGGGGAGATGGGGGGGGCCGGTTCCGTTAGACGCCACCACGTGGGTGGATCAGCTGGCTTGTCTGACCTACCGGGATTGGCAGCATTTTCAAAATAAAGTTTTGTTCCTGCTTGAGTGGCTCGTGATTCGGTGCCCAGCCAGGCTGAGGCAGTGGACAATCAGCCACTTGAAAAATTGTGCTCTATATGTGTAATATGAAATGAATTGCATTCTACCATCATGTATAACAAATTAGAATAAATAAATAATTAAAATTTTTTTAAAAAGAAACACTTAAGGGGCTGGGGTTGTGGCTCAGCGGTACAGTGCTCACCTAGCATGTGTGAGGCCCTGGGTTCGATCCTCAGCACCACATAAAAATAAGTAAATAAAATAAAGTTATTGTGTCCAACTACAACTAAAAAATAAATATTAAAAAAAACGCTTAATAGACCCAAGCATATATTACCTTATAAAATTTAAGAAGCCAAGGGTACTTAAATTTAAATTTAGCAGTTGATGTTTCAGTATTTTAATTTTGCAAATTAATTAGATGTCTCCTCTAACAAACACATTCATAAGTGTTTAAATCTAATGTACCCATTTTTAACTTAGGTTACCCATGAAAACTAAGGTATCAGATAAATCTATAGTTAACATTTTAACTCACTTATTCTTGACAAAGAAAAATCCTTCAAAGCCAATGGACATTTCACTTCAAATATTTTATAGAAACTAGTATTTGGCTGACCACCTAGGAAAACATGTAGGTTATTCATTTCAAAGACATTATTCTTACCCATGTAAAATGATGCTTTAGAAACTAAAATAGACCTTGGAGGGCAAGGGCCAAAATATCGGCTTTTTTTAACAGTACGACCCGGACATGAAAAGCACCGTGCAGTTGGGAACGTTAGGAATAGAGTCGTCAATCTCGGTGGTCACTGGACTCACAGGCTCAGGGGCCTCTCCTCCTCCGTGGGGACAGACTCACTCCCACCATCACACTCTTGACTGTTGCTGCCTAGGCCTCTACAAAGGAGTTTCTTTCCTAGTGTATTCAGAGTTAACCCTTGAATAACAGGCCTCTGAATAAAAACAGCCTAAAGAAGAACAAAGGACTAGAAACTCCAGTTGGGACAAAAACAGGACTAATCAGAACAAACTATCTCACTTTAGGTGTGTGGGACCAAAGATGAGTTCACCAGAATAACGTTGAGCTGAGGAAAAGACAAAAGCTTAAAAAAAAAAAAGTCCCCTCCATAAGGAGTCTAGTAAAGGAGCTGATGGAACATCTGTATCCCATCAGAGTGGACTTTGGCATCAGACTAGAGTCAGTCCAGATATTTAAAGAATGTGGGAAACCACAGGTTTCTCAGGAAAAGGGTCTTCAGGAAAAGAAGCCTTGTGCCCATGGGGATCTTTCCATCTTCCTTTCCTGTCCGTGGGCCTACCTCCGTTTTGGTAGATTCTGTAACTGAGTTTCCCCAGGTACTCCACCCCCCTTACTGGAGGTCTCTCACACACCCCAAGCCCTCCATGTGCCCAGTCCCCCTTCCTGAGAAGTTCCTGCACACCCAGAGCTCCCTGTGTCCTCAACTGCCCCCCTTTGGGCAGTCTCAGGTCTTTCCATGGCCTCTAAGGGGACACGACATTCAAGCAAGTTGGAAAAACAGCTTTAGGTTCTCTTTGTTTAAATGTGTCTGAACTAAAAGCAAGGTTTTAGTTTAGCGCAGTCCACCCAAAGTTCCACCCCACACAGACACAGAGATCCCAGCCGAGCCCCCGGCTTGTGAGAAACACACGCAACTGTGTCCAGATCTAAAGAATGGACTGGGACAGAGGCACAGGGAAAGCAAGGCTTTAGTGGCAGTCTTGCAAGATCAGATGCCTGTTGGTCAGGGACACACAGATTGGCCACAACCAGTGTTTTCTTCCTAGAGTGCAAGTTCCCTCCCCCAGTTCCCTGTTGGGTGAGCACTCTGGGGTGCACAGTCTTCCCAAATGTCACCTGGGTTTTACTGTCCCCTATTAGGTTATTTTTTAAAAAATAGATCTTTAGCTGTCCCCACCTCCCTTTGTTTTCCTGTGGCAAGAAAGTCCCCTTGGATTTAGTGCCTTTTGGCAGAGTTTAGCTCTGTTGGTCAGGTGGGGGTGGGGTGGGGGCTTCCTTCTCACCTCCTGTCTGTCGAGGGGCTGTGAATCTTTACACTCGGGTATTAACTGCCTGTAACTTTCCACCCTGCTCTTCCCTCCAGCTGCCTGTCTTACATCCCAAGTCATTTTACATTTAAATGCTAAATACTATGTTCTGAAAATGGGACACAGGACTTTCTATTTCTCATACATAGTCTTCCCCACTTCTTACACGTATAAGAGAATATATGTTACCCACTGCACAAGTCAAGTGGAACACCATGGAGGGCCGAGATAGGCTCTCACACCCCAGTCAGCCACACTGGCTCTCACTCTCACTTGTGGCCAACTGGGCACCTGGTCATTCCTGCCGTCAGCCAGCAGCACCCAAAGGACCTGCTCATGATAATCGCTCTGAGACTCAGGAAACCTGCTGTGGTGGAATCGAAGACAGAAATCAATCCGCAGATCGTTGGGCCAAACACTAACAGGAAAGAGAACACACTGAGGGATTCTGTTTATGTGAAGTGCAAAGAGACACATTAATGGTGGTGACAGGGGTCAGGATGGGAGTCATGTGGGTGGTGCTGGGAGGGGCCTGTGGGGGCTGCTCATCACCTTCTGCTCTTAGATAGTCTGAGTGTCGTGGCACAGGTGTGTTCTGCCTGTGGACACACGTTTGGCTGTGTGTGTATATGTGCACTTCCCTGTGTTACTTCAGTTTTAGTAAATAGCAAATGCACAAATCCACTGGATATGTTTAATTTCCTGCAAACCCTTAAATGACCCACAGCTTGGCTTTCAGATGCCCAGAAGGTGAATCTGTCTGTCCAGTACCTGCATCTCCATGCCAGACCTCATGCCGCGAGGTGTCATCCAGACCCCCATCTCCATGCCATGGGGAATTAATCAGAAGTGGATCTCAAAGCCTTCATACACTGCTTTTCTGTGCAAACGGAAATGGCATCTGGGACCAAGCTCCTGGGTCCCAAAAGGGCATGAAGCAGCTGACCTCACCCAGCACAGGGGGCAGAGGGTGCAAACCACCTGAGGATATGGAGGCCACAAGGACAGGAGAGCTACTGACCCAGACCAAAAGTATTTCCAGGGTTGGATAACCCACTCCCCGCCCTGGGCTGGGGATGGAACACACCCTCACTCATGCCAAGTGAGGCTCTAACACTGCACTTCATCCCCAGCCCTGTTCTCAGGGTTAGAATCAGGGGGGGAAAAGGAAAAAAAACAACTTGCAGAAAACAAATATTTCTCTAGTGTTTGGGAAGGAATCTGGGTCACTGTTGTGTTACTGACTCCTTAGGGAAGTTGCTGTCCCTAACCCTCCCACCCTCCTCCCCTCCACAGGCTCCCAGATGCCTTGGAGGGACCCCAGGGAAGGTTGACAAAGTACCAAGCCCTGGTGGCCCGTCAAGCTCTCCTCTTCTCCAGCCGCCAGGCCACACGCCCACCCTGTGAATGTGTTCTGCAGCGTCCGCTCAGCCAACAGCAGGCTGCTGGGTCTAGGTAAGCTCCTCATCCCTGTTCCTTCCTCCAGAATGGAAAAGGTCAGGCCCCACAGAGGGCACAAGCACCTCCATCCCCACCCCAGGTGGGGGAGGAGAGAGGGAGGGGAATGAGAAGGAAGGAGGGAGGGAGAAAGAGAAGAAGAAAAGAAATACACAACAGTGGGAGAGAGGCAGGGCGGGGTCCCGGTGGACCTCCTGGGTGAGCCCCAGAGAGGGGAGCCTGGGCCTGCCTGGGAGCAGCCGTCCCACAGAGCACAAGGTTCAGTCCCAGCCAGCCTGGGCGGCACCACCCTGCCCCCCTGGTGGTGAGCTACCTCTGGGCAACAGGTCCTTCTGCATCCTCCTTGAGGGCAAGGAGGGATGAGCCACTCCCTATCCTACCCTGGCAGGCCAAGGGAGAGCTACCCCCATCCCCGCTCCTCATACCAGCACTGCCTATCAAGAAGGGGCCAACCATCTGCCCAGGACAGGCCCAGGTGACACCACTGTCCAGTTCTGCATTTGTCCCAGACACAAGCATTCTGTGTGGTCACTTACTCTGTTCCAGGCAACAGGATAGAGGAGGGTGGTGGAGGTGGTCCATGCAGGCTGGCTTGGCCACTTACTTGAACTGGACTGGCCTTAGAAGACCAGGCTGGGATGGGGATGGGGGTGGGGGCAGTGCAGAGCTAATTCTGTCACTGAAATCAAGCCAGGTGCCTCCTGGGACGTCATTGTCCCCAGAAGGGCAGCTGAGTCTAATTTGTAAGAAGCCTGGGGCAGTTAGACCTGATTCTAGACCCTGTCCCCAGTCACCAGCCATGAATCTTGGACAGTTCTGAGTCTGTTTGCTGACCCATAAAATAGGTGCCATAGATCCCTTCAAAAGATGCTGGACTGACCCACTGAGGTGACAGGGTGGGTTTTCTTAGCTGGTGCCAGATGTCCCCACATCAACCCTGAGACCACAATCCTAGTCCAGCCAGCCTCCTGCAAGACAGGCAGAAAGTCCAGATCTCCCTGCAGCTCTTGGATGCTCACTCCTCACCTTCTCCACCCCCAGAGGGACCCGCCCCACCCCACTGGCTGAGGAGAATCCCCTCCCAGCCCAGGGGTTCCTGTTGTCAAGCGCACCTTCCAGGGAGGCCCAGAGTCAGTTGGCACTGCTCAGTCACTACAGAGAGAAGAGCAAGGGCGAGCACTGATTAAGCACTTTCTGCATACCAGCCATGGCTCAATATGCTTTGCCTGACCCTTCCTGGACTTCAAGCAAGCATTTTCCCTGTCCCAACCCACTGGGGAGGATGCAAAGGCTCAAGGGGCTGCCCCAGGCCACCAGCAAGGTGGGTGAGCCTGCTTCAGACTCTGGTGCTGTGGCTCTGGCCCCTGGGCCTTGATTTGCACCAACCCTAAGGGTCCCAAGGGCAGAGGCCAGGAGATCAGCAAAGTGGACCTTGGAGAAGTTGGGATCTCAGCACCATAGGCCTTGCTGTCCATCCAGAGGCTGCAAGGGCTGGGCTGTGAGCCAGCAATTCTGGGAAGCCCTCCCTCTTAGTGTCTCTGCCACTGTCTCAGCCAGACCCCCGCCAAAGTACCCCCCTTTCAAAAATACAAAGGGGGGGGTGGCAAGCAAATTTGAGTTTCCACTCCGCACCACAAAGCCCTGAAGGAGGAACTTGCGACTTCGGGGAAGGCAAGAGCAAGCATGTGGGCACACACGTCCCTTCACCACCCCGACAGGCCAGGTGACAGGTGCATTTTCTAAGGACACATTTGGTCAGGAGCCTGTTGAGCATCATCTGCCTGCATCCTGCCGGGATGGACTTCCCTCTTCCAGAGACAGTAGGGGCCTGACATTTAACGTGGAGGAGGCAACCCCCTCCAACGTCTCTGAACTGGGCCTCAACAAATAGCAGTCACTTCTGAATCCATCCTCCAAAAGGTCACCAGCCAGACACCCACAAAAAACCCAGCCATCACTGTCGCCCACCCGCAGGCCCCTGCCATCCATCCTTCTCCACCCGCGCCTCCTCCCCATTCTGTCTGCCTCGCAGAGCCCCGCACAAGGAGGAGGGCGCCAGGCGAGGGCCTATCGGCCTCCATCCCCCATCCCCCAGCATCCTCCCCTTCCCCCCTCATCAAGGGCCCTATTCTCATGCCTCTGACCTCCTGGCCCACAGGGAGGACCTCAAGGTTCCTGGCCCCAGGTGCGCTGCTGCCTGAGGTCACGCACAGGCTTCTCACAGCAGAGGGCTACAGGCTCTCTCTCCACCTGCAACCAAAGCCCCAAAGCCGAGTTTGGCCATGCCTTGGGGACAGACAGGAACCCTAGAGAAAGCACCAGAAGCCTGACCACCTCTCCTGCCTGAATCACCCCCTCCTGCTTCCCCGTTTGCAGCAGAAACCACAGGCCCTTGTCCCTTCCCCAAGACAGTGGATCTTCCACACCCTGGTCCTCTGCACCAGCGCGCACTGCGTGCTCAGAGGCGTACTTGGCTGGGAGAGGTGTGAAGAGACCCTGCTCAGGAATCACCCTTGAGAGGGACACAGCTAAGATGAGAACTTGGCCAGGAGAGAGGGACTGGGGCAGAGGGAGGGGGAGACAGTGCAGCAGCAGGGAGCTGAGAGGTGAGCAGATGGACGGCCCTGCCAGCACCTCACCCCAAGAACTGTGGGACGGACCCCCTCAGGGCTGACTCAGGACCCCTGTGCTAGCAGCTCTCAGCCTCTCCCCATCAGAGATCACAGCTGAAGGAGGGTCTGTGACCCTGAACCATCCTTTGAAGGACAACACACCCTCTGTGGCCCTCAAAAGTTCTGATCTGTCAAGAGTGAATCTGATTTGGGGGGAATGGCTTATTTCTCTTACCATGATAGTCTCCAGCTCCATCCATTTACTGGCAAATGGCATAATTTCACTCTTCTTTAAAGTTGAGTGACATTCCATTGGGTATATATACCACAGTTTCTTCGTCCATTCATCTGTTGAAGGGCATCTAGGTTGGTTCCATAGTCTAGCTATTGTGAATTGAGCTGCTAGGAACATTTATGTGGCTGTGTCACTGTAGTGTGATGATTTTAAGTCCTTTAGGCATAGACTGAGGAGTGGGATAGCTGGGTCAAATGGTGGTTCCATTCAAAAGTTTTCTGAGGAATCTCCATACTGCTTTCCAGAGCAGTTGCACCAATTTGCAGTCCCACCAGCAGTGTACAAGTGTGCCTTTTCCCCCACATCCTCACCTGTATTCTTGATAACTGTCATTCTGACTGGAGTGCGATGTGTGGTTTTGATTTGCACTTCTCCTAAGGCCAAATGGTTTCCCTGATATGCGGATGGTAATTCACAATAAGGCAGCAGGGGAAGGGGGGCACTAGGGAAGAATATCGTTACCTTAGATTAGGTAGAGGGAAGTGAAGGGAGGGGAGGGGATGTGGGGATAGGAAAGATAGCAGAATGAAACAGACATTATTGATTTATGTATACATGTGAGTGCATGACCAATGTGTCTACAATAGGTATCCTCAGAAAAATAAGAAATTATACCCCATCTATGTAAGATATATCAAAGTATATAAATGCAGTCTATTGTCATGTATAACAATTAAGAACAAATTTAATTTTATTTTTTAAAAGTGCATCTTCACTATTTGGAAACATCTGCTTTTTATACAGACCAAGCTGGCATCCCAGGGTGGGGAGGAGGACCAGGTGTCAGGGTGCCAGGGAGGGCTCTGGGTTAAATTCAGAGACTAGAATTCTTTTGTGCTGTGTGACCTTAGGCCATTTACTTTACCTGGCTGGGGTCTCAATTTTCCTATCTGACAAATAGGAACGATAATTAAAATAGAAAGACCTACCTAACAGAGTTACTGTGGAGATTAAAAGTGTGCAGGGTCCCGGCACATGGCCATCCCCACATCAGTGTTAGGAGTTACTGTTTGTCTGTGGGTGGACCCCTCCAGAGGGGCACTCTCCCTGCCCTTCCAGCAGGGAATCAGGCCCACACCCATCCCTCATCCCAGAAACTCCCTTCAACTGGCTTCTTGCTGAGAGTTTATCTTAGCTGTGTTTTCTCAGTTAATTTCTTTAAAAGTCCTTTTTTCCAAAAGGCCTCCATTTTATGCTTTTCTTTTTAAATTATGCAAACTAATGCCCTCTGCCTACAGTAGAAAGTGAGCAAAGTAGAAAACACACAAAGAGAAAACCAAGATCCCTGGCCAGAGCTGGCCCACTCCAGCAGGGCCTCCCTTTCCCTCTGTATGGCTGGGCGCCCAGGGTACACTCACCATCAGTGACCCCACTTGGCCATTCTAAGTGACTGCCTGAGAGGAACCCTGGCCTGGTGTTTATGCACTCCCCCTCCCTGGACTCTCCACCCAGCCTTTCAGTCTCAGGTGTCCTCCTGTCCTCCTGTAACAGCTTCACCATCCTGGACAGGGACCTCAGACCTGGCTGGGATCCCCACAGCCCTGTGACCTTGCTTCCTGTTTGCTTCTCAGTCAGTTGGGGCCATTGTGAGGTTCCAGGGAGGTAACTCACAATGCCTTTGCACCGTGCCTGGCATACAAGAAGTGCTCAATAAATGCGGTGCAGCTAGGGTTCCTTACTGAACAGAAGCTGTCCTGAGGCATGCCCAGGAGGGCGAGTGGTTGCCTGGGGAGGTGGCTGGGGAGGCCAGTGGGGAGGACAGGTGGACAGGTGCAGGCTCTGTCCACCATGCCCCCAGGAGAGGTGGTGATCTCAGCTCCACATCTATGGGCCCAGCCACAGGCATCCAGAGTCACAGCAGGTGACTGGGCCCATTGTCCCAAGACCTCAGCCAGAGACCCTGCTTCTCGGCCGGCCGTGAGCCAGGAGGGAGCGGCAGGGAGGACGCGGCCCACTGCGGACGCACGCACGGTCCCACGCCGCCCCCTGCCGGGCACGCGCGGCGTGCAGGGAGAGCGCGGGGCGCCCTGGCTCCGGCCCAGCCATCCTGCCCGCAGCCTCCGGCAGCCGCCCCAGGCCGCCCAAGTGGGTGGGAAATTCAAGGAGGTGCGGAAGACTATCCGTATTCAGAGAAATAGTATTTTCAAAATACGAAATCACTGCAAGACTTATCCACGATGCACTAAATATTGAACCTTTAAATGGAGACAGGATCAGTATTACCGATTTCCCTCACCTGGCTCAGCACAGCACCGTGGCTTATCTGTCTTTATTTAAAACTTTAATATTTGTTATCATGGAGTTTTTTATTTTGGTTTGGTTTGGGTTTTGTGTGTTTGTTTGTTTGTTTGTTTGTTTTTTGTGCCAGGGATTGAAGCCAGGAGCGCTTAACCATTGAGCAACATCCTCAACCCTTTTTATGTTCTATCTTGAGACAGAGTCTCAGTAAGTGGCTTAGGGCCTCGCTGAGACTGAGGCTGCCTTTGAATTTGCCATCCTCCTGCCTGAGCCTCCTGAGCCACTGGGATTGCAGGTGTGCACCACCATGCCGGGCTATCATGAATTTTTTTGCATTGATTTTAATTTTTTTTTTCAATTGCAGTTAAATGTCATTTATCTTAATTACAGGTGTGTTTGTTTTGGTTTTGGCATCCCCTGATATTTTGTATGCAAGACACATAGAGGCTCCCCTGGAGCTCTCGAACTTTGAACCCCCCAGTTTCCTGCTCCCAGGAAGTTCCACCTCCTCTCTTCCGGGCCTCTGGCATATAGAGAAGGTAGGGAAAGGGACTCTTCCTGAGAGCCTCCATGTGGGACTCAGCCTTCTGAAACCTTGATCTAGCTGGACCTGAGTCACAGTGCTGACCTGCAGAACTTGTCTGAAGGATGAGCCGTTGAGTCTATGACAGCAGCCACTGACGCAGTGACCTCCAGTGTCCTTACATAGCCCCAGGACCCCTGATTTGGCTCCAGCAAGGAAGGGGCGGGCAGGCAGGGGAGCAGGTGCCTCAACTTTTGTAAGGGTCACATTAGTCCCCTGTGGCTGCTGTGACAATCACCACAGGCTGGGTGGCTTAAAGCAGCAGAACCCAATTCTCCCACAGTCTGGAGGCAGAGCCTCACTGCCTCTCAGGCTCTCCAGCTTCTGGTGGCCCTGGACGTCTGTCACGTTCAGGGATCCACAGTCTGCCCCAGTCCCACCACCCTCCCCTCTCCTGTGTCTCAAGTCCTTCTACCTCCCTCGTGGAAGGACACTTGCAATGGCGTTGGACCCATCCAGATGGTATAGGAGACCCACTGTCTCAAGACCCTTCTCGTAAGCACTTGACCTTTTCCCAAGTAAGATCACGTGTTCAGGTTCAGGGACTGGAATCTGGGATCTCTGAAGCCACTGCTCAGCCTCCCACGGCCCTGTGACATGCCCACTGCTCTCTGGGCTAGGACAGCCCCTGACCCCGCGGTTGGCACTTCAGCTGCAGACAGACCAGCTGCACCCTACCTACTGGGCCCTTGAGCCAGGAGCACTGGCCCGTTGACCTCAGGGCCCACCCTGTGGGTTATGTGTCGGGAGGCCACAGGCAGGCGTGGCAGAGCCTCTGCACCAGCAAGGCCCCAGGTGGACCTTGGACAACACCATCATCTTCCTCGAGTGTGCACCCTGCTGCCCCCCGGAGGAGGTCATCCCAGGGGTGGGGCGGGACCGGGGCAGCCTCTCTCCTCCAGCCCAGTTCCCAGCTCCCCACAGCCCCAGACACCACCCCATTGTTCAGACAGGAGACAGAGTCCAAGTTCACATGGTCCCATCGTTCCATGGGACCTCTGGTGACAGGAGCCACCCCCACAGGGCTGCCGCATGCTCGGTGGCTGATCCCTCCAGATGAACTGCAGCTTTAACATGGATAACTGGCCGCACGTAATTTATTTATATTTATTGTTATTGCTAGTCTTACAGGGCAACCCTTGTCACGTAGGGAAGCACACAGATCATCTCTAAGTCACGGCGTAGAGCTGATTTCAGAGTTGACACACAGACCCCGCTCGGGGGATTTCATACGCATGTGTACCACCCACAGAAACACATGCATGTTTACATGTTTATCACACACGTACCCACACATATCACTCACATGTGTGTCCAGCTACACAGCTACAAACACATATAGCGTATTTACATTTTCTGTCACCATCTCCAGTCTCCCAGGATCTAGGAGTGTATCTTCAAGGGAAGATTATGAAGGACAGTTTGAATGTCAACTTGTTGAGGCTACGGTCCCAGTTAGTCAACCAAACAATAATTTAGATGTCACCACGGAGGCATTTTGTAGCTGTGATTCAAGTCCACAGTCAGCTTTAAGGAAAGGAGACTGACTGGGTGATCAGGGTGGGCCTGGCTCAATCAAGTGAAGATCTTAAGATCAGGGTTGACCAGAATGGGAGAAAATCCTCACCACATACACCTCAGATAGAGCACTAATCTCCAGGATATGTAAAGAATTCAAAAAACTTAACACACACACACACACACACACACACACACAAAAAAAAAAAAAAGCCAGTCGGTAAATGGACTAAAGAACTAAACAGACACTTCACAGAAGAAGAAATACAGTTGATCAACAAATATATGAAAAAATGTTCAACATCTCTAGCAATTAGAGAAATGCAAAATAAAACTACTCTAAGATTTCATCTTACTCCAGTCAGAATGGCAATTATCTAAAATACAAGCAACAATATATATTAGCAAGGATGTGGGGAAAAGGCACGCTCATACATTGCTGGTGGGACTACAAATTGGAGCAACCACTCTGGAAAGCAGTATGGAGATTCCTCAGAAAACTTGGAAAGGAACCACCATTTGACCCAGCTATCCCACTCCTCAGTTTATATCCAAAGGACTTGAAATCAGCAAACTACAGTAATGTAGCCACATCAATGTTTATAGCAGCTCAATTCACAATAGTTAAACTATGGAATTAACCTAAGTGCTCTTCAACAGATGAAGAAGCTGTGGTATATATACACAATGGAATACTACTCAGCCTTAAAGAAGAATGAAATTATGACATTTGCTGATAAATGGATGGAGCTGGAGACTATCATGCTAAGCAAAATAAGCCAATCCCAAAAAAACCAAAAGCTGAATGTTTTCTCTGATATGTGGATATTAATTCACAATAGGGTTAGGGTTAGGGATGAATAGAGTTACTTTGGATTAGATAGAGGGGAGTGAAGGGAAGGGCGAGGGTGTGGGGATAGGAAGGATATTAGAATGACTCAGACATTATTACCCTATGTACATGTATAACTATACCACTGGTGGGATTCCACATCATGTGCCACCAGAAGAATGAGAAGTTATACTCCATTCTACATGATGTGTCAAAGTGCATTCTACTTTGTGTATAACTAATTAAAACAAATAATAAAGATTTACAAAAGAGAGAGAGAGATCAGGGTTGCGTCTCCCTGAAGGAGGAGGAGTCTGCCTGTGGACACAGCCTCAATCATGCCAGGACCAGCCTGTGCCCAGGACCTGCCCCGGGGTGCCAGACCTGCCCTGCCAGACTCCACTGTCACCTAAGCCAACTCCTTGAGTTAACACAGACCTCCCCACCTGCTCTGGTTGCCCGACTGATAAAGGGCCCTGGAACATTCCCCCTCATAAAACCAGGCTGGGTGCTACTAGGCCAAGCTCTGGTACAAAACATTTTAAATGGAATTACTGAGTCCTCAGGGCCAGTGCGCCCTTCTAGTCCAGGGCAATCCCAGAGAGAGGCACAAAGGCCAGCAGCCTCCTGAAACATGTGCAAGGACCTTGGGCACACCCTCTGGGTGGGAAACGGAGGCACAGACAGGGCACAAATCTCCCAGAGACCACAGGGCTGCCCACTGACAGCTGGTGATTGCTCTACAGCCTGCGGGTCCCTCGAGACTCCCACCCCCCAGTTTGCTCTCCTGCAAAGACCCCGAGAAGGTCCCCACCCACTGGGAAGTCTGGAGGAGGGGACAGCCACACTAGAGCAGGTGGAGGGCGCAGTATAAGAAAGCCACCCCTCCCTGCCACCACAGGCTTGGGACGGCCTGGAAACACTCTCCTACCTGGGTGGAAAGGGAGGCGCTGGCCAAGAGCCTGGGGCAGCCATGCCCTGCTACCAAGGCTGAGCGTGAGATGCCCACAGAGACCGTCCTGCTAGGAATGAGGCAGATGAGAGCTTCCTGAATCAGAAGCCAGGTGGAGGGCCTGAGCCCAGGAGCCCGCTGGCAGGACCTAGCAGAAGCAACTGGGCAGGGCTGCCCCTCAGATACCCGGGGACATGAGAGGACAGCCACAAGGGCCCTGTGCAAGGTCAGTGACAAAACATCTCTGTCACTTGGCCAGGCCTGGCACAAGGTAGGCCCAGCACTCAGAGGCTGAGGCGGGAGAACACTAGAGGCCAGAAGCTTGAGCCTGGGCAGCCAGCAAGGCCGTCTCTTGAAACAGACATGGCAGCCCCTTCACCAGGGGCCCTCACGGGCCACTGTGATATAGAGCCATGGCAGGAGTCTCCACCTGCGTCCTTCCCCGGGTCTCCTGGGCCCACCTGTGGCCCTTGCTGTCCTCTGCAGATGCACCTCATGCAGTCACTTGGCCTTAGAGCAGCAGCAACCAGAGCCAGGCCAGCCAAGTGGACCCTGCAGCCGCCACTTGACCTTGCTGGGCGCTGAGGACAGGCGCTGCTGCCTGGACCTGGAGGGAGCCAAGGAGCCGCGCAAACCAGCCCCACTGGGGTATAGACGAGGAGCCATGGGATGGACTGAGGACTCGGGGGGCTGCAACGACAGGGTTCAGAGGGCCCGTGATGGGCGCCAGGCCAGGGCCCTCACTGTGAAACAAGAGGCAGGTGGCTGTGAGGGACAGGCAGGGCCCTGGCACCATCTGCCCCCTGAAGGAAGGGCAGCCCTAAGAAGGCCTCTCTGATCTGCTCCACACCTGGCTTCCCGCTGTGACACCTCAGCAGGTGGCCTGGAAGGCCCTGGGCCAGGAAGACCAGCACAGGGGAGGTACTGGACTGGATCCTCAGCACCACATGAAAACAAATAAATAAAATAGAGGAAGGGTGACCATCTACTACTAAATATATATATATATATATATATATATATATATATATATATATATATATATATATATATATATATATAGTATTTGTCAGCTTTCTGCCACTACAGTGAGATACCTGCGCTGCTGACTCACAAAGAGAAAAGGCTTTTTGAGCTCACATGTTGGAATTTCCAAGTCCAAGATCCCGCAACCCAATTGGCTTGTCCTCTGGTGACCTCAGCAGAGTGGGTAGGGGTCAGAGGGGAAAGCCCACCACCGTGGCATAAAGAAGGAGCAGGCCACGTCCCAGCTCAGGTGCAAGAGGAAAAGGCCAAGGCAGGAGGTCAGGGGTAGGATTCCCCCTCGGGTGCTCAAAGCACACCACCTTGTTCCCCAAAAAAACTCTGTAGAAGCTGCCAGCCAGAGTGTAGCCATCACCAGGGTGAAAACACAAACCCAAAACAAGGCTCCGTCTCACTTAAATAGCTGCGTCACACAAACCACGGCCGCCAGGGTAAGACTCCACCATTCGTGTAATTAATCATGACCATCCTGTTCGGAGTCCTCCTCCCAAACCTAGGCTGAGAGGGTTCCAGAGGGGACGGCGGGGCAAAGTGATGCTCAGGGCCACCCTCCCGCTCAGGCTCCCACCCCACGGACACTGGGACCAGGCATGCTGGGGCAAGGCCGCAGCCCCCCCAGGGCCATCAGTTCCACATCTCCTACCTGGTTCCTGCTGGTGGCATCTTGCCAGGTGGCCCTCACATCTGGGCCCTGTACCCCTCACCGAGGGGATCCTGGAGGGCAAAATCTCCAAGCCTGAGGACCCTGCACGGCCAGCTCCCGCACAGGCAGGATGAGCAGGCTCCCTCCCCTCCTCTCAGGGTGGGTGGGTCCCGCCTGGTGTTCCCCCCCAGGGACAGGGACCAGCACACATCCACTAGGAAAGAGGAGCCCGTCCCCCATCTTGGCAGCCACGGGAGCCTCCTGTGCTCCTCCTGTGTTTCCTCCCCACAGGGTTTGGGGAGAGGGCTACCAGGGTGGAATCCTGAGAGAGAAGGGAATGGCCTGAGACTGGAAGGTGCCAGGACATCACGCACCCTCACAGACACCCGCTGTGAGCCACTGAGCTGAGTTCCAGGAGGCAGCAATCTGAGGGGAGGCCTGCCCTCTGTCAAGAGCTGCAGAGGAGGAAGAGCCCCCCAGGGAGGCAGCAGCTGGGGCTTCCACCGGGGAGATTATGGGTGCCCACTGTGAATAGGGGCAGCAGGCAGGGTCTGAAGGTGATCCTGCCCACTGGTGTCCAGTCCTCTGTCCCTTCCTTGGAATGAGTGGACCTGGGACTCACTTCCCAGGTGGAGCAAGATTGTGTTACAGTCCACAACAAGGTGAAGGGGCTCTGCAGGTGTCATTGAGGTCCCTAATCAGTTGGTGCTAAGGTACTCAAGAGGGAGCTTATCCTTTGTGGGCCTGCCCCCATCGTGGAGCCTATCAAAGCGTTTAGGAAGGAGTCCCCCTTGTCTCTGGCTGTCCGCCTCCTGCTGGCCTCGTGAAGGCCAGTGGCCCTGAGGAAGGTAACACCCCAGCCACCCAAGGGAGCCAGCAGTTCATCCCCTTCCTAGCCTCCGGATGAGAACACAGCCCTACTGACACTTCATTTCAGCCTCTGCGACCCTGGAAGGGAGCCCAGATGAGCCATGCCCAGACTTCTGACCCAAGAACTGTGGGATAATAAATGATGTTGTTTTAAGCTCCTAATTTTTCGCTCATTTGTTCCACAGCAGTAGAAACTGATATAATGAGCCTATTAAACTCTCTTTAAAATGCAATCAAGTAGGTGATTACACTGTGAGCATCACTGACTAACACCTACAGGACAAATGGGGAACTGTCCTGACATCAGGCAAACGCAGCCGAGGATAAATGTTCAGGGACCGCCTCCTGGAGCCACCTGAACAGCGCTGCACTCCCACAGCTTGGATGCGGGGCAGGTGCCGGGCTGTGGAGAACAGCACTCAGACCCTCGAAGAGCTGGCGAGGACCAAGACCCTGGAGGGGCCCAGGGAAGGGGTGATATGTAGTTGGACCTTGACATCTGCAAGAGATGGGAACAGCTATATTTCCACTTCTGCCCCTCGGGCTATGTACTCCATGACCCCTGACGGCTGGGTGACACACACAGGCCGGCGTTCTACGGCCCCATCCGAGTCTCTGTGTCCAGGCCTTATTAGGAGAGCGGGGAGCCCCTCCCTGTGCTCTGGGAAGTCATGACATCTGTTGTCGAGACAGGAGGCAGAGTCACAAGGCCCTGAAGCAGGGGACCGAGAGAGACAGCCATCACATATCACCAGTGACCCCCTTTCACAGCTATGCCACACCAACATGGACAGGGCCACTGTGGAGGCCAGAGAGCGGGCCAGGGGTCCTCCTGTAGAATCCCAGGTGGCCTCCAGTAGCCAGGCCTCCCTCAGGTCCCCACAAACTTGCCACTTTAGGCCCCAAACTCACATTTCTCCCCCAATGCCTACCTGAAACTCACCTCCCAAAGATAATAACTTGGCTTTCAGGGCAGTTGCAATTGTGTTACTGGACAAAAAATAACCTGCACTAAGGCTCCTTATGACCAGTCACCGAGCTCGCTGTCCCCAGGCCACGGGGAACGGATCTTGTCCATTTACCGTCTCCAGTGATATTCAGGGTAATGTGTCCCAGGGACATGATTTCCGGACCCTAATGGTGGCGAGAACCCATTTGGGGCCACATTTTGAGTTAATACTATACACTCATTTAGCGCACGGCCAGCTAAAAGCTGAAATGCAGCAGTTGGGAAATTACTCTCCATTTCTACCTTTTTTTTTTGTTTTATTTTGTTTTGCTCTAAGTGCCTCAGAGTACATGAACTGTGAAAGTTCTCAAAGTTAGATTAAAAAGTTACAGGTCAACTTTGGTTTCTAAACTAGGTCAATGTAGGAGAAGAGAAGTTGTGTTTGTTAATTAGAAAAGAGTATGAAGAAAAGAAATCTACAGCCTTCTGCTCCACACTGTTTCCTTCTAGAAACCACCTCCCCGTGATTCCCAGTCACATGTCAATCATTTGCCCTACCCCCTAATGGCTTGTACAGGGGTGGGCCATAAGCCAGGCCACCAATAAGAATACTCCATCCTACTGGGCCACAGGGCATGTGACCCAAACAGACGAATCAAGGACTTCCCTGAGATTTGATGCCTGAAAAGAGTTTCTCCTTCTCTCTGGGGTCTTGACCTATGAAGGCCCCATAAGCTGGGTGTCCTGCCACCCTTGCTCCCAGACCCATGTAAAGACCAATCTGCAGGTAAAGAGAATGAGGCAAACAGAAAGAGACACAGATATGAGGGAGGGTCAGGACAGCCCTGTGATATCATTTCACTCCCTTGAGCCCCAAACCCAGTAACACCTCTGAACACTTCAGTTTCATGAGCCAGCGATGTCCTCTTTGGACTTAAGCCAGATTAAATCAATTTTCTGCCAGTCACACCCCAAAATGTCCTGAGTGATACATAGAATTCCTGCCACTCATTCATTTCCTCAAACGAGTCAGACAGCCCCGTATCCACAGAGAACAGAGCTGAGCAGACACGACAGACACTAGACCAATAATTGCGCAGAGAGGCAGTCGGGCTGCTCTGCGCACCACGGGGGACGCGGGTGTGTAGGGACATGCACAGGGGACCTGACCCCGCTGGGGAAGTGAACTTGGGGCTTTTTCCCCGGACAGTCCCGTGAGCAGCCCCCGACACCCTGGCTTTGCTCTCAGGGATCGTCTGCCATTCTCTCCTGAGAAACCTTTGCCCCCTCTGGCATGGAGACAGACGTGTCTCTTACTGGTGGCCACAGCAGCCCAGGGGACCAACTACTGTGAGGCAACTGGGAGGGGCTCCTTTAGTCCTGTGGGACCCACCTCATCTGCCCCCTCCCCAGCACCCACCAGGGTCTTCTAGCAGGACAAGGAGGTCCCAGTTAGCAAGCAGAGAGCTCCTGGCAGCTTCTGGAGCAGCCAGCCTTACAAGGCCCCAGTGCCAGCCAGGAACTGCCTGGAGAACCCCCAGGAGGTCAGCCTGAGGGTCTGAGTGCCTGAAGACGCACCTGAGAGCTGGGGAGCAGATGCCGCTCAGGAAGCACCCCAAGGAAGAGGGTCTACTGCCTGCCCCAAGCAGCCACCCAAGCCCATGGGAGCTCCACCACCCAGCCCCAGGCCCTGCATCCCTGCAGCCCTGCACCCACCAGGGGCTGCCTGGCCCTGGACACCCTATGACAAGTGGCTTGCACTCCTGCCTCTGCCTGGGCCTGGCGCCCCCTCTGCAGCTCACTCCTGAACAGGGGGACATTGCTCCTTGGTGAACCTGTGCACGATGCCAATCTGCCACCTCCTCAGTTCTCTGCCATGCAGACACACACAGAGACACACACATGTGTGCATATTACAAGCCGCACTAGACTCACAACCATGAGCACACGCACAGACACACAGAAGCACACCATGCACAGACATGCACATGCCAGCACACGCACAGGCACACGTAGGACACACAGACATGAGCATGACAGGGGGGTTGTCTGGGGCTAGAGGGAGTGGGGAGAAGCAAGCCCGATGTGTGTCTTCCTGGTGGCCATGTCAAGCCCCCTCTGGGACGGCATCACAGCCCCTCCCTGCCTCGACAACTGACACATCAGATTCAAATCCTGGCTCCTCCCTGAGTCACCCTAACCCTGCGGGGACTCCTCCTGTCAAGAGCTGGTGCAGCAGTGCAGGCCTGTGATCCCAGCAACTCAGGAGGCTGAGGCAGGAGGATGGCAAGTTAAAGGCCAGCCTGGACTTCTTAGCTAGACCTTGTTTCAAAATAATATTTTTAAAAGGGCTGGGGATTGGCTCAGGGGTAAAGAGCTTGTCTAACTTGCATGAGGCTCTGGGTTCAGTCCCCAAGACCACAAAATTAATAAATAGTGGAGATGGCAGTGCCCCAGCAGACAGCGTGAGCACTCCATGAAATGCCGGGGTGGAGGTGCCAGCCCAGCACTGACCCAGCAAGGAGCAGGCCACCATTGCTGGAGTAAGTGACAATGACAAGGACAATCATGCTGGGAGCAGAGAGGACAAGTTGCAGGGAGTGCACCCCCACCAGAGCTCTCAGGCAGGGGAACACAGCACTGCTGGGCCCCCAGCTCCCCTGGGGTCTGGGGTCTCTCCTCCCCTCCCAGCAAGACAGTGAGTGGCCACTGAGGAGCACCCAGGGACACCAGCAGAGGGCAGTGGTGACCAACACACAGACCCTCTCTGAGCACATGTGTGACAAATGGGAGCCCCTAGGAATCCATGGTGGAGGGACGTGGGGGCTTGCGGAGACCCCAGCACAGCTAGTGACAAGGGCAATGCCCGATGGTACTGGGTGGTCAGCACGGCCCTGTTTGTGCCCCTGGGGGGTGAGAAGCGGGAGCTGGCTCCTGCTGACAGCATTCCCAATTCCTCTCTTCAGAAGAAAAACGTGGATCCAGAGAGGCATCTGCTTGTGTGGGGCCTCCCATCCCGAGTGTGCCTGTGCAAGAGCAGCTCCCCACAGCCACGGCAGGGCCCTCGGTGGCCAGGACCTGACTCGGCCACTCCTGACACCCCACCCTGCCCAGCCTGACCACGTGGGTCAGGAGTGCAGTGGGTCCAGCAGGGCAAGGGGAGGACAGGCCACCCTGTCCAGGTCCAGACCTGGAGTCCCCGGAAACTCCAGGCAAGAGGAGAGCATGAACCAGGTCCTGTCTGCACCCAGTCACTGTCCAGGCCACTCCCACACCTGTGAGAGGTGGACGGGTCCCCACCAGGCTTCTGTGTTTCAGCGCACAACCTCCCACCCAAGGCCACTGGCCACCAGTTAGATTCAGGTCAGACAGGAAGCCAGGAGCAGGATTCCTCTGCCAGTCCCCAAACGACCCCCGGACCTCTGGCCAGAGCAGAAGCAGAGCCCAGACCTGGCCTTGGGGACAATGACAAGCTCTCCTCCCAGCTGCAGTGTCTGGCAGCCAGCCCTACCTGTGCTCCTAACACTGTCTCTCCGAGCCTCCAATGCTGTAGTGATGATGCAGCTGCAGGACAGAATAGAGTGGGACTTACATCTGGACACATCCGTGTTCATATAGGAAAATGCCTGGAAATACACAGACTATCAGTTAGGAAGCTCTTGACCAAAAATAGCATAAGAATCCACTAATGGGGCTTTACAAAAAATTGATTTCTTTTTCCTCATGTTAGGAAAAGGTAGCTGGCAGCTACTAGAGGCAGCTCCGTGGAATAAGAGCTGGAGTCTCTGCAATTTCCTTGGTCTTAAAAGTTGCAATGTGGCTGCCTTGTATCCAGCCATCACATCGAAGTACAAAACATGGTGGGATCCAGCTGAAAAGACAAAAAGAAAGGCTGCAGAACAGGAAGGTGACTTGGGATCAGCCTGACAAGGAGACGCAGAAGGAACCTAGGCATCAGATCAGCAAGAGCTCATACAGAGGATCTAATATAGGAAGGAAAAGCAAGGAGGCCACCCTCCTGAGCCCCAGACTCCCAAAAGGAGTCTGGCCCAGAACAAAATCTGCAAAGAAGTCTGTGTGGCTCAGAGAGCCTAAAGGCCTGGGGCTGGGAATTCTGATTTCACCAGAAGGACAGTGGGGAGCCACAGAGGGTTCAAAATAGACATGTGACTTGGGAAAGATCCTTCTGGTGACTTAGAGGGGAGCCGAGGGGAGCAGAAGATATGTCCCCAAGAGCCAGGTGACAGCACCAGTGAGTGGTGGGAGGGCTGGAGGCAGGCAGGACATGGAGTGAGGGAGGACTGGCTGGGCAGGGCCCTATCCTGAGATGGGGCAGGAGGGAGTTGGGTCAGTATTGGGTGTGATTTAGAGCCCAACCTAAATGATGACTTTCAGACCCCGAACCGTGACCTAGCGCAGCTCAGCAGAGGACTTGCCCAGGCCTCTCATCAGCTACGTCCACTTCACCCCGAGAGTTCGGAGCTCCCCTGGCCTGCACCTCCACACAGCTGCACCTGGCTTGCCACACCCTCCCCAGCTGGTGCCACGGGGACCTCGCATTCGGCTCCCACACGCTCTCTGTGAGCAGGTGCTCTGTGCTCGTCCAACTCCCTAGGGATCCTCCCACCCGGTTTATCACCGGGGCTCGCGTCCACCAATCCTGGCTGGGCTGCGTCCACAGAGGTAGATGGATGTGGCAAATGCTTCTGGTGTCGTTGGAGGGTCCACTCTTTCACATAGAGCCCCCAACCCCCAAACTCATGAGTCGGGTTCCCTGCAAACAAAGCCAGCACCCACGGTTAAGTGACCGAGCCACAGAGCACCCTCTGGCTCCCAGGGGCCCGCGTAGGTGGGACCTGACCTCAGGGCTCCCTGGAAAGAAAAGTCTCCCAGACGAGGTCGGCTCCACATTCCACTGGCCATCGGGCTCTGGGAGGAGGGAAGGCAGGTCTGCCCGGCATGAAGGGGTCCCGGGGCACTCCGTGGGTCTAAATCAGGTCCTTATCTTTTGCTCAGGACATATGAAAAGAGGATGTTGAGATGTCTTGCTCCCAAGGATTCAGCAAGACTACATCCATCCATCATGTGTCCTGTATGCACATGTCATATATCACACACAGACGTAACGATGCCAGACCCGATGGCAGGGTCTGAGACGGAATCAAAGGGGTCAAGGTCTTCCCCCTTGGACTCACTACGGTAGAGGCACCGTGGAGTCATATTCTCTGGTTCTAATTCTAAACTTCCTGGGGGAGGAACTGCAAGGGGCCCTCTCAGCCTATAGCCTTTCCCAAAATAAATCACCAACCATTGGCGGCAGCAGGAGTTGTGGGAATGTTAAATCACTTCTGCCCTGTGTTCTTTGCCCACCCGGCCCCTAGGCAGGCCTAGTGGTGCCCCGAGTGGTAAGAAAACCCAAGCCATCTTTCTAGCGGTCACAGACTCTGGGGACCAGGCAAGCCCTGCAAGTGGGTGGGACTGGGGAAAAGCCAGGAGGGTGTGGTGGGGACTGGGGCAGCTGCTACCTACCCCAGCCAGTCACTGCCCAGGGGCACCCCAGACACTGGGGGTCTTGCCCTTGCAAAAGACTCTTGGGACCCCAAAATGGGCACATACATCCTGGTGCCATCAGGCCAGGGAAGGACCGAGCGTGCCCAGGACACTGGGCTCTCATCTGATGAGAGGGGCAGAGCCCATAGGTCTTAACAATTTACTGCCTGCCCCAGGGATGAAACTCCAAGGCAATCATATTTGTATCAAATCATACATTTCCCCCTTCTTGGCTCCTCGGTCCCTCTGCTAGTGGGGGAAACAAGCATCACGCTGTTACTCCAGAAGACACCGAGAGTTGGTTCTGGGCTCTGGGGTTCCCCAAGGCTCATGCTCAGAGGGGAGGAGGGTGCAGGGGGCTCTGGGGGAAGGTCTGGGGAAGTAAGAACATGGGCCACTCCCCGGGTGCACTTCCCCCTCCCAGGTGAGCAGAGGCTGCAGAGCAGGGACTCTCCCAGAATGGCCTAACACCACCACAGAAAGGCCCAGAAGGCCTCAGCAGTGTCACCAAGGGTGTCCACAGGGCGTGAGCGCTGGAGAAAGGGTGGATGCTGCCTCCCTGGGGGCTTCTGGAACATTCTCTGCCGTGGGTAGATGAATAGGCACTGTTCCCATCTCAAAGTCAGAGAGTGACGTTCTTCACACTGAACTGCGATGACGATGGCAAGAGTGCTGAAAATTGTTGAGTAGCACCTCAGAGGGCATCAGAACCCGCTGACCCACTGCGGGATTATCCGGGCATCAGTAATAACTGGCAGGTGGAATCCCGCCACCCCAAACAGAAACAGCCACACCCCTAAGGCCAGAGAGCCATGTCCCCTGCCCCTTCAGTCGGAACGCACTTGGCTCCAGACAGTGAAGCCAGCTCCCTGCAAGGATATGGGGAAGGAACTGCAGGAGCGGCAGTCAGGAGGTGGAGCCCACCGCTCTGCAGCTCCGGGAAGCAGCTGGCCCCTCAGGAACAGCAGCTGGCTCAAAGGTGGACACAGGAGGTGAGGTGAGGGGACGCTCGGTTCAAAAGACAGGACAGCGCAGATGACAACGCTAGAAACCCAGGCTGAACGCAAAGTCAGAGGAGGTAATGGACTCTGGTTTGGAAAACAGCTCAGCAGGTGCCCAAAAGGTGACCACCCAGGGGCTGCAGGCCCCTCCACCCCACTCTAGGTATGCACCCAAGATGGCCTGAGCTGTGCGTCCACATGGAGAGCAGGCGCCCCCAGCTCAGGGCAGCACTGTTGAGAGAGCTGAGGAGGGGAGGGCAGAGGACCATCTCCAGACAGACTCAGAGAGAGGAGGCGTGGTCCTGTGGAGGGGCCACTCCACCATGAAACGCAGGAAATGACCTCAAAGACACTCTGCTAAGTGAAAGAGGCCAAACGTAGCCACCTATTGTGTGATTCCGCGGATCTGAAATGCTTGGAACAGGTGAATCCATAGCAACCTAGTCAGTGGTTGCCAGGGGAGTGGTTACCAGGGTCTCCTTGGACAGGAAGTGACTGCTTCCTTCATGAGTGCAGGGTGTCCTTGGACAACACGAACGTTTGGGATTGGTGGAGCGGCCAGCCGCATAGCACACTGAACCCTGCACTCCACCTGGTGGACGGGGACAAACAGGGGATGCGTCAGCACTCAAGGGGGTCCTAGGGTACCCCAAGTCACAGGTAGGAAGTTCCATGGCGAGTGCCAGGGGCTGGGGAAAAGGAGGGATGGGCACTCGTGGACAGTGGGTTTAGAGTTGCATTTGGGAAGACAACAGAGTTCTTGGATGCGGGCAGCTGCCTTCCCAACATAACATGTGTGAATTAGACGCCACTAAACTGCACAAGGAGTTACAAGGGCAAATGCCCTGCGGTGTGTTTTACCACAGGAATGAAAGGTCGAGTAGAACTGGGCCATGCCCACAATTGCTCTGACCCCAGGGGGCTGGGCACAGAGCCTTCCACAGGAGGGGCAGCGGTCAGTGGCTCAGTCCCTGCTGCAGGAACACCCTGGGAGGTGCACCCATCACCCACTAAGAGGCCTGGTGGAAAACGGCCACCCTGAGTCTGAGGTCACCTGTGGAGTCCACGTCCAGATCACCAGAAATCAGGGAAAAGGAAACTGGCGAAGGACCCATGGGAATCACAGGCGCTTGGGATGCGGGTATCACACAGGACTCCGAAACTGGCCTTCCCGACAGGCCAGTGTCACGAAAACAGGGGCCGAGGTGAGTCTCTTCCAGGTTAGACACTCCAGGGACCTCACAGCCAAGGGCAATGGCTCAGCAAGGGGACGCGCCGGGAAACAGCAGCTGGAACGGACATTTGGGGACACCTGGGGAGACGCTACTGAGACTGACCATTAGATGCTTTGGTCTGAGACGTGGCCCCAGAACCTGTGTCACCATGCATGGCAGAGGGAGGCTGCAGGTGCAGCCAGGGATCCTGAGCTGGGGAGACGCCTGGCCCCACTGGTCACAGGGTCTTTACGTGAGGGAGGATGGGCAGGCAGACGCAGGGCAGGCCACCGTGACGCTGCTGACTTTGAAGAGGAGGAAGGAGCAGGAGCTGAGTGGCACCCCAGAGACTGGCAGGCCAGGTGTGGCTCTTGCCCGGAGCCTCCACAGCGGCTGGCCCTGCTGGGTTGGGCCCATGAGCCCCAGTTCAGATTTCTGGTCCCCAGAACTGTGAGATCACAAATCTCACACTACAACTGTGCCCACTGTCACAGCGGCCATAGAGACTCACACAGAGGCTCCCTGGGAACCACCTGACATTCTGGGCTATGTTCAGGAGGAGAAGGCCCTGGGGTGACAGGTCACCTGCTTGGGCAAAGCAGCTAGATAGGGAATCAGAAGTTAGCAACTGCTGGTCAGCCTGGATGATTCTCTGGTTCCACCTTCCTAATGTGTCAGAGTGAAAGGCTTATAAAGCCTCATGAGGAAACCTGGTCTGGACCAGGAAGCCGGGCCATGGGAGGGGATGGGGGTGTCCCATCTTCAAGGGTGCCCCCTGCACCCCACCACGGCTCTCGCAGGACCTCCAGGGGCCTCGAGCTGGCCCTCCCTCCTCCATCATTGGCTGCTCCCTCCTGGCCAGGCTTCCCATTGGCACAGGCGTGGACTGCCCTGTCCCCTGTCCTTCAAGCCACAGTCCCCTCTGGCTCCACGGGGCAGGCAGGTCCTCAGGGGAGTCTCCCCACTTGTAGTCTCATTTCTCTGGCTCTCCAACATGCTCTTCAATCCCCTTCAATAAGACGCCTGTCCCCAGTGTCCCTCAGAAACTGTCCCTGGCAAAGTGGACGGTCACACCTGCCTGCTGTGGCTCAGTTTCTCTGCACCTCCTCGTATGGGCTGCTGCCCCTCTGCACCGAAGCCTCTCCTCTCCTCTCCTATGTGCCGGCTCCCCTTTACCTGGGCTCTAAGTAAAGGAGACCCTGGGGCCTGGGCATGGGCTGTCCTCTATCAAAGCCCTCTGCCCTAGGTCACTGTTTGCTGACATCCTCCAAACATACACACATAGTGAGCGCCTTCCCGTGAGCCCCAGCCAGGTGTGCCCAGCAGGTGTGCCCTGAGGGCTTCTGCTCATCTGCTTGATGGGCGGTAGACATTGCAGATGTAATGGCTGCAGCGGGCAGAAAGGTGGTCCCCAGAGACATGTCCACCCAGAACCTGTAAAGCACAGCTTATCTGGAAACAAGGTCGCTGCAGATGTGACTAAGTGAGGGCCTGAGATGAGACCGTCCAGGATTGGGGTGAACCCTGAACTCAATGGCTCGGAAACAAGACACACGGCACCACGAAGAAGAGGTCACGTGAAGGCCGAGTCAGAGAGTAGTGTCACAGCCACAAGCCCAGGGACAGAAGCCCCTGATGCTGGAGGAGCAGAAGGCTCCCGCCCCAAACCCTTCAAGGAGGGTAGCGCAGCCCTGCGGTCACCTCCATGCAGACCGTGAGAAAGGAAGCTTGCTGTTGAAGTCACGGAATTCATATGATTTGTGACGGGCCACAGGAGACAGAGAAGGCTTGGTTCACCCCCATCTTCCGCTTCTCCCTTCTCAGTAAGCGGCACACCATCCCAAGCTGCTCCAAGGACACGTCTTTCCCAGCCCAGCTTCACCTGCCCCCTCCCCATACCTCTGGCCTCCGTCCCTCTGCCCATCCCCCACCCCACCCCACTCCTGGCCTGGTCATCGTCCTCTCCCCGCTGGACCGCAGCAATCTCCTGTAGTTGGCCTAAAGGTTCCCACTCTTGCCTCCTGCTGACTATTTTTTCTTTATGTTTTTTACTATGGTTTCTTTGTTGACTCATAAGTTTTTTTCTTAATGTTTATTTTATTTATTTATTTTTATGTGGTGCTGAGGATCGAACCCAGCACCTTTGGGTGCTAGGTGAGCGCTGTACCGCTGAGCCCCAGCCCCACCCCCGCTCCTGCTGACTATTGTCTGTAAAACACAGCTTGTAATGCCAGTGACTTGGGAGGCCGAGGCAGGAGGATGCAAGTTCCTCTCTGGCCAGGCCAGCCTTCTCACCCCTCTGTCCTCCACCCCTGCCACCACTCCGCAAAGCTGACCTTCACCTTGGGCTTGGCCTCTGACTTGCTGGACCACTGATCTGCATCCAGAGAAAGAGTGAGTAGTTCTGAGCCTGCTCTGCACGTCCCCCTTGCCCAGAAGGTGCCCACCCACTTGCCCTTGCAAGGACACTGAGAGGCATAGGAGGAGACACACCAGCTGTGCCCACCCTGGCTACAGATGTCCAAGTGGAAAGTGGTCCTTGTTGGTCCGGCCAGGGACTGTTACACAGCACTGCCTGGCCATGGCCACTGCTGCAGCCTCGGGGCTCAGTGGACCTGCCTCACCGTCCTGCCTTACCCACCTTTAACCTCTGCTTCCTCCTTTGGGAACTAAGCTGTCACATGCCAGTGGCTTCTGGAAATTTCTAGGGCTGCCCAGGGTCCTCCGGCTCCTCAGGTTTCAGCTCCATCTCATCTGCTCTGGACAGCCACCTGGCCCTGTCCCCTGCAGCACTGCCCACTGTGGCTCTCTGCCCATCGCTGTGGGTCCTTCCCATAGAGCCCAGCTTCATTATCCTCCCAGGACTGTCCCATCATTGCCCCAAGCCATCAGCTCTGTGAGGGCTGCTCTCTGGGGACTTTAACTGATGTCCACAGTAAGGACATAGGGATGTGTCCCCACCTTCTAAAGAGAGGGTCTGCCACTCAGGTAACAAGTGGAGCGGGCTGGGGAGGGCGCAGAGGGGTCAGCCCCTTGGCCCTGCAGGGCAGCCCTGAGCAGGGAGGGCCCCCTGAGAGGGAAACACTGGGTTCTTCTGGGCTTTTGAGAACTGTAGAGGAGACTGTCGGATCTGGCACCCTCAGAGGCAGAGGGGAAGCTCGAGCCAGGGCATGGGCATGGGCATGGGCATGGGCAGAGGCGGGGAGAGGGTGAAACCATTTCCTGGTGGGACCCACCCGAGGACCTGGCCTGGAGGAGAGTGGGGGGCTCCGGTGGGTCACCCTGCTGAGAAAACTCCACCCCTGCCCAGGGACAGGGCTCCCCACAGCAGTCCCTATTCGTCTCCTTATCAAAGCTGGGTAGGGGCCTTGGTTCCCCCAGCCCCAGCCCCATCTGTGAGGTGGGAAACACAAAATCTCAAGGGGTATTACAGAACCAATTAAAGAATCGAACACTTCATAGCACAGACATAACCAGGCCTGTACATGTCTTCATTCCTCCCCTGCAATTCTCAAGCCCCACCTGAGGGGAGCCAGGTACAAAAGGTACTGCCATTCGCAGGAAGTTGGAGATACATCATGAATTGCTTGAAGGAAAAATTTGGTAAAAACCGTAATTCCGAGGTGTGCTCCTTTTATATCTCAGTCCTTCTGCCCGTACATGGCTGGGACATTGCTGGAGAGGAATAAGGCTGAGGGTTGTGAACTTCAGAATTCCTAAGACAGTGCTCTTCCTTCTCACCTTCCTTGGTCACCCCTTCTGGGTGGCAGAGACATTAATTAAAATGCTCATTAGAAGTAAAAGAAAGAGCACAGATTTTTCCCCGCCATGGAGGGGGGTGAGAAATAGAATTTGCCCCTAAAACTTACTAGCTCTTGCCCCACAGGCCTGTAGTCTCTGCTTCCAGGGAGGCTGAAGCAGGAGGATCACAATTTCAAGACCAACCTGGATAACTTAGCCAGACCCTGTCTCAAAATAAAAATAAAAAAGGCTAGGGGTACAGTCCAGTGAAACCCTGGGTTCAGTCCCCAGTGTGGAAGGGGAGCGGGAAAGAGCTGGCTAGCTCTCACCCCGGGCCCTGGAGGAGGACTTTGGAGTCAATTGGAGAACCCAGTGCCCAAGTTTTTAGACTACCAGTTTTATGTGGAAATACTACTCACATAAAGCTTTATATAAACATTATAAGCTTTTTATAAACATTATAAACTATGAAAATATCCAGAGAGCAGAAGAGAATCAAGAGTGGGAAGCTCTTGGGGCACAAGTGTCCAAATCGGAGGAGAAAAGCGACGCAGGACCTTCAAGTCAGGTTAATAGCAAGTTTCCGGCTCCGTGAGTCATTTGTGGTCTCGTTGCGCCACCTGGCGGCCGCCAGGGCCGACGCATCCCCCACCTGTGGCAGCGGCGAGCAACAGCGCCACCTATCGGGAGCCGGTAGCTAGTCGGCCCGGGAGGGGTTTCCTTCCAAATCCAGGATCAAGAGAGAAAAAAGGTGTTCCCTAGTGGTGGCTGTGTTCCCTAATGGTGGCTGTCTTCCCTCAGGATCCGGAAGAAGTGTCTATGGGGCCTGAGCACCTGCCCATAGGTCCTGAATCCTGCACTCCCCACTGGTGCCCAGCCAGGACTCTGGCCGGGCACTTCCTCCATGCTTTGAAAATAAGTGTCAGCATTTTCTGAATGTACAAGTGGGAAAGGGGGCTCAGAGGAGAAAGCAGGGCCAGGAAGACCCACCAGCAATATCCAGCCTATCCTCCAGAGGGGTGTGGGACAGAGTTCACCAGCCCCATAGAGAAGGGGCAGTGCTGTGAGCTGGCACAGTTAATGCGGGGTCAGTGACCTCTTGAACAAACCCTCTCTAGGTTCGGTTGCAGACGGTCTGCTTTCCAGGGTTGTTGAAAAGAATGAACGAGAGAATGAGGTGGACACCTGGGAAAGTGTTGGGTGGGGCGTGCTGTGGCTTGCCAACTTGGCAGAGCCGGAGCAAGGGGTTTCTTTGTCCTTCCTTTCCTTTTTGACATCATTTTTTTAAGAGTGAAAGGGAGATACGTTGTTAGAATCGCCATGACAATTCCCCTCCTAGGTGATCACCTGAAAGAGCTGAAAGCTGGAACGAGCCATCAGTAGTGGACATCACGCTCACCGCAGCTCTACTCCTAGTAGCCAAAAGGTGGAAGCAACTGAATGTTCCCCAGCTGATGAATGCATGAATAAAATGGGGATCATAAAGGGGAACAAAATACTAAGCTGTGATGCAATGTAGGTGAACCCCCAGGACACTATGCTAACCTCAGATACAAAAGGCCTCCCTGGTGTGATTGATTCACTAGAAATATCCCAAACATGAAAATCCATTCAGGCAGAAGTGGACTGGCGGTTGCTGAGGGCTGCAAGGAGCCTTCAAGGTGTGGCTGGAATATTCTGGAATATTTTCTGCTCCCCAGGGTGGTGCCGCAATGCTTGCACCACATGTGGTGCACTGAAGGCCATCAATGGTAAATTTTGTGTGTGTTGACACAGTAGAGAGAAGAGATACCATCTTTCACAATTCACAAGTCTCTATCCCAGGATTTCCCTGAAGCAAGTGACGCTGGGGTTCAGGGCGCATCTTGCACACATCAGCCTTCATGATCCACCCAACGTGCACAGGCGTTGGGTTGGCCTCTCTTTAAAACTGCAGCTCAGTGCACACACACATTTCCTGGGCAACTAGTTCTCTTAATGACACGTCACAGATGCCCCTCCTGCCTTGGCCTATACATACACAGCAGCTGCTAAATGTGCCCCCACGTCCCCCTGGTGGGCATTTGGAGTGTTTCCAGGCCTTGCTGCCAGAACAGCTGTTATGAGCACTCACAAACATGCCCCTTATGTACAAAGGCCTGGTCTCTGTAGGATGATTGACACATGAGGGGTGGCTCGGCCCACTTGCCAGGTTCTAAACATATTGACTGATCGTGATCCTGCAAGGATGTAGGACCTGACCTGCTCCCCCCGTTCGGGGTCAGGACACTTCCAGGCATGCTCACACCCACCACAGCCCAGGCATAACCAGTATTAACCATATTTCAACTGTAAATTTGGAATGCACACCCACCAAATGGGTCGAGAGTGACATCGCGGTGACACGTTGGGGTGTTCTCTTTGGCAGGTGGTGTGGTAGAGCTTCTTGTTACCCTGGGTGGGCTTACTGATTCCTTTGGGATGTCATGAGAGCTGTGTGTGTGATATGTGTGTATTCCCCCTCTGGACAGTTTTGTGGTTCAGGCAGAAATATGTGGCTGCCATCCCCCCATGTGATCCCACCTTTGAGTTTTCAAAGTGGCGCAGACTGCAGCATCTCTGACATTTGCAATGAACACAAACACCGGTGTTTTTCTAAATGTTAATGAGTGTCTGTGTCCCCTGCTGGAGGCTGCCGTAGTTGGTGCGCACTGCGGAGGCAGAGCTCAGCGACTGGAATTTTCCTCTCGCCTTAGAGATTATTTTCCTCTCCTGCAGAACTGGTCCTGGAGTTTCAAGTTCAGAGCGCAGTCTGCAAGTCGCTGACGAAGGCCTCCACTTCATATCAAAATCAGCAAGTCGGAGGGAAATTATTCATCTCCCACTTTGGGAATGATTAGTTCCGGATGGAGACTCTCATTGTATAAGGTTTGCTGAAAATGTATGAGGCTCTCTGGAAACAGAGAGTGTATTGATTCCCAGTGAGTAAACATTTTAAGCAAATTAAGTGGCAGTAGTAATAATAATAATGGCTGACATTTTTCAATTGTCTGCTCTATGCCAAGCATCTAATCCCTCCAGTGACAACAGGAGACAGGTGTCATTACCTCAAAGTAAAGATGAGGAAACCGAGGCTCTGACAGGTGATACTGCCTGGCCCAGAGCCACACGGTAGGAGGCAGAGGGACATTCTAACCAGATCTACCAGGCCACAACCCCTGGTGCTTCCTATGGCACTGCAAGACCAAGGGTCAGACCAGGGGTCTGAGAACACAGTCCACACTGGTCATTTCACCAGCAACACCAGGTTGGGAAGGAGCAGGTGACGTTCACTCCCAAGGCCACACAAGTAGGAAGAGGGAGAGAGGAATGGAAACCTGGCCTACAACACACGGAATACATGGCAATGGTACCAGGTGCCACAGAGCAGCATTGCCCATGGGAGAGCCTGGTCAACCGTTCATCTGAAAGGGTCTAGCCAGGGCCAAGTGCCAAAGAGCAGGTGATGTCCAAGAGACCCAGGGTGCTCAAAGGTCTAGCGGGTCAGCAGGGTAGAATAGCACCTCTGTAGTGATACCTGGAATGGAGGCCACATGGAGGCCAAGTGGGAAGGATATTTAGGTCACTGTCTAAGACCTAGAGTCTGCTCACTGCTTTTTAATTTCCATCACACTTTCACAAGGAGGCAACTTGCAATTACACACGACATAGAGGGAGGTTACATGGAGGGGGAAAGGCCAGGGGGCAGGTGTGCTCCAGGTGGACACTGGCCTTGGTGGAGCATCCCAGCCGCCAAGGAGATGGAAACAGAACAGTGATGCACCCGCCTCCTCATCCTCTTGCAGCCCATGTCCAGCTCTGCTCAGGGCTACAGGTGAGCAGCGTTACTGGCAGTGATGAGACGAGGGGAACCCTCCTGTGCCTCCAAGAGAGGCCAGGTCAGGCAGCCACATCTCCCGGGGTGCTGAGCTGAGTCCAATTCCAGTGGTCACAACTTGAGAGCCCAGGAGAGGCCCTGATGGGTCTCCTCTCTTCTCTCAGACTCCAGCCAGGTTCCCAGTTATGCTCTCGGACAGCAGTGGCATCCAGCACCCTCATGGACCACGAACAAAGATCTCCTCCACACTTCTCTATAGGAGACCCTTGTCTCAGAGCAGCGGGGCCCACCATGGCAGAACTGGCCAGATGCCACCTGAGGCCTGCGCTGGCCCAGCCGCGCAGGTGGCCCCTCCTGCTGGAGATTGAAAGGCCAGCACTCCATGTGCAAAGGTGCATGGGAGCTCCTCTCCAAGGAGCTCCACTTCCTCTGCACATAGAGGGGTGGCCCAGCTGGCCCATGCAGACCACAGCTGCTCCGCCCTCTCCAGGGCCTGGACCTACAAGGATTTTAAGGTCCCACCAAAGTGTTCAGGATCAACTCTCCCCCAATTGTTGTTTGCTCCCTAAGCATGAAAACACACAAAAAATTAACATTTAATGAATTAACTACAAGATGCAACATATAGACGAGTTGCAGCTTTAAATTTTGTGATTATGAACGTATTTCTTATGCTACACGATTCGGGCTTGTTCCCAGGTGAGATGCAGGGGTTGGTTTGGGTTTTTGGGTTTTTTTTTTGTTTTTTGTTTTTGTTTTTTTTTTTCTTTTTGGTGCTGGGGACTGAACCCAGATCCCTGCACAGACTGAGCTGCACCCCAGCTCCAACACAGGGTGTTAGATTGCCTACAGAGAGGAGCTCTCCCCAGGCCCCAAGTGTGCAAATGACCCTGCCACAGACTGAGCAAACTGGCACCGCAGAGAGTGAGTGTGCAACTTGCCCTACACCTGGCCAAGCACCTAATTGAATTGGGGGCAAGTGAAGCTACAGCACTTCCTCCCAGAACTGTGGGTTCAGGTGCCAGGCAGCTGTCTCTCCCAACAACCAGGACAGCCGAGCAAAGCTACTGCCAGACGCGGACCTGGAGTGACGCCACCTTTTAAGTTAAAAGGCGCACGAGTCACACCTCCGCACACCTCATTAGCTAAGTGCACTGACCCGTTGGATTGGGGTGACTTAATATCTGCCTATTGACTTTAGGGAACGTCTGCCAAACACAAGATCTCAGCTTGGACGTGGCTGACGCGAAGCTATTTCTTCCTGACTCTTATTTGTCAAACAGGTTGCTGAGCTGGGCAGGCCACGTAGAGGAGTACAAGACCCCAGCGTCAACAAGACCTTGCTTGCTGTGACAGCAGGAAATGTGGCCCATTAATTTAAAAGCCAAATCCGGTTTCTGGGATGTAAGTGGGAAGGAAGGGCAGCCAGGACACACAGTCATTTTCCATCACCGCAAAGATAGCCCCTCGATTGTCAGGAGACCTTGGCCACAAGTTCGGATACTGGAGGTGGTGCTGGAATATAGGGCTTCAGGAAAACGTAAACAGCCACGGGTGGGTGGGGCAGCAGGTGCATGACACGTGGCACCTTGTGAGCATCCTGGCCGTTCCCTGGCAGTGGCTCAGAGCTATGCATGGTCCCACGGGTCCTTAGGTTGGTTCCCAGGAGGAGCAGATGAGCTGGACAGCACACAGGGTGTGTGGGTGCCTCAAATCTTCTCACTCTTTCTGTACCATGCCGTCTTCCCCCAAAATTCAAGCCAACATTTAAAAACCAGAAGTTATCTTTTCAAAAAGTCAGGTTTCTGCCCTAGAAAGCTCTAGAACCACCGAGCAGCCTTGGGCTTGAATTTCTACTGTTGCTGGGTCCCGGTGCCCTCTGCAGACCTTCTCTGTTTACTTCCAAGCCCAGGCCCCCATCTGCAGGGCAGGCGCGGCTGCTGCAGGCCCACTCCCAGCCTGACCGAGGTGGCCTGAGTCGGGCGCAGACACTCAGGGTGTCTGCCTGCCTGCAGGGAGGCTGTGGGGCTGGCACTGGCCACAGCAGAAACCAGGCTCTGTCCTGTGTGAGCTCACTCGTCTCCCACCACCCTCCACCGCACCTTGCTGAGGTCCTGAGGCAGCCACGTGGGAGAACCAAGCTCCCCCCTGCTTGGCTTCTGTCCCTCAAACATGGCTTGGCCACGCTTCCTGAACACCCCTAGCCAGGGAGCGCCCAGCTGCAAGGATCTCACGCACTGAACCCTCGCGACCTCCCGACAGTGGCGGGCACTTGCTTTGCAGAGTGACAGTCGCGCTCATTACTGTGATCCGTCCTGGACAGCGCTGCCCTGAACAGCCTGGGTGGGGGGTCTGTTCCTGTCACCCCCTGCCTCAGCATGACGGGACACGAGGCGCAAACAGCTTAGAATTAAAGGCCGTGCGGGCCTGTGGGTCTGTAATGGGTCAGAACATGCGCAGGAACACGCGGCCCCGCCACCCCCTCCCCAAGTCACCCTCCCTCCAGCAGGACGGTGAACTCCGCGTCTGAGTCTGGCTCATCTCCCCTTCCCCACCCTGGCGAGCACTGCCGGGGTCCCACGGGGTGACCTCTGCCCAGGCGCCGGGGTCAGCTTTGGTGTGCAGACATCTCCAGGGGAGCTAACTTGAGGTCTTCCTGGAGCCCAAGCTGGAGCACATCCTCTGGAAGACCTGCCTCAGGATCAGGTCCTTGATGTGCATCTTCCCCGTCCCCTTGGCCAGCCAGTAGAGCAGGAACAGGCGTTGCTCCCCGTCAGCTTGTGGTTCATGCAGCGGGCAATGGAGATGGGGGTCTCCCCCTTGGCGTCCTTCTCCTGGATGGGGGCCCCGTGCTCCAGCAGGAGTTTCATACAGTCCAGCCGGCCCATGGCCACGGCCACGTGCAGGGGAGTCCTGCCCAGGGGCGTGCTATCCAGGAAGTTGGTACCTGTAAAATGAGAAAGCCGGGTCAGCGAGGGCCACTCTCCCTTAGAGACAGTTGGCACCAGGAACACAAAAGGGGCAGGACCGGGCACTGCTGCCCTTCCAGCACCCCTCAGCACCAGCCTGTCCCCTCCTGACAGCCAATGTCTTTCCACAGTGCCATGTCATCTCCCACTTAGACCTCATCATGGCAATCCCCCTGCTGTGGGGTCAATGTCTTGATCTTTGCTGCTCTCTCACCCGTAATCCCCCAATCAGTGCAGCACCAGCCCCCCACATTCTTCCTCCATGACCCTGCCCACAGTGGAGGGTCTAATTTCACCTACCTTCTGTCTTTACCCTTAAACCCTGCTCTGCATCCTGCCCCCGGCCCTTTGTACAAACTGTTCCTGTCACAAACAAAACTCTTGCCTGTTTTCCCCCAGTCCTGGGACAACTCTTATCCTTCTTAAGTGTTCCATTCACCTTCCTGGGAAGCCCTCCTCAGCTCCCCTTCCCCACAGCACCCCTTCATGAATTCAGCAGACATCTGCCACCTTTAAAATACCCCCATGTGACTGACCATGGAATTAATTATTTGTAATCTGATAACTTCCCCAGTGAGCTCCATGAGGGTAGAAGATACTCATTTTGATCACTGCTGTTTTCACCCCAGGCACGTAGCTCGGGCCTGGAGGAGACAGGCACTGGGAAGTGACGGACGACCAGCAGCCTGACTCATGGACAGATCTCCCTTCGATTGAATGTCTCACTGTCTCCCGAAGATGGACGGGCTAATGGCAGGTGTCCAGTGTGGACTTGTTGAATCGAATCAAATTCTGGGTAACAAATATCATGACACAGAAAACAAGGCAATTCAATTAAACTCGGCTGACATTTCCGGGGCCTGTTTTCATGAGCTATGGCTGGCTGGTGAGGTGAAGTCTCCATCAGACTCTGGATGGTGGAGTCCACCCCACATGCCTCCTCCCAGCAGCGTCTGCAGAGGACAAAAAACTTTGCAAAGCCAGCTGTCATTTTTTTAACTGGTGCCCTCAAATACATCACGGTTCCATCAGAGTGAAAATGACTTTTCATGAGCTTAAAGGACTGCTGGGCTGTGAGAAGCCATATTTCATTCTTCAACAGGAAAGAGGCAGTGGAGGAAGGCAGAGGGCACAGTCGCCAACCCTTGCCCAGCTCAGAGGTTCATGTGCCCGACACGCAGCCCAGTCATCTTGCCCAGGAAACCCGGGCTGCTCTCCACCATGCTTGGTGGAGTGGGGATAATAGAGGAGCTGAGAGGAGGGGTCTGACATGGAGCCTGCCCGTCAAGCCCACGCGGCCTCGCCAGCCTCCTCTCCCCAGGGCCCTGCAGCTCTTGCCTACAGGATTCCAATCTTCTGCATCTCAATCATGAGCACGCCCCCCCACACAAAATACCCTGTGTCAGAGGAGGATAAAGAGTACTGCTGCAGAATCTCAAGCAAAACCCTTCAGTTCAGAGGAAATGCGGGCTCCCTGGGGACAGACAGAACAATGGTCACCCCTAAGTGGAGACAAGAGTGAGAAGAGTCTGGGGAGAATGTCACCAGAGGAAGTAACTGCAAGACTTGCAGAAAGAAGGCAGGGCCCGTCCGAGGACCACCCGTGGGCCAGGCCACCTGGGATGTTCCAACTGCAGGTGGGACTAGAATTGTGCAGACAGTGTGGCCATGTCCCCAGCAGTGTTCTGGTTGGTCTCCCTGCAACAGCAGCATCTTCCAGGGTCTGGCCTCGACAGCCTCTGCCTGGCATGAACTGAGACACTCCCAGACACCCATGGAGGCCTGGCACGGACCCAGCTCTGTGAGTGACAGGAATCAGACCCAGAGAATCAGCACTTGAAGGATCCAGGAAGACCAAGATGCGGTCCCCCGAGACTCTCCAAAGTACCATGCTTTCTGCCCAGATTACCTTGTTCTAGAAGGTACTACACCACGTCACAGTGACCTCTGTGGGAGGCAATGTACAAGGCCACAAATGCTCTCTGGGATGTCCACCACTTCCACTTCTCACCCTCCAAGTAGCATGAATTTGCTGTTCGGTAGAAGGAATCTTCAGTGATTCTGAGACAGGACAGCTGGGGGAGAGAACACAGACTGTTACTCTGGGAAGTGCAGTAGGTGCAGTCAGAGGCTGAGGGTGGCTCAGGAAAGGTCTGTCTGCTTGACCCACACCAAGGTGCATGACGGGAAAGGAGAGGGCAAGAAATGGTAGGAAGCCAGGGAAGGGTGGTGGGGGACACTCTTCAACGCCCCGTGGGTGTTCCCTAGACAAAATCACCATCCGTCAACTTGGGGAGGCAGGAACATCCCAGTCGATGTTTTAACGAGAGCAAATAGCTTTTTTGGTGGCCAGAGGAAGGTAGTTGTGGCCTTAACAAAGACACCAACCAGACGGCAGCCCAAGGGGGAAGTCTCCTCGAGACGGCCCGAATTCTGTCCTCCTGTCCACTTTGGTGCCCAGTGCCTCTGTGGAGTACTCTGAACCCCTCTCACAGGGGCCCTGTCATATGGTCACCTCATGGAACATGGGAGGAAGGCTGCAGGATCCACAGGAAGGACTCTGCCCCAGACATCAGGGCCAGGTAGGGAACAGCACAGGAGACAGAAGTGACAGACATAAGGACATGGGTCTGCCGCAGTTCTGACTCGAAACCCCAAACAGGAGAGAGAGAACCCTACATCGTGGCGAGAGCCAGAAAGCTGAGCCCAGACCAAACTGCTGGCAGCAGAAGAAAGGCCCAGGGATGGGGATGCTGGGACACAGAAGGGACAGCAGCAAGGACGGGTCTGGAGGAGGATTGCAATGACCGGGATGGGCCACCCTTCCTGCCAGGGCCTGCGGCCGGCCCTTGCTTGGCCACAGCCCTGCAAGGGAACTGCACCCTCTCCCCCTGAATCTGATCCACAGGAAAACATCCACCAACCCCCGTGTCAGCGATTCATCTTCTCTGATGGGTAAACATCCTGGTCTTTGTCCTTCCCTCCCACCCAGAGTCAGCTGAGTGCCCCACGGGGGAGGCCTGGCAAACAGTGGGTCCTGCTGCCATCCAGGGTGCTGTGGGTGCCCCCCGGAACTGGGTCACCTCCCGCTCACCTGGGCACGGCTGCAGCAGGCAGGCAAGGCCCAGAGCTCTGGAGCCCTCCACCAGGGTCAAGTGACTCTCAACCTCAGAAGGCAAATGGACGTATGCGCTGCCTTGATTGTGGGGGGTGAGGGATGAGTGGGTCCCTAAGCCATAAATAAGTAAAGGCCGTGGAACTGTGCTCCCCGAGAGTGAGGGGAAGCTCCTGAAACAGTGTGCCATCATGGGGACCAAGGTCCTCATCTTTCTTCCTTTCTCTGAAGCCTCCACTCAAACCCGCACAATAAAGATTGTCGCTCTGTGCAACACCCCTGGAAAGAAGCGGGAAGCACCTTACTGAGGTCCCCTTCCATGGCTGCCAAAACCAGTTCTATCCAGCCATTATAATGCCAAATGCTCAGGGAAATCACTCCTCCGGGCATGACGTCATGGAACTTGAGGGTGCCGTCATCTATCATATCTCCTGTGGGGAGCAATGTTTCCTTTTAAAAAAACTGGGCATTAAAGAAAACTTATTACATTGGCTAGGAGATTATCTGACCTTGGGAATCGCAAAGATAATTTTAGAATCTTGAACAAAGATCTCATTTGATGATTCCGCATGAGCCTGTTGTCGTTAATGCTTTTTAGAAAATTAATTTGGCTCAGCTAGGATTGAAGCTGGACCAAAAACACAATGGCAACCATTTATAAAATTCTGCAATTATAGCTTGTCCTGTTGTGAAAAAATACATGAGTCAGTAAAGATGTTTTATGAGGCAAACTCTTACAAAGAGAACTACTTAAACTTGAGACAACTATGTATTGCGGTAAAATGCACTTACACAAGTTACATACATTTAACTAAAAGACCAGCTCTGGTCAATGTTGTCATTTGCTAACCAAAGAGGTGACAGTGAACAAAAATTGTTGGATTCACATGACGACCCTGGGCAGGGTTTCTCCATGCTGGCACACCTGCCATTTTGAATTTGAGTGCTCTCTGCCCTGTGCACTTAAGGACGTGAGGCAGACTCCCTGGTCTCTACCCAAGGGGATCAGGAGCCCCTGCACCTGGTTCCCATAGTCAAAAACGTCTTCAGGTGTTGCCAATGGCCCCGGGGGACAAGATCATCTCAAGGCAGTCCCATGGCCACATAAGGAGCAAATATTGACTTTCACTGTGCTGGGTCTTGGCGTGTTTGAGCTCCTAAGCCTGTCATCACCTGGCACAGAGGCTTATCCACGTGAAGGACACAGGGTGGGTCTGTTCTAAGTTCACAGATCCAGGCTCTGGGGAAGACCATCGGCAGTGGTAACATGAATATTAATAGAGAGCATTTTTTAGATGGTTCAAGTTGTATTTGGTTGACCTTTTCAAATGCATGCGTTTTCTCGCGTTGACCATCTACAGTCTCAAGAATGACAAGTGTGCCTCGGGTCTGCCCATGCCAGGCCGACGCACATTCCCAGGGAGTGGAGCTCACTGGTCTGCTGGGATCGGGTGGCAGGGACCCCTGTGGGCCTGTGTGTTCAGTCCTTCAAAGTGAGTGCCTTGTGCCTGCACTAAGTTCTTTGATCCTCTCGACAACCTCTTAAGACAGGTGCACATCTGTCTGCTAGGAGCACACAGAGGCTCCCCTGGCTGGAATGGGCAAAGCCATCTGCTAACAGACTGGAGCTTTGTGGGCTTTAGGGGCACCATTTGATCACTAGAAATTCCAAAGAGTGGATGGAAGTGGAGGATAGTGACTAACCAATCTGTTCATCGGGGTCCTGTCTGTGGCTGGAACACAGAGGATCTTTAGCAATCAGTCTAAGACAACTCGACATCCAGACAGCTCTGAGACACTGAGGAAAGCTGTGCTCCCTGGCAAAGGCGGGCAGGTGACACATGCAGAGCACGCCCCTTGACAGGCAGACGGCCGGGCCTTAGGCACTATCGCCAGCTAAGTCAATCAGCAGAGTTGCCCAAGGATAGGAAGGGCGCCCCTCGCCTCACTCGCTGACTCCCTGACCACTTGCTTGGATGGGATGCTCACACACGATCTCATTCGCTCTTCCCTCTTCCTCCTTCGCAGTGGGCAAGAGTAGCATCCCCAGATTATAGACAGTAGCCCAAATTTCTCATAACACTGAAGTAGTACCATCTTCTCTCTCGTTTGCCATCTACAGGAAGGACCACGCAACAGAGAGAGGTCATGCTCCGTAGCAGTTGCTAAGTGGCTGCTGAGTAACAGCTCTGTGACATCAGTGTTAACTCACCCCATCTCTCTCTTTCCCTCTTAACTCTCTTGAATTTATTGCTCAGCAGGGCTCATCCGTGAAAATAAATGAACAGAAGGGGTCCAGACATTTGTAGTTGGAGATACATAATTTTCAAATTACTTGTGGGGGACCCTTAATCAGTCCTTCAATGATTCACCGTCGTTCTTAACATGTGAGGTACACTCTAGGCTCGAGACACTCTTCCTGCTAAATAAGGCCTTGAAAATGCCCAAGAACATCTTTTGAATGTTCCTGCAGAAAAATAAATATGCCATGGAAAAATGTTGAACCTACTTTAAAGAGTGCAAAAGCGTCCGTTTGGAGTTTCCTGAGTCATTCCTGTCCATGGGGGAACAGCACGGAGAATTCCAGAGCTAATGGGGCTCTGCTTTACGGATTAGGAAACTGAGCCCAGAAGGGCAGTCCAGGAGCTGGCTGGTGGAGACAGGCTGCTCTCAGGTCTCGTCTCCATCGCCTCCCGGCCCTGCAGTACAGCTGCAGTCTCTCTGCAATATTGGCTCCTCACATCTCTGTGCAGCAGCCCAGAGATTTTTTTTTTAATATCTTCATTTTCTTGAAGTGTTTTGCGTTGATTTCAACCAGGTGGGGAGATGATGGATCTCAGGGGCTTTGATCCTGTTCTCATATTCTAAATACTGTAGGGAATCGGGATAGGGAAACCACTTCCTCAGGTTGAGGGAAGGAGATGAGTGGAGGGAGACCTGAGCCGTGGGGTCTTTGGCCTCCCCCAGGTACCTACCTTCCACATGGGATCTGTATGGACAAAGGGTCTTTGGGGGTCCTGCTTTAAGCATGGTGAGCTTCGGATACTGAGTTCTGATTCCGGTTGGGCTAGCTTTGAGCTCCTAGGCAAGAACACAGCTCAGAATTCAGGATTCTGATACAGACTGGGTTAGAGCCAGTACTGGGGTTCAAATGTGGACATGGTTTGCTTTGAGTTTTGGGGTCCTGATAAGGATAGAATTTGCTCTGGATTTGGGATTCTGATGCAAACAAGTTTTGCTGTTTGTTTAGGAGTCCTGGTTTGGGAAGGGTCTTTTGTATGGTATTTGGAGTCCTTGTATGTCCAGGACTTGTTTTGGGATTCGGGGTTCTCATGAAGCCCGTATAGTGTGGAAACTGTAGGTTAGGAAATCAGGCAGGTGTACACTGAGATTTGGGGTCTTGGTGATAGGATCTGCTCCAAGATTTAGGGTTCTGACTGAATTTGTCAGGGTTTGGTCTATAATTGGGGATCCTGGTATGGGTGGGTTTAGCTAAAAGAATCTGAGTTTCAAATATAAGCATAGTTTGCTTTTGAGTTTTGGGGTCCTCATACAGGCAAAGCTTGTTTTGAACCTTGACTTCCTGACATGGACATGGTTGACTTCAACCTTGGAGAGTTGGGGTAGCTGTGATTTCATGGAGGTTTGTGGGTTCAGTACGGGGATATTTCACTTGAGTTTTGGGGTCCTGTTGTAGGCAGGATTTGTCTCATTCTTGGAAATCTTCTGAGGACACTTTGCCTGGATTGGGGTTCCGATGCGGTCATGGTAACCTCAGGGACTAGCTTTAAGATGTGGGCACAGCTGGCTTTGGGTTTGGGGGTCTGGATGAGGACAGGGTTTGTCTGGGGCTTTGACAAAAGTTGTTGATGGTCTGGGGTGTGGAGATAGAGATGGCTTGCTGGAGACGGGATTTAGAATCCAGAGTTTTGGGTAGAGTCTGCTCTGGGATTTAGGATTTCTTGGACACCAGGGCAGCTCCAGGATCTGAGGGGCAAATGTGACAGTGCTTGCAGAGAGATCATGGGATCCTGAGGGAGCAGAGTTCTTCTCCAAGTTTGGCACCCTGGTGTGGACACGGCTGTTGGAGGATTCAGGTTCTGAAGGTCACATGACTCTCTTGGGGAATTGGGGCTCAAGATCTGGCCAAGTTTGACCTTGGTTTTGGGGTCCTGAGGTGGGTAGGGTTTGTACTGAGCTCCAACATCCTTGTGTAGACATGGTTGCCAGAGGACTCCAGGTTCTGAGGTAGTACTCCAGTGTGGGGATCTGGGATTCGGTTCTTGGTTGGGGTACTGAGGTGGTCCAGGTTGGTTTGAATTTTGGCATCTTTGTGTGGACCCAGTTGCTGGAGGAGTCAGGGTTCTGAGGTAATGGTCATTACCTGAAGACTTGGGGTTCAAATTTGGCCATTTGTTCTGGGTCTTGGGGTCCTGGGATGGGTAACGCTTCACTTAGTCCTTGTGTGGACACCATTGATGGAAGTTTTGGGGTTCTGAGGTAGCAATGGTTAGCTTGGAGGTTTGGGGTTGAGTCTTGGGCATGTATGCTCTGTTTTGGGGTCCTAGTGTGGGCAGGGCTTTTTTGAGTTTTGACATCCTTGCATGGACATGGCTGATGGGAGTTTGGGGGTTCTAACATAAGGATGGTTAGCCTGGAACTGGGGCTCAGTCTTGGGCAGGTCTGCTCTGAGCTGGGGTCCCAACGTGGGCATTCAAGCTGTGGCATGCTTGCATGGACACAGTTGCTCGAGGACTCCAGTTGTGAGGTAGTCATCATTAGCCTGGGGGATTGGGGTTTCAAATTTGGCAAGGTTTTTTCTGAGCTTAGGGGTCTTGTGGGGGAAGGGTTGGAATTTTAGCTTCCTTGGACAGACCCAGCTGGTGAAGGATCTGGGGTTTGAGGCTATATTGTTTAGCTTGGAGATTTGGGGTTCAGTCATGGGCAGTTCTGTTCCGGACTGGGGTCCTGAGATCAACAGGGTTTGTCTCAGGCTTTGTGAGCTTGTGAGAACATGGCTGGCTAGGGGACTTGGGGTTCCAATGTTCACAAGTATGACATGAGGACTTGGGTTTGATTGGAGTTTGGGGTTCTGACAGGCAGATTGTCCTGGGTTTGGGGGTACTTCTGAGGATAGGGGGTTTTTTGTTTGTTCGGTTTATGGTCTTGTGTGGACACAGCTGGCTTTGGGGCATAGTTCCCTTATGAAGACATGGGGAACTTGAGGGTCTGGGCTTCTGGGGTACCTTGCTGTGGTGTGGAGATCTGGGGTCCTCCTATGAGCTGGACTTACTAGAGGTTGGCAGATGTAGTCTGACCCAGGCAGGATTTCTGTGGACTAGGGGGCCTGCTGTGAGGTCTGCCTTGAGTTTGGGTCTGTTGTGAATCCAGTGTTTGGGGCTGAAAAGTCCCTATGTGGCTAAGACCCCCAGTGGCTCTTCCATCTGGGGTTTAAAGGTGGCCAGTGTGTGTTAACACCCGGGGTACCCTCGCAGGCAGGCCTCCCTTTATAACTCAGGCAGGAGGAGTACCAGGTACCCCTCACCAGAGCTCAAGGGATGTGGGGAGGGCAGGGGCCACCTTGGTCCAAGTAGTGGAGCCCCTGGAGGTTGAAGGAGATGCCGACAATCAGGTCCAGGTCCTCTCTAAGCTCCCGCACGGTTGTGTCACCACGGCAGTTTGACACTCGGAACACCTCCCCAGTGTCCTCTAGCCACACCAACAAGAAGAAGACCTCAGGGTCCGAGTCCACCGGCTCACCCGCCTGCTGCTTGCTCTGGCTGCGGGCGCGGGCCCTGGGCGGCAAAGAGGCCTGGCTCGGGGCGCCCCCCAGCGGCCGCTCCGGTAGCGCACCGCCCGCCCCTGCCGCCCGCCGCTTGGCCCGGCCGCGCGTCCTCCCTGCTGGAGCTCAGTGGCCACGCGTCATTGCCGCCCGCCCCCGCGCGCCCCGGGCCCACGCCCCCGCCCGACTATGACGACGGGCGGCAGCGGCCAGGCACCGGGAAGGACAATGCGTGGCCTCCAAGGGCCTGAGCTACCTGACCAGGGGCTGGCCTCCGCTCGCCCCCGCCCCTGTCACCCTGGATAACAGTGTGTGTGTGTGTGTGGGGGGTGTTGCTCCTGCTGGGAAACTGTTCCCTCTCCGGGTCTGTTTAAAATACAACCTTGGCGTAATTCAGGGCAAGCCACATGGAGGAATTACGCGTGAGAAAGTCTCCACGTTGTTCAGGGGGCAGCCAGGTGCAGACCTTGGCCAGGGACCGGTCAGCATGGCAGAAACGACGTGGGCTCCCCTGAGGCCTCCAAGGAAATTCGCAAAACGACACTAAACCTCACCAACTTTGAAAATGTCCTTGAGCGCATGGAGGGAGAAAGGTGTTTCCATCAATTCACCCAGCTTTCAAGTAAACAGGAAGTTTATCTGTGGGCTCAAGTCACACTCAGCAAGGAGCCCAGGAGCAATTAACACCTACAAACAGGGGCTGGAGGGGGGCAGGGCAGAGGCAGGCAGAGGAGAGAGGAGAGCCAATAACCACCTTGGAAAATTCTGTTGTTACAAAAAAGAATCAAACCTAAGCTTTGAGATACTTTCTGAAAAGAAACTGCAGCCAGGAGAAATCTTTGCTTTGGAAAGGCATTCACATAGACAATTTTAACATACAAATTGAATTGTAAATAAAGATTAACTATTTACAGAGTCCCTAAGGGCTTCACAGGCACCTTGTGGTTCAGCATGCAAATTCTACACCTCACAACACGTGTAGAAGCTCATTTTTTGCCTTAATGGTAAATTAATCTCTGTATATAATACAAGATTGCACTTGAATAACTGTATTTGATACTAGATTAACAGATTTTAACAACATGACAGTCTCACTTTCTGAGCAATAAAAAAAAATTAAAGATTGCTTGTTACCAAAGAAAAACAGTATCTCCAAGACTTTTTTTTTTTTTTTAATGTGGCTTCTGATTGTGATTAACTCATTCTGTCAAATTGCCTAAATGTCACCCTGGATTACAAACTAAAATCTCATACGTCTTATTTTCTTTGGCATGGTAGGTATGGATTCCTTCTGTTTTTCTCAGAGAACCAGTTCAATAGAATTTGGGGATTGGGAAGGGGGTATCCTTTATATCAGGAAATTCAATGTGTAGCTTCAGAAATTTTATTTAAAAAAAAGAAGAAAAAGACATACAAAAAAAAAAAAGATCAGAGAGGAAAAGAGGGCCCTTGGCAGCTGGTTCCTAAATCCCCAGTGGGCTACTCTTCCTTCTTCTCTGGGCCCATTGTTGAGAAGATAAACAGAAAAACAAGAACAATGACATATGCATGCAGAGTTTAATCAAATGTTTACAGAACCTTGAATTATTAACTAATGAAAAAACTGTTTAAATTCTAAAGCATTTGAGTCTAAATTTTAAAAGCATGAAATCTAAGTTTGGTGTACTTACATCAATTTGAAGAGTACATGATTTAACCCCCCAGAATCGCTGGTATTTGTGGGCAAGTTCTGATCAGAACTATGGTTTCCTATCTTTTAGTATTCTAAAGCATGAAAGTTGATATCCATGCATCTCAGTTATCTACTTCCCTCTCAAGTTCTTAAACGTCGACAATATATCTGTACAAAAATGAAAAATCCTTCAGCTTTACACCAATAACATCTTTGTGAGGAGAGTTCCCGGGAGAAGCAGAGGGTGAGTGCTTAAGAAGTCCCACCCACAGTAGTAGAAAGCCTGCCATAAATCATTCTTAGTAGCTTTGTCACATTTTTCAAAAGTAAACAAACTGGGCTATGTTTGCAGCAACTCAGATTGCAGCATAAATTTCAATGATATATTTGTTCAGTTCACTGATAGGAAGCTAATATTACATTCATATATTTTCTTCCTGTCAAGAGCTATTTACAAGCTGGGCATGGCAGTGCACAAAGCCTGTAATCCCGGCTGCTTGGGAGGCTGAGGCAGATGGGTCCCAAGTTCAAGGCCAGCTTGAGCAACTTAGTGAGCTCTCATCTAAAAATAAAAAAATGATATTTACATATGTACAGTATCTCAGTTAAAAATAAATATAACACCATAAACTATATTTTATATAAAAGCAAAAGGGAAACAAATATGCAAGTCTAGTAAAGATTTCAGAGCTTCTAATAAGCGATTGGGAGGGGAGACTTGAATACAGTCTGTCTTGAACAAAACAAGTTGCTGGCCGGCCTGCACCCTGTCCACAAGGTGTCCTGGGTCAGGCCTGTGGGGCTGGGGAATGTGGCACAGGCCTAGCCATCTGCACTTAAGTCCCCACCGAGATTCAGTCTGGGAGCCTTAGACAGGAAAGGGGTCTGTCATTTGGGTGCACTATGCGGAAGTTTCAGAAATCTTTTCTTCTTCACCAGATAAAATAAAATCAGTTCCCCTTCAGGTCACAAGCCAAAGGTGCCAGGCATGAAACAACCTTCCCAGAGGAGTCCATCCTGTTTTCCTGGTGCAGTAGGGTCCAGAAGACTCTGTCGCTTGGTTCTAGGGTGGCAAAAAGGAAACATCTTGGTCCTGGTCAGATTGCAAAGCCAAGATGGTCTCTCCAGCAACTTCAAGATGAGGGTTACTTGCATTTCTAAAATACCCTGAGGAGAGAAATCACAAGTTCGTATCACATGTGCCATGAACTGTGTCTTAACACATCCTCTAGTTGCTGCTGCTGTTGTTAAACCACATCAGGATAACAAGTCATTTTAATAGAATAGTCATATGGACGTCCTTTCAAATGACAAAATGCCTTCATTAGTAAGTATCTAACTTTTAAAGATGGACTCCCAATAGTTTTGCATATTTAAAAAATTATAGTAAGTAAAAAAAATTAATATTACTTGTTTTCCCTGAAATATAAAAGAACTGGCACCAAGTGGAAGACAGGAGGAGGGCAGTTGCTCATGGGTGGGGCAGAGGTACAGGTACAGGGAAGGATATAACCTCTCCCTATATTGGGGTGTAGAAATAAACCATTCAAAGAACACACAGATTTTATTAACTTAGTCTTGCTCAGACCCTCTAAAATATAATACAACCCCACATCCAATTCCCCCACTAACAATTAATCCTAAACCCACATAAATAGGAGAAGGCTTTGAAGAAAATCCTACAAAACCTAAAACAAAGAGTATACTCAATAAATACGTTACATACGTCATTATTTTTACATGGAGTCTAACCATGACTAATGACATAAAAAATCATCGTTGTTATTCAACTATAAAAACACTAATGACAAACACTCGCAAAACTCACCCTTTAATCAAAATCATCAATCATTCTTTTATTGATTTACCTGCACCTTCCAATATTTCCGCATGATGAAACTTTGGATCCTTATTAGGCCTCTACCTAGCTATCCAAATCCTCACGGGGCTATTTCTAGCAATGCATTACACATCTGATACTATAACAGCCTTTTCATCAGTCACTCATTTCTGTCGAGATGTAAATTCCGGCTGACTTATCCGCTATATACATGCTAACGGTGCATCTATGTTCTTCATCTGCCTCTTTCTTCATGTAGGCCGAGGATTATACTACGGCTCATATACTTACTTTGAATCATGAAACATTGGAGTCATTCTTCTATTCGCAGTAATAGCCACAGCTTTTATGGGCTATGTCCTCCCCTGAGGCCAAATATCATTCTGAGGAGCAACCGTAATCACTAATCTTTTATCTGCCATCCCATACATCGGTACAACCTTAGTAGAATGAATTTGAGGTGGTTTCTCAGTAGACAAAGCTACTCTAACACAATTTTTCGCATTCCACTTTGTTCTTCCATTCATCATTGCAGCTCTAGTCATAGTCCACCTTCTTTTCCTCCATGAAACCGGATCAAACAACCCCTCAGGCCTTATTTCTGATTCAGACAAAATTCCTTTTCACCCATATTACACTATTAAAGATGTCCTCGGAGTCCTTCTTCTCATTCTAGCTCTGATAACTCTAGTTCTATTTTCACCTGACCTTCTAGGAGACCCTGACAATTACACACCCGCAAACCCCCTAAGCACTCCACCTCATATTAAACCAGAATGATATTTCTTGTTTGCCTATGCTATCCTACGATCTATCCCCAACAAACTAGGAGGTGTCTTAGCTCTAGTTTTTTCAATCCTTATTCTAACACTTTTTCCACTACTCCATCTATCTAAACAAAGCAGTATAATATTTCGACCATTAAGTCAATGCATATTCTGAATTCTAGTAGCAGACCTATTTACGATAACCTGAATCAGAGGCCAACCTGTTGAATATCCGTTTATCATTATTGGTCAATTAGCATCAATCCTCTACTTCACCATCATTCTCTTAATCTTACCAACCGTTAGCCTAATTGAAAACAAACTTCTTAAATGAAGAGCCCTAATAGTATAAACATTACTTTGGTCTTGTAAACCAAAAATGAAGCTATAGACTTCTTAGAGCAGCCCATCAGGGAAGAAAATACACTTTTCACCTTCAACTCCCAAAGCTGATATTTCTTACTTAAACTATTCCCTGCACTCGACCAGTTACTTAAATCTTGACTTTTATGTCACTATTAACTTTCATCCAACAATTCACTTCCATGTATATCGTGCATTACTTGCTCTTCCCCATTAGACTACTATTAATCCATGTACATAGGACATTATATGTTTAACCAACATTAATAACACTCTCCCCATGCATATAAGCACGTTCATAATACTAACATAGTACATAATACAGTATATTATCCCTTCACATTAAATGCTCGTCAATACGACAGTGATCTACCATATAGCCATCGTTCAAAGTGCATAGCACATTAAAATCACTGGCGGTACATACCACATTTAGTCATAAACCCTTCTCGCTCCAAATGACTATCCCCTACCAACTTTGGTCTCATAATCTACCAACCTCCGTGAAACCATCTACTCGCCCACTCAGTGTCCCTCTTCTTGCTCTGATCCCATTTTAACTTGGGGGGTAGCTAATAGTGATCTTTATCTGGCATCTGGTTCCTACCTCAGGGCCATGAACTGCATAATCGCCCACTTGTTCCCCTTAAATAAGACATCACGATGGATTAATTCCATTCTAGCCTGTGACCCAACATAACTGCACTGTCATGCCTTTAGTGGTTTTATTTTTTGGGGGATGCGACTCATCTAGAAATAGATGAATATATGCATAGACCTCCACACATTGGATTACAGAATAAGGTCTTTGAATAGTAATTTCAGTTAAAAAAAAAAAACTAGAACCCAATATTTAAATATCCACCTTACCACCCATGTCCTGATATAACCTAATTCTTCCATTGAAGGTGCCCCTCAATTACTTCCCCCCCCCACATACAGAAGGGGAATGTCAAAAAACTTACCAGCTGTGATCCCAGATGAGGACTTGTCTGGATTGGTCTTCTCTAAACTTCTCTCTTTTACCCATAAATGCCTTCTGATAAATAGTCATAGGTCCTGATGTGAAGGCTGAGCCAATGTGCAAATGTGGTTTGGACATATTTGTGCCTAGAACCCTGAAAGGTTTGAATATGTCATGAAAACATCTCTTTATCTTGTGCATCTCCCTTTATATGAGATGAATAATGCACCCTCTATGGAATGTGTGTGCCTGGTTACCAGAGTTCTAAGTTCTATTTGGATCTAATGCTAAAAAATTGAGGTTGATTTGAAAGCTTCATTACCTGGGCCACTTCCTATAATAAGACTATCACAAAGCATTCTTTGGAGTGCTGACATTTCATCTTTTATATATTTAAACATATGCAAATGAATATGGTCTTTCAGTTTGTTAAAAAGTTGTCAATACATCTTGTAAAAGTACTGGAAGGCCAGTAGAATTGACTGCTACATGGGCTACCTGGGGCAGGTAGCTAAAACAAAAACAGTAGAAACAGAAAAGAAATATTCAGTGCCAAATAAACACATTGCCTTTTGCCCACATTGGTGAGTGCTTCCAGCAGGCTTGACAGGTGCCCTGTAGTAGACTTGGATGTGGATGTCAGAATTAGAGCCTGGTTTTTCTCTAAGTGGTTTATTCTGGAGGCAGAATAAGAAGATTAGCACAGAAGAGACATCAGAGAGCACAGACATATAAAATCCAGCTGTCCCTGGGCTCCCTTGGTCACTGGTGAGACATTTTTTGAAAGAAATACCTATGGTGGCCACATGATGGCAGATTTCCACAGAACAAGGCAAACCTGGGCAATCTTTCTGCCTCCTGCCACTCACCTTGATTCTGGGACCTGGGTGCTCACCTGCCTTCCTACAACAGTCAAAAAAGCCTTGCCAAGGGGTGCATCCTTAATTGCAGCTGGACACTCTGCACTTTACAAAGAAAAAAAAAACAGCATTACTTACTTCTCACCTCTGCCTGCTTGTTTTGATAAGATTCAAAAGAGAGATCTGTATCTTGCTCCCTAAACATCAGGGGTGCAAAAAGTCATATAATACAGATGAGACTTAGTGTTAAAAGAGGGTCAAGGATCTCTTTCTTCAAGGAAAAAACATTTGGCTTTCATTTGTAAATCCAGGAAAACTAATTTCAGATTTTTATAATTCTATATATATCTCCATGTATGTGCCATTAAATAAATATATAATCAAGCACCTTGCTCCTCTCTGCCCTAGTTAAACATGGGGGACCTTGAGATTATCTTCTCATTTGGATCCCTTCACCTGTATATCAATGCAGCAGAGGTGCAGTCCCTTCGTCTTCTCTTTGCAGCATCCTGAACTTCTACCTTTCTTTCAGGCCTGAATAACTTTGGCAGACTCCACATAGGGAGAGATTCAGAAAATTCTGAAATGAACCTAAAGACATTTAATCATCAGACTTTTATTCTATCAATTTTGTTTCATGTTCCTATTTCCTAGTTTTAACTTTATTTTAGTTGTTATTCATAAGTTTACATGGCATAGAATCCATTTTGATAAAATTATACAAGCATAGAAACTCTTATTTATAATTCATAATTTTTCGAGCTGGGAATATAGTACATTGGTAAAGTGCTTGCCTCACATGTAAAGATCTGGTTCAATCCTCAGCACCATAAAAATAAATAATTATATCTTGTCCAGTTAAAACAATAATTCATAATTATTCTAATTATTCATTTTAATGTCTTTCCTATTCCTATCTATTCTATCTTTCTTGAAGGCTTCTTTGGATTATCTACTGAACTTCTCCCCTTTTCCTCTCTCATTTATTGTGGTTTAGCCTCCAATTATCAGCAAAAACATTCCACCTATGTTTTTTTTTTTTTTCTCGTTTTGCTCACAATGAGTCTTCATATCCATTTAATTACTGGGATTTGTAATAGAGTCATTCTTCTTTATGGGTGAGTAATATTTTATTGTTTATATATACAACAATTTTTCTATTCATTTATTAGTTGATGAGCATCTAGCTTTGTCCCATAGCTCAACTCTTGTGAATTGTTTTGCTATAAATATTGATGTGACTTTGTAACACTGTATTATGCTGATACCAAGTCATATATATATATATATATATATATATATATATATATTTTTTTTTTTAAGAATGTGATATATGGTTCAAAGTCGGAGGGTTAAATACTAGATATTTGTTTTTTTGTAACTATTTATTAGTTCGAAAGAATACCTTTATTTTATTGATTTATATGTGGTGCTGAGAATCAAACTCAGGTCCTTACACATGCTAGGAAAATAATCTACGACTGAGTGTCCCTTCCTTACCTTGAAAATATAGTTTTATTGGAATGTCATCAGGTATTCAATTATTATATATTGCAGATTTTATGCTATGACCACAGAGAAATTCTGGTTCACAAAGCCTAAAGTTTTCATGATGTGGTCTTCTGAAGAAATATTTTGCAAATTCCATTGATATGATTTAATGTCACCAAATATATTGACAGGTTGGTGGGACAGGTATCCCTATGTGCAATCCACCTACAGAATTAAGGTTAATTTGAGAGTCAAATATTTGAGCATTTATCCACTGGTAATGAAAATTAAAATCTAATGATGAATACAATTTCCGTAAGCAGGTAGAGTGCCAGTGTGGCAGGCAGCTTCTTTCCTCAACTTATCAAGTTGTTAGAAGTATTAGAAGTGAACTTAAGATGTGTTAAGAAACTAAGTGTTTTAAATATGCTTTATATTTCAAATAATACATACTCTATAAATTTCACATTTTTAAAAATGATAACATACTACATTATTTTACAGATAAAATCCAGAATTCTGAAAGAGTATTTAGACTATTTCTAATTCATAAGAAAATTCTATAATAAAGATTCTTTACATATGTACGTATAATTTTTCAGTATACATCTTTAAATAGGAATATATATATATATATATATATATATATACAAAATCAGAATATATACAAAAGACCCTTCTTTATGTTTTTTTTTATATGAAATGTACACATTTTGGCCTGGGATTGTGGCTCAGTGGCAGAGCGCTTAACTAGTATGTGTTAGGCACTAGGTTTGATTCTCAGCACTGTGCATTAAAAAATAAAATAAAGGGACATTGACAACTGAAAAACTATTAAAAAGAAAAAATACACATTTTTATATTATATATATGATAAATGTCCTTAACATGAAAACCCCAAAAGTAATAATGACAACCATCACAAATACTTGTCAGCTATTTTTCCTCTAAGAGAAAACAGAGCTACTAGAAAAAAAAATGATAATTCCAGCTCTATAACAAGAAAATAAATGATGTGCTTGAAACATCTTGTTGTGCAAGAAAGTCAAAAGCACTCCAGGATGAATAGGAACACATAAAAAATCGGTGCAATCAGCTTGAAATGGCAGTTACTGTCCATATCTGGGGCATGTGAGTACCAAAATGATAAGCTTTTTCTTCTTGCTCACTTTTGTTTGGTTTTGCTATATTTGTTAATGTAGAATCAATGAAAAAAATTGTCATTTGGCTACCATAATAGTAATAATTTGACACAAGGAGGAATCATCAAGGAAATATATTAATTCTAGTGGGTGAAATCTTAAGGACCAAGCAGATATTTACAAACTCCCAAAGTATCTCCACATAAAATATTTATAAATTATAAACACAAATAAATACTATGATTATCATGGACCAAACTGGCAGATACTACTTACCCAAATAATTAGTCAACAATAACCAGTGATGGAGACACTGTATACTTCCATAGTTTCTTGGGCTTATGTGAATGAGACCCCAGATATTTGTTTACTCTTAAGTGGAGGCTAAGTCTAAATCTGGGAGGATATGTCCACCATTACTAGAGGCTAATCATAATTTGTAATCATGTCTGTCAGTGCTGCCAGAATACAATCTAGTGTAAGAACTAGGCATTGTATGCATGATGGTCTTCCTCTAATGGCATAACCTGAATCCACTTACGAGAAAACATATGATTCAAACTGAAGGAAAATCTACAGAACTACTACTGACATACATCATTCAAAAATCATAGGTGTTATGAATAGTCCAGAGATACTCAGGAACAATCCCAGTTATAAAAAATAATTAATACTAAAAATTTCCCAAAATTGAATTTATTTTTGTTTAAAGACAATTGTTGAAATAACTGACGAATTTTGAAAAAGATTTACAGACTATATAGTTATACTTTTCCTATTTTGATCATTGCACCATAGTTATAGAAGATAATTTCTCATTTTTAGAAAATATGAGTATTTAGGAATAAAAATACATTGTGTGCACTGATGTGGATCACAAAAACACTTCTGAGCAGATCCTGCCAGATTTGGTTCATCCCATTCCATACACTCTGTGTGGAGCCTCAGGCCCACTTGAGGGTCATCACAGATCATGAAGCCTTGGGCTTCTGCTCCTTAGTTTTTATAAAACATGTGTCATAATCTTCGTATTCCTCTCTCATCAGTTAGGAATGTACAAGACCAGGTCTACAGTAATAATCAAGCCATTTTTCTGTCATCTTTGTGACCAGGGGTTGATGTAGGCAAAGAGAGCCTTTCTGCAGAGCAACCAGAATTGTGTCTGTGGCCATGCAGCCCCGCCAGTCTCTGAGCAGTCTTTCTTGCTGTTCCTCATCACCTTGCCCAGTATCCTCAAGAGCACTTAATTCCATGTTCTTACAGTGTGCACATCCCAATGTGAGCTCTTTCAGACAGACAGCTGGGCTTCTATTCCAGCTTCTTTCCTCCTCTCTGTCCCCCCTGCTCCTCACTGTCCACCTTGCTCCAGCATAGCCTGCAGGTAGCCCAGTGCAAGGCTTGGTGTCCCTTGGTGAACCTGTCATGGCCCTCTGCTTTCTCTGCTCTCACACCTCAGTCAGGTCATGGTCTCCATCTCTGCACCTGCTCCATCCACCTGACTACCCGTGCTGAGGTAAGAAAAGGGGTTGGAGCAGAGACTGGTAGGGCAGAGATCACAGTAAAATAAAACATAAAGACATGGCTCTATTTTCTCAAACACAGGCTTTTAAAATTATTTATACAGTAAATTACTGGTAACTACACACTCAGCTAGTTGTCTATTATATTATGAAAACTTATTAAATAAAATCAAATTATCCAATCAAGGGCTAGGTTGAGTGCTTACTTCACATGCACAAGGCCTTGAGTTCAATCCACAGCACCCACAAGAAAATTAAAAGAATCCAAACTAATATATAATTCAAGATATGTGCCTCTTCTTTTACATGTTTATGTGAAGTCATGACACATATGTAAATTATATATATTCTGTCACTACATTTTGTGTGTGCCTTCTAAGAATATGATCACTGGAATAAAAAAAAACAGTCTATATAAATTTAATGGCTGAATTTTCTTAAAAGAGTGACTTTGTGTAAAAATATAATATATTGCAATGGCAATTTGGCTACTTGTGTCTGAATCACCACTCCCAAAGAAGTGTCTTTAATTTGTTTCTATGCCTATCCTTTAGCACTGATAGATTCAAATATTTGTTACTGTGACCAGTAGTCAAAAAAATATAAATAGGGTTGGTAATCACAATAAATGAAACCTCCCAACAGAAGTGTTTAATAGAAAATAAATGTTCACCTCCTCTTGCTGCTCTGAAGGAAGTGGTGTGAGGAGAGCAACATGGATGGCACCCCAGGTGCTTTCTTATAAAAAATAATTTATGTTTTAAAAATCACAAGGAATTACTAGATGCTGTAACTCTTGAATGGTTCAAGACTCAATTGATTCGCACCCACTCAGGGACACTGCCCGGTCATTTGGGGAGGGGGGATAGGAAGGGGATAGGAAGGGCAGCATAATACAACAGACACTAGTATGGCAGTATGTATAAATGTGGCTGTATAATCAATGTGGTCCTGTAATGTGTACTCATGGGAATGATAAGAATTCATACCCCATTTGAAACAAATGTATGATATATTATATGTCAAGATCAATGTAATGTTTTGAGCAACAATAAGTTTCTGATGTTTAATAAATAAATAAATTTTAAAGTAAAAAAAAGCCTTGAAACAAAAATGACCACTTAAATTTTGGAGACCTAATGTACAGCATGGGGACTATAATTAATACTACATATTGTTAATAGACATAGTTAACAATGCATATTTGAAATTTGCAAAGAGTATTAAGTTATCTTAATAGATATTAATTATATATTAAATGATCTTCCCATTAAAAAGAAAGTTAACTGTGAGATAATGAGTATGTTGCCTTATCAGTTTTAGCAATCATTTCATGTATAAGGATATGAAAACATCACATTCTATAGCTTGAATATATCATTTTTATTTGTCAACGACACCTTAATAAGTCAGGGGAAAAACCTCAATTGAATTTTATTCAATTGAATGTGATTTTATTATCAATCTAACTAGCCAAAAAGGTCATAATAACTAAAAGATTTAGAGAACTGCAGATGGAACTCAGTAGAAGCATTAAGAATGCACTGGGCTAAACTCCCAGCACATAAAAGGAAAACAAATGGCCTTATTTGTATAATCAAATAAAATAATAATAATCGCTGCTTTTAGGAAAACATGTTGGACCTGAAATACAGTTGATATTATCAGAATCAAAATACTTTCCTCTCATTAAATTGCATAGCTAGACTATGAGAAACTTTCAGTTTAACATTGTAAGTATGTTTACATTAAACACACCACCAAAACAACCAAAAAAGCTTTATTTTTTTTACTTTTGGGAAATTAAAAAAAATGGGCATAGTATAGCTTAAAAATTATTAATATACTGGAAACATGATACTGACATAAATACTCCAGGACACACCAGAAACTTTGACACTAGCCTGTCATCCCAGATACTTGGGAAGCTAAGGAATTAGGATTACAAATTTGAGACCTACCTGGTAATTTAGAAATACTTTGTCTCAAAATACACTTTATAAGAGGGCGGGGGATATTTGTACTTCAGTGCTTGCCCTGCATGTGTAAACCGAAGGTCCAATCAACAGTGCAAAAAATTCTCAAGCTCATATATCTGATCACAGACAATCATAGAAGAAGTAGAATAGGGCAGAAGCCACTATGTAAACTTACAAAAAATATTAAACTATACCTGAACTCACAATACTAACATGTCTAAACTCTGCTTTCAATGATTCAAAAAGATAACGTTTTAAATATTATAAAAAGTATATGTTGTGGCTTGGGTTTTGGCTTAGTGGTAGAAAACTCACGTCGAATCTGTGAGGTGTTGCGTTCAATCCTCAACAACTAATAAAAATGAATAAATAAAATAAAATTATTGTGTCCATCTATAACTATTAAAAAAGAGAAGTGTGTGTGCTTTTCTAATGAATCCACCAAATACTATGAATGTACACTTGACTCTGCTCTAAAAGCTACCTTATAAGCACATGGAGGCACCAACATTAAGATAAAATATTATCATGGAACTTTCACAAGAAATAACCCTAATAAACAAACAATCTCAAAGAAAAAAAATTCAAACTTCTAACACCAAAATCACAATTGGTGCATTTTAAATGATATTTTGAAGAGGAGTGAAGCATAATAGAGTTCTACAACAATTATTCCTGATATCAATAAAGTTTGATGTTTATCAGAAAGCCTGTCCTTTTACTAGCAACCAATAAATAATTAACTTTCTGGTGAATGTATATTTTAATAAGATATAAGGATATGCTTTCTAAATTTTAAAATTATAAAAAATAATTATAAATAGATATAATAAATAGATTATTTAGAAAATGTATTTAAATTACAAAATGCAGCTCATGACTTATCTCTTACATATTGTAATAGTTTGAGTCCTGAGAAATTTTAATCTATAGTGGTTTTAAGTATTATGCATTATAATAGTTGATATGAAAAATATCACCATCCTAGGTCAGAAAGTTGGTGGAATTAGGCGGATATCATTAACCTAGGTACATGTATAATTTCATGAATGGCATGACCATACCTTGTGTACAACCATAGAAGTGAAAAAGGAAGCTCCATTTGTGTACAATAAATTGAAAAGGATTCTGCTGTCATGTATAACTGATTAGAACAAGTACCTAAAAATTAAAAAAAAGTTAAATTAAAACACACCATCCTGCTTCTATCTTCTAAAACTGATTTTAAAAAATTTGCTTAGAATAATTTCATCCAAATAAGAAAGATGTATTGTGGATTATGAGCACATATATGTATAAGCACATGATCTTTTTAACCATATCTCTGGATACCTCTTATGTTTGAGTCCTTTCAAAGACATCTTCTGTGTGGATGTGTGGTGATGGGATCAAACCCAGGACCTCTCACATGCTAGGCAAGTGCTTTGCCATGAGCTTCATGCCCAGCCCTCAAAGATGTCTAAATAAGCTCAACTTAATTAAAATAAATCAATAGTACCAAAAGAATCTCCAAAAAGATAAGTCTTTTAATCAAAAATAAAGTAAATTAAAAGCATGTTTTTAAAATATTGTTGATAAAAAACAGCAAAAGTTCACAAGATTCTGTTGTAAACTAGAAAAAGAAGAAAACAAATGCTGAACTAGAAGACAGTTGGACATGGGGGATTTCTGAGTACATACAGACATTATAAAATGACTCTAAAATAAGGAAACTATAAACTGACCAATAAACATAGAAAACATGGACTGATGCTAAGAGATCTTTCACTGAAAAAGACCACAGAATCAGAATCATCAGGGATCAGCATTGGCTGTTAATTAACCTTTGACAAATTATGATTTTATTTTTGTAAAATATATATATTAGCTGTTGATCGACTTTTATTTTATTTATTCATTTTTATTGCAATACTGAGAATTGAACTCAGTGCCTCACACATGCTAGGCAAGCGCTCCACCTCTGAGTCACAACCCCAGCTGATTTTATTTTAATGTCTGTGATTAACCAAGTTGCTTGACAAATCAGGAGGAGGAGAATCAGGAATTAAAAGCCAGCCTCATCTACTTAGCAAGACCTTGTCTTAAAATTAAATAAATTAATAAGTAAAAAAGCACTGAGTCAGGAGCTCAGTGGATAGAAACCCCTGGTTTTGATCACTGGCACATAAATAAATAAATAAATAAATAAATAAATAAATAAATAGATAGATAGATAAATATTTAAAAAAGAAGGAGGGGAATTTTTTTAAAATTTGGTTTAACGCATATGAAAACCTGAGGTACTTCATCCACTGCAGGAGAGATGTCTATAAAATAGGCATTATTTTATGTACCACTGCAAAAACTGCCAATTAGCACACTGAGGAAACACAGTGTGTAGCTGCTCCACCTTGCCCAGCAGGTGGTGCCAGGAGAGAGGTGGGAGGGATCTGGAGGGAAGGCAGAGACAGGAGGACTGTGGGTCTGGAGGAGAGGTGGGCCTGGGATGGGGTGGATTCTGGAGGGGGCTAGGATTTGGTGGAGTGAGAACAGGGGTGCATCTGGAGGAGAGGTTGGGTCTCTAGAATGGCCAGGGCCTGGAAAAGGGTGGGGTCTGAAGTAAGGGCAGAGTCTCCAGGAGGGCAAGGCATGGGAGAGTTGGAGTCTTTAGGAAGGGACATGTCCAGAGGAAGGGTTAGGTTATACAGAAATAGGTTCAATCTGGGTGGGATCTGGAGGTCGGTATCTGGAAAAGGGCTTGATCCTGAAACAGAGAACTTCTCTGAAGTAGGTGTACGGACTTGAGGAGGGCTGGAGACTGGGAGAGGGGCAGGGACTGCAAATTTGACAGGATCACAGTAAAAAGTGGACATGGAAGAGTTGGGGGAATCAGGAGAAGGGATGGTGTGTAAAGAAGTGTTAGGGTCTGGAGGATGCGGGTGGGGTCTGGAGGAAGAACAGGATATGGAGAAAGGTGAATATTTGGAGAGGGTATCTGGAGGATGAAGAAAGGCATTATGAGGATGTGAGGTCTGGAGAAGGTTCTGAGGGCCTGGAGCTGGGAGCAGGAGGGGGCAGGAGGTGATGAGGAGTAGAGGCCTTGGTGGTCACTAACTTTCAGAGGATCTAAATCTTTAAACTTTCTTCCTGAAATCCCAATCTAGGTTATGCTGAGGCTGAGCTGAGCAGAGGCAGTGAGAGTCTGCCATACTCACCACCTTCCATAGTACTAGGTGTCTGCAGACACACTGAATCCAGGGACAGTTTTCCTTGGACCACCAATTAAAACTACCTATACTGTTCTAGGTGTCTAAAGATGCTAAGGAAGTGACAGGTGTTCATTGCATAATGTTAACAGGAGAAGTTGCAGACATGGTGACAAATGCCTATTATCCACCTAAGAGGGAGGGTGAGACAGGAATATTTCAAGTTTGAGACAAGCATTGAAACCTTAGCAAGAGTGTGTCTCCAAATAAAAAAAGAACTGGGGATATTGTTCAGTAGATAAGCACCTACCTAGGATACATGAGGTCCTGGACTCACTCCCCTGTACTAAAAATGAATGAATGAATGAATGAATGAATGAATGAATGAATAAAAGGAAAAGAGAAAAAGGGAGAGGAATGCATGGCTATTTTAAAGTCATTTTCTTTTTTTCAGCCTTCTTTTTCTTTATTCTTTGCATATATTTTAATACTTATGGACAATGAACTATATGGCAGAAGCTGAAGAGCATTTGAAAAGCAAAATGTAAAGTGTTATTTATTCTGTGTGATTCAATTCAAAATAATGGTGTTCTAAAATAAACATGAAAGTCCGTGGAAAAGGCCATATTGGGGTCGTAGAAAACTGATTCTTCAATATATTTTCAAGGCTCCAACTTCCTTGAAAATACCCATAAATTTCAAACAATAAAATTAAGAATAAATAAGTGTCATGAATTTGAAGTAAAAGCTTTTGCTCATCAAAAGAAACAGAAGTATAAATAAAGTCTACAGAATTGGAGATCTTTGGCAGCTTCTCTTCCAACCACATATTAATATCCAGATAAAAGAACTCAAAACACTTAACACCAGTAACAAAAAAACTCAATGAAAATTGGCAAAATAAATTAATAGGCATTTCTCAAAAGAATAAATAAAAATGGCCAAGAAATACATTTAAAAAGTTTAGTTAAAAAGGTAAATGAAAATTGAAACTACACTGAAATTTTATCTCAGTTCAGTTATAATGGCAAACATAAAGAATACAAATAATACTAGATGCTGGTGAGAATTGGGGGAGGTACACTTATATGTTGTTGGTAGAAATGCAAATAAGCACAACTCTGGAAAGCTGTATTGAGATTTGTAAAAAAAATAAAATAAATATATAAATAAATAAAAGCTAGGAATGCAGGCTGGGCTTATCCCGGCCCTCAGATCTGAGGGAAACCTAGCTTGATCCCAGCTCTCTCCTTCACTATTTTGTACAGTATCACTGAAAATAAGTACCGTTTCTTGAGACTGTGCCTCTCATCATTTAACACTGTGACCTCACTGTTTTCTGTGAACCTGGCAGGGAATAAGCAGGAATGCTGATAGAGATTCCTGAGCGTGAGGGGATGGGTCCCAAGTGCAATTAATTACTTGTTTTCTTTGATGTATTAATGTTTTTTTTTCAGTGTTAAAGTATTAAAAAAAATATTGAAAAATTGAAAAGTGTGTTAAGACCACTAAGTTATTTGTTACCTTGTGATGACAAAACAGACCTGGTTGGAAAATGAAATTGTAAAAATACTATGGTAAGAAACCTACTCCTAGGTAAGGTGTCAATTCCATTGCCATCTCTCAGTCTTTCTCCAGGAAGCCTGATTGACTGTGGGTCCCTACAACTTGGATTGTAGAGAACTTCTCTTGAGAGTCTGACCACTCCCCTTTGAAGTATAAATGCACCTGTGCAGGCTTCAGGCCCAAGAACAGATGTTTATCAAAGGTATGGTAAGAATGGCCAGTTATTCCCCTAATCTGTAAACAAGTTTCCCATTAAAAACTCTGTGCAGAATCATATATGGGGTAGACTAGAAAATTTATGAGGCTTGATAGCCAATAAATGTTGTGAGAAAGTGTGAATGGGTGCACAGAAATTGGAGTTTTGTTGTCTTTTGGGATCCTCTAGAGTACAATATAATTTGGAGTTCTTCTCCTCACTAGTGCTCCTTGCTGCTCGTTTCTCAACCAATCTTTCCCCCTATGCCCCCCCAATACTATCATTCTTAATAAAATCAGCATTTATTAAAAACTTATTCCATAATTTTTTGGAACTAAACACATCAATTACATTTTTATTTGTTTGAGAAATTCTCAGTTTAATTGGCAGTGTATATATATTTTTCCTCATTTTAAATGTTTTATTAGAGGACTTTATTATACATAATAGTGGGGTCCATTTTGACATGGGTACATGCATGGGATATAATTTGCTACATTTTATTCCCAGTACTTTTATTTTGCTTTTTTTCTCCTTCCTCTACTCCATGCCCCTTATTTGTCTTCCTTCCATTTAATTATTGTTTAATAAAATGGTGCTTTATAGATATACATGAAGGTGGAATTTACTGAGGTCTATTCATATACGTACATACATCATTTGGTCAATCTTGTACCTCAGTTCCTCCCTTTTCCATCCCTCCTCACTCCTTTGTAATTATGCTGCACCCTATTTTGCCAAGGACATGGTATGACTGGTACTGTCACTGATTTACTGACCAACATTGAAAATGTTATAAAATCAAGACTTGAGGTATTAAGTACAACTGGCATGGGAGTCTCCCTGCGAATCATCTTTATTCTGCCATGAGTTCACATGCTCCTACTTGATAATTGTTTTTAACATTTATTTTTAGTTGTAGGTGGACACACAGTATCTTTGTTTTATTTTTATGTTGTGCTGAGAATCAAACCCAGTGCCTCACACATGCTAGGTGAGTACTATACCACTGAGCCCAAAAAACCCAGTCTTAGTGGGTAATTCTTCCGATTCTATGTGTCATAGCTGACTGTGAGTACCTGGGAAAAATAATATGGACTAACTGTACTCGTAAATTTGAGATTTCAACAGACAAATGTGTATATAAATCCACGTCATTAAGTCTAAATCCATAATGAAATATGGCCAAGACTAAAATACATCTTTCTGCACAGTCTCATTTGCTATTCTGCAATGAAAAATAAGTTGACTATCTATCAGTCATATAAAAGCAATTATATTTAATTTGTTCTCTAATTCAGTTTATGATATATAGTATGAATAATTGTGATAAGCCCTTGAATTAAGTGATATATAAAAAAATTCTGATTTATTTACAGGAAGGGATAGAGGCGTTATAATAAGCATCAAAATAATGTGATCTCACTTTTTATCAGAATTATATTTCTATAAATTGGATTCATATTCTTATAACTTACATAATGTTTATAAAGTCTGTGTATCATACTAGTTCATTTATAACTTATCCAAAACAGACATGATTCTCACCAAAACAAAAATGTAGTTACTCCATTAATGTACAGAAGAACAAAGATGATTATTCAAATACTGAGATTTGAGAAAAATTAACTATATTATTTATTAAACTCTAGAAATCCTTCAAGTGGGTGCTGGAGACCAAGACAGTATGTTCTGGCAAGTGTGATGTCTGTATGTTTGTGTTTCTGGTATCATAAGTTCTGCATTTTTTATTTTTCTGCTTTGAGAGCAAACACATAGCCATATATTCCCAATAACCCAACATGTACAAGTTTAGGAAGTATTTTCTAGCAATCATCTTTAACCTAATAACAGTCAAAGTACAGATATAATACCAAAAATAAAGTCAACATTTAGAATTGGAGACAAACATAATCTTTAGTGATAAGAATCCCTTAATTTTATACTTTAAAAATAATAACAACCTGTCACAGGGGGGCAAAATTGTGACTTATGAAGTCAAGGGAGAAATAAAGAATGTCCACACGCTTCTGCCCCTTTCAATGCTTTATTCATTCAAATTACTCAATATAATTTTACTCTATAGGTTCTTAATCAAGAAAACAGAAATCCTTATTGGTAGGCACTGCAATAGACATAATCAATTCACAGCAAACAATTCTAGATTAATACTAAGAATTGCAAAGCACACTTAGTCATGAGAGGCTAGTGACAGAAATTCTCTCTGCATGCTAAATTCAAAAGTCTCAAGTCTTAGGTATTATGTCTAGCATATGCATACTCACTCAAATCACAGTGATCAGGTCTGGAACCAAGGCAGGCTTTTCCCAGCATAGAGTGGATGATCAGTTGAGGAGAGGGTCATAGGGAGATGTTAAGTCTCTCAACAAGGTCCAGACAAGGCTGTAGAATTTGAGATTGATGAGGATCACACAGAGGATCAGGAGAATGATGACAAGTGCTGGAAGTTCAGGTCCTCATCAGGCTCTCCAGCTCAAGTGCACCCTTGTTTTTATTGGCTGAATCCCTGTCCATTAGCTCTATATTTTACACTATATTTTGAGGCTTTTTGACCTTCCCCTAGCAATCCTTATCAGCTACCACTGGATTTCTCCATGGCATCCCTTATCCTGGGGTCAGAAACATCTGGTCTGGTTGTCATTAAAACATCTGTCAAATTCTGATAAATGGTCTCACTTTTTATTGTTCCCAGCTTCTCTTAAATCCTAAATATCTTAATTTTCTAGTGAATCTGTTAGGAATTATCTGCCACAGCAGCTCAACTAAGGTGTGTCTATATAGTACTCCAAAGTTTTTAAGCACACAGCAAAGTCTTAACCCTAAATTTAAGAATACTTATAACAATTTTGCAAGAATCATTAGGTTGTTACAACCAATATATGTCAAAATGTTAGCATCAAATGGAAGGCAGAAGTAATTTTCAATCAATGTCATAAAATGGTATTTTCAGTTTCCCAGTCTGTTTCTCAGGAAATCCAGGTGGGTGTTAACACAGATAACTGGGTCCAACAATATCCAAGTGTGCTGTAAAGTGCAGGTGTTATTCATATATGTTACATCCACTTCTCCTTATTCAGAGGTGACTGCAGAGTGGTCCCATAGCCATCTAATATTACCTACATGTGTTTTAAGTTCTTTGTGTCTTGTTTTAATTTTTTTATTCCATTTAGCATGCATATTAAAAATTTTAAGGCTATCATGAATATGCATATTAGCAGTGCATAGTGGAGAATTTCTTTTATGTCCTGGAACCATTTTGGAATGTGCCAGCATACTGTGTCAAACTTGAGGAGCTTATAGAGTTAATCTGCCCAAGAGCATCATAATCTATTGACTACATTATGTTTGTATGATAAATAATCTGTTTTTATTACATGTACTACTGGTGAGACAATGTGATTTCTGTTATTAAGGTGTGCTATATCCAATATTATTTGGGCATCCTGTCTTTGTAGTTGTTGTATAATATGTTAAGTCTGGTTTTGAAGTTGCTTCATACATTCCAATTGTATGTCTGGTTTATCCTCTAATTTTCTTCAAATACCATATTAGTTTGTAATGTGTGTTTTATCTGTATCTGTTGATTTGAGAAAGCTGTTATACATTTACCTGATTTAGTGTATAATGTCAACTTCCATGTGCTTCATGGGTTGTTTTACATTTACCAAAACATATATTGGTGTCAGAATATTCAGAGTAATAATAATAATAATCCTCACTGTGGGAGTTGCTGTCAGATGTGTTTTGTGTGGTTGTAATTGTTTGTGTTTAGGGTATATGTGTTTACATGGATAGTTATGCTAAAGGTATTAGGTGAACAGACAGCAAAAAGATTATTTCTGAATCGTATTACTTCTTCACAATTATAGTGACCTTAGATACATGTAACTCATGATGGTTTATATGATGGTTTATGTATAGGTAAGTTAATGTGTCAATTGGTATCACTGAAACTTCCAGTAAAATTGTTCCATTGAGGCTAATTTCTGATATTAGTGGTTTTATGTGTTTATTTATTTCATTCTCTTATCCATTTTCTGTATAAAAGCATCATAATATTCTTTATGGGCTGTTAGTGTCTGAACTATAGTTCACCTCTGTAGTTCAGCTTGATGTATGATATCTGTGATTGTATATAAAGATCTGGAAATTATTTTTAGTCCATGAATTTCTGTCTCTAATGTGTTCCAGGACTGTAATTCTAACATCCATGTCCTCTATGTTTTGCACTAAAGATTTATTCTAATGCTATAGCTGTCCAGCTATAGCTATCTATTCTAAAATCTCCCTTGTTTTTCTAATGTGTTGTCTTTGTATTGTTGGAATATGCATTTCTTTTTTTATGGCATCTCCTATATAGCTCCTTAGCATATAGTGTTGTGTCAATAGTTAATGTTATCCTCTGAATTATGGGATTTACAATTATTTGTGAAGGAATTTGTATATTTGGTATTACATAAGGTGATTGTTGTTAGCCTTGGACTTTCTCTATAGAATTTCATTCATGATGGGTAATGTGCTGTAAATAGTTTATGTGTGGCATTAATACCTCTTCTATCAATTATACATGGTTGGTGTTGGTCCCTGATGTAACATCTTTCAGAGGACATGGATAATACAAATAAATACATGTTCCTGTTTCTGCCATGATCTTTTAGCAATTAAAGTTCTTTTTAAACAGAGCTGTTGAGCCACAAAATAATTTTGACTTAATTCCCATGGCTTATTCCATTTTTGTAGTAGCATGTAGAAATCGTAGAGCATATTATGATCTACTCTATATATTTTGATACTCAATCAAAATTCATGCCTGCTGTTTCCACCATGATTAAGGCCTTTTGTCTGCTGCTTTTATCTTATACCTGGGGTAGAAGTAGGTGTATTGAATTTTACATTGACTCCAGTGCAGCAATCCTATCAGTATGTCTGGTGTTACATAATCATCTATCCATACAGCACTACTTATGTTAAGTTTAGGGTCTTATCCTTTATCTGGTTATGGTATTATGTATATTTGGTTGTCTGTTTTTATATATAAGGAAATTTCAAAGTCTAATCTGTTGTCCATGTGTATTGCACCTACTTGGTCACCCAAAAAGAATACAGATAATATGGATGTACATTTGTTGTCATCTATACTATGAGATGTATTCATAAATCTTGTTACTCTCATTAGTTCTTATAGAGACATGACCAACATTTTGTTATATGTCTGGGTTTCTGTTTGGAGATCATATTGTGGACTATATGGTGTTATGAATGATGCAATAGGAAGTGCTCTATAGTCAAATAATGCCACTAGACTCTTTTCTAGAAGTATGAAATGTGGCTTAGTTGAGTTCCAATGTGTCACACTGTGTGTTCATGTGTGTTTCCAATTCCATGAAACATTATAAGTGTTCTCCTATTGTATGGTTTATTAAGTTGAATTTTATTCATGCTGATTCTAGTGTATAGTTTTCCTTCTTATTGTTGCAAGATATGATTTATTAGTATAATGAGTGAAATTATTGAAATGTGTGAAGGTGGTATTTTCTGCTATTTTTTCTTGAGAATTTATATTTGGTGTCAATAGCTTCAAGCACATCTCCAACGTTGTTTGTTTTTATGTTCCTATACATAGTTAATTTTTTATGATGGTAGTTAATGCAAGAGTATTCTAAGAATGCTTGTGAGGTTTCTCTTGTATAAGGTTGTACACCAGGGGTTCCTGAGTGTAGAAATTGTGCAGTGTACTTGTCAATGAACATTGTTTTGAAGCAGAGGTATTTCCAATGTAGGCTGTGACAAATGAAAGATGCATATTATAATCATTAGAGGTAAAAAGTCAAGCCTCTCCAAGTTCAAGGTGATCCACTGGTAACTTACCTGCCTGCTAGACTAAAAAATCAGTACTCTTCAATGAAGACAACAGAATATAATATTTCTACAATGTAGTATCCACAATATTCAGTATGCAGTTAAAGTTTATTGGCTATGAAAAGAAACAGGAAAATGTGATTCAGAGTCAAAGAGAAAAATCATTTAATTGAAAGTGGTTCCCAAATGAGTCAAATGTTGGAATTCAGAAAAGCATTAGGATTAGGGACAGGGATGTAGTTCAGTGGTAGTGCACTTGGTCCTGGGTTCTATCTCTAGCACTGGGGGAAAAAAAAGAAAGAAAAGAATTTTAAAGCTGCTATTATAACTACATTCAAAGAGTTAAAGGAAATGAACAAATGAAATGGAAATGTCTTTCTTTCTCTTTCTCCTGTGTGAGTGTGCATGTATGTGTGCGTGCGCGCACACTCACACACACACACACACACACACAATCTAAAATGAAAAAAATCACTGGATAGGCCTTATAGAAGAAGTAAGAATTGGTGAATTTAATGAAGGACAATATAAGTTATACAACACGTAGAATATAAGGATAAAAATACAAACAATGAAAAGAACTTCAGTAACCCATAGAATAATATCAAACAGCATAATAACATACACATTTACAAAAGTCCCAAACAGAGAAAAAAGAGATAAAATAGGGCAGAAAGGGTATTTTAACATTGACTGTAAATTGCTCAAATTTGATCAAAAACTTACCAATCAATTTATAGGTCCTAGAAATTCAGCAGACCTAAGCAGGATAAATGTAGAAAATCATATCCAGAAACATCAGTCAAATTTCTGAAAACCAAAGATAAATAGAAAATCTTCAAGGCACCCAGAGGGGAAAAAAAGGGATGCAATACATGCAGGGGAATGTCCATAAGAATTACTGCTTACCTTTAATCAGAAGCATGGAATGACAATGAATGACATTCTTAAAGGGCTGGCAGAAAAATAACTGCCAACCAAGAATCCTACATCTAATTAAACCATTCCTCAAACCCAAAAGTGAAATAAAGACATTTTCAGATAAGCAGAATCTGAAAGTATATGTTGTAAAGAAACCCTCACTATAAAAAATGCTATGTGAACTTCTTTAGGCAGTTCTTCAGGAAACAATCTAGTTGGACATTTGGCACAATAGGGAAAAAAATGAACAGTCTCAGAAATGTTAAAACTGGGTATAGGGCCTGGGGTGGTGGCTCAGTGGTAGAGCACTCACCAAGCACTTGCAAGGCCCTGGATTCAATTCTCAGCATCACATAAAATGAATGAATAAATAAAATAAGGGTATTGTGTCCATCTACAACTAAAAAAATAAATATTATAAAAAACTAGGTATATACAAAACACTGAATTTTTTTCTCTTTTCATGGAAAGATGACAGATTGTTTAAAGTAAAATTGATAAAATTGTATTGTGGGCCTGTTATGGTTTAGATATGAGGTGTACCCCCCAAAGATCATGTATGAGCCAATGCAAGAACATTTAGTAGTGAAATGGTTAGAGTATTAAAGTTGTAACCTAATCAGGGGATTGATCCACTGATATGGATTAACTGGGAGGTAATAGGCAAGTGGGGTGTGGCTGGCAGAGGTAGGTCACTGGGGCATGGCTTTGGGGTTTATATTTTGTTCTTGGTGAGCAAAGCCCTCTCTATGTGCTTCCAGATTACAATGTCTTGAGCTGATTTCTTCTGCCATGCCCTTTGTCCATGATGTTCTGCATCACCTTGGGCCAGAGCTATGGAGTTGGCCATCTATGGTCTGAGACATCTGAAACTGTGACCCATCACCAAATAAATTTTCCATTCTTTATGCTATTCCTGTTAGGTATTTTGGTCTCAGCATCAAAAAAGCTAGCTAAAACAGGATCTTATAATGTATATACACATAAAGTATATTCAAATATTAGCCTAAAGGTGAGAGAGAAAATGGAATTGAACTGTTGCAAACTTACATTTTAGGTGAAGTAGTACAATATTAACACTAATTATCCCATAGTAAGTTAAATATGCATATTGTAATCATTAGAACAAAAACCCAATAGAAGAATGATATTAAATACTAAAAATTATTCAATTAATAAGAGAGGATGGGAGAGATGGAGGAATGAGAAACAGAATAACGGAAAACTGACCCATAAAAGGCAACATGGAATGAAGAAAACGTATGCTAAGCCAAACACAAAAGAGTTCTATGTACAAAAATATTCGAGATCAGTCAAAACTAATCTATGGTGATAGACATCAGAACAGTGGTTTCTTATGAGGAGTAGGGACCGACTGCCTGCCTAAAGAGGCAGGAAAGAATTTTCTGGAGTGATGGAAACTGATATCTTAATTGGGGTAGTGGATTATACAAGAGTATAAAATTTATAAAAATGAGCATACATTTATAAAAACGCACAGAATTATGCGTTTAAAATTTTTGCATTTCACTGCGTTTACATTTTTAAACGCTTCAAATCATTTGTGGAGCCTCCAGTTATAGACTTTTATCAACAGAGGGCTCTCCGAACCCATAAAACACAATCTGGGGCCCCAGATACTTTGGGATGCAAATCAGATAAGCTCCCGGCTCATCAGTCTCCATGGTGGATCGCGCAGCTCCCCATTTGCTCCCCCTCCACATCCCACCTTCCCACCCGCGTCTTCACCAGCTCGTCCATTTCACCTGGCCACACGCTGCTTTCCGGCTGATAAGCAGCCCATACCTAATGGCAACAATATTTTCCGCTGCACCTATATGGAATACAGATTCGGCTGGAGCTGGCCTGTGCTGCCTGGAGGTGTTCCTATTCCCCCTAAGGTTCTCTACTGATATGATCGCTTTTAAATTGTTAGTAGGAACGTAATGGAAACTTCCACACTGTTCTCAACATCTTTATTTTGCCCTTCTTACCTCGCCTTGGTATCTGTGACATATTCCCAGGCAAAGGCTGCAGCCCGGGGGTGTAGGGGGAATGGCAGCACCAGAGAGGACAAGAAAGATTTTTTCCCCCAGGAAAGTGGGGTGGGGGGCGTTGCCCAGAGTTCCAGTACCCCCAATTTTTCTCTTCCTGCCCCCTCCTGCCTCACCCATATCTCAGAACCAAGCCCCCGACTGGAAAGCCCTAGAAGTCCTTTGCTCCCTCACCTACCTCCAGACCCGGTCTCTCCTGGGAGCTTGGGGATGCCATTACACCTCACGTGATCCCAGCGCTGGGCTGGTCCTTCAGGAGGTGTCTCTCAGGGTGTTAATTAAAGGTCACAACAAAATAGACCTGCTGGCTCACCAGAAGAAATGTCCTCCAGAGAAATTAAAAATGACACCCCAGAGCAGCCACGTGTGGAGCCTGACACATGCCGGCTTCCTGCGCCTCTGGGCACTGTGTGAGGGGCGGGTGGAGGGGGAGCGGTTATAGGGGAGGGGGCGTTGACTGGGTGCTCTGGAAACCCCACAGATCCCGGATGTGGGAAGAAAAGCGTGGAAGTCGGGTGAGGGGACCGACCCCGGGCAAGGAGAGGCCAAGGCCACTTCGGGCCACGCCTCCTCTTCAGGCCCGCGCGGTACGGGTGCTCCTGAGCAGCACAGCGAATCCCTCAGTTTCCCTTGCTCTCCAGCACCCCGCTAGGTCCTCGGCTCACCATGGCCGGTTTAGTACTTCACAGATTAGGGTGCAGCCGGCGGGCGGGGCCGAAGGTCCCCAGTCCTCTGGCTGTGGTTCCGAGGGAGGCTCCCTGGCTTGTCCTGGGGTGGTAGGGCAATTCTAGACAAGGTTTGCTGGGCAGGTCTTGGAGAACAAAGGGCGGGGAGAGGACCCGGCATGTTTGCGGACTGTTTGTGACTCAATCCGTTTTACACAGAGTTTCAAAGGCAGACCTGCAAGCCTTACCAGGAAGAGAAAGAACTTGGGCGGGGGAAGGCTCAGGCGCAGCATTTCCATCCAACCATGCTCGCTCAGCGCTTCTCCTCAGCTCCAGGCTCCGCAGCGTTGTTTCATTAGAGCCCTGGACACAGGCCACTCGCCAGTAACTTCTCGGTCAGCAGCCGGGCCCTCAGCCTCGCAAAATCAGGCAGGAGCGCCACACCTTAAAATGGATCCCGGCCTGCGCTGCAGTCTCCAACCGGGCAAGAAATACGGGGTAAGTTGTGACGGGTTCAGACGCCTTACCAGACCCATCTCTGCCGGGGTTCTTTCCTTCTCCGGAAAGGGTGGCTCTGGCAGAGTTATCCCCAGGAGCCAGCGGCCAGCGCGCCGGATCTGAGCTCTCCTCGCGCTGCAGGGACATCTCTGCTGTGTGCGGAGGCGAGTCTGTTGCGAGGACACCCGCACACTCACTTCAATCTCAGATTTTTTTCAGTCCGTTTAATCCTTTATTTTCCCTGGACCCATAACTTTTGCCTTATTCCTGGACTTCTAGGCAGATTTAAGCCGTAAAACATGTTTCCCATGAATTCTCTGCCTTTGGTAGAACGGATCCTTTCCCAGAATCTAGGAGATCTCTTCATTTTACCGGCAGGATCTGGTGGGCTGTTCCCCGAATGAATAAAAACCCATAAGTCACAGGACCCTCAGAATAGAGTCTGCTAGCATCTTGTAACTGGGTTCTTTCTGAGTGGTGGGTGCCAGGTCCAAAAGCACTGGGGCGCTGAATCTGTGGGTACCCCCTGCAGAAACCGTTGAAAAACCCTTCAAGTAAACCTTTCTCCTGACCTCAGGCACCCAGAAACCGGCACCCAGAAACCGGAGCAGAAGTCAGGGAGGCGGGGAATCAACTTAGGACAATTAACGAGATAGATGGAGAGCAACTTAGCTGCAGGGCTTGCAGCAGCCCGGAACCAGAGCCCATGGGCTTTCAGCCAGGCCTCAGTGGCATGCGGATGCCCCGGCGGGTGGGCAAAACGGCGCCCCCAGGCCGGCCCAGCTCCAGAGAGCGGGAGTCCACTGCTTCTCGGCCCCTGACACCCTGCAGGTGAATGAGGTCTGCTCGCCCACCAAGCCCGTGGCTCCCTTCTCCCCTGAGAGCTGGTACAGGAAAGCATAGGAGGAATCGCTCTGGGAGCTGGCCTACCCCTGTGGGCGCAGGCTCGGCGCCAGGCTCGTTGGGACCCCGTTCCCCGGCTCGGGCACTTCGTCCCCGAGCTCCTTCACCGGATCCCCGGTCCCGCCTCTCCGGGCATCAGCACTAGCTCGCCGGGCTCCCTGGGCGGCTCGCCGGGCTTTGGCACCTGTTCCCCGGGCGCTGGCAGCGGCGGCGGCTCCTCCCCCGGCTGGGACCTCAGCGTCTGGTGCTAGAACTGCAACGCCAGCCTGGTGGAGCTGAAGAGGCAGGCTCTCAAGGTGCTCCTCCCGGGGGCCCTTCCCGGGCAAGGTGAGCGGCGCGACAGGACAGCCAGGAGGGCGACCCAGGATGGGGGATGTCCCGGGAGGGCAGTGGCCAGGACAACTACGGGGAGTAGTAGCTGCCCCACCCATCGTGAACCTGAGCAGCGCCGCCACCTGAGGGGTCTTGGCTATTTAGGGGGCTGCTTTACACACTATGGGGCGCAGATGGCGGCCCTGGGGAGGACCCTTACCTAGGCCCCATGGGGCAGGGGAACTAGCTCAGGAGTGTGTTGGCGCACCCGCAGCTTCAGGCCTCATGGTCCACCCGGGATGCCCCAGGTGGATGCCCCAGGTGGTTTGTCTGGCTGTGCCGCCACTCGGGACTCCAGACTGCTTATGAAATCTTTCTTCCCATCCCCACATGGGATCCTTTACAAGAATGTCAATGGGAGCAGTAACAGCAAGCTGATATTTGGGTGTTGTCGTTTCCCATCGCATATTTGTGGTTCTTCCTCCCCAGGATTACAGAAACAGAAACACATTCAAAGGCCAGCCCTTTTTCTGCCTCTGTGTGTGTGTGTGTGTGTGTGTGTGTGTGTGTGTGTGTATCTGAGGAAGATTAAGAAGAGGTGGATAGCTCCTAAGAGCAGTACCACATCCTGGCCTACTATTGCGCTAAGGCACATTGGTTCTTCCATAGCAACCCTGCTGCTTTGTGTGACCTGCAGGGGAGCCCCCCAGAGTGTAACACAATGCAATTGTATTTGCATTGTTGGGTCCAAGTACTATCAAATGATAATATTTACTTTTCCACTTCAAAGAGTTTTTATCAGTAGTTAGAGAGAAATATCAAGAAAACGGTGGGTTGCTGTGGAGGTTTCTGTCACCCTTCAATGACATTTTCTGGTTTATATTTCCATGAAATGAAATATTGTGATTTCGAGTAGTGGAGTTTAGGAATAACTGCATCTGCTTGCCTCATCTGTTTACCCAAACAACACTTTGATGTTTTTATATACAAGGGTTAAATTAAACAAATCCCCACAGACTGTTATAAAATTCAAAATATGGAAAATTCACCACCAGAATTGGTCTTCTGAATCCATAACCTTTCTCAAGAATAATTAACTCATGGATTGTTGTAAGTTTGCCATTTTTATAGGTTGTTAATAAATCTTCCAGGACACTCTAAGAATAAATCCCAGGAAGTCTGAAAACTTATTTCACCTTTGCATTGCTAGACCCTCCAATATAACACCATTTTTTCACTCACAGATTTATTTGCTCTTATGATGATTTGCCAATATTCATTGATTTCCTTTCCCATTGAATGCAAAGTGTCAGGAACAGCAGAGAAAATGACAGAAACATACAGTCCTTGTTTATATAGAGATTGTATTCTAATGGAGGATACAGACATTAACTACAAGTTGCAGTTCATAATTTATTTATTCACTTGTGTTGAGTGCTAGGAAGGAGGGAGTGTGGCATTCTGTGAGGTTATGTAATGGGACTAGACCATCTGATAAAGATTTAAAGAACCTTGGTCTTGGTTCTTGAAGACATATAGCATTTGATATTTGGCAATCTTAGTGAGTTGCAGCCTACCAAATTATTTTAGAATATTCTAGAGAACCCATTCTTATAATAAATTCTTTGTGTTGTAGTTTGAGTGCTCTTCAGTCGCAAAAGTAAATCAAAACAGATTCTTTTCATAACAATGGAAGAGGGGAAGGAAAACTTACATGAAGAAGAAACAAACATTGAAACTTAAATGCATCCATTATGATTTGTGAGGTCATGTGACAAATTGGATTTTTGTTTTTGATGAAACTTCCTGGAAATGTCATTCAGTGTTAAAGGAGGTAGCTCAATATATTTGCCAACTTTATTGATGTTGGGAAACTGATAATATTGTCAGAGCAAGGTGATAGCTCCAGAAGCAGCATTGGATGGGCTGAACCTCAGTGCTGCACACTGTCTCACAGTGATCCAGGCATGCATCTAGGGAAGAGCTGTCATCACAGGGGTAGTCATCAGGATCACTATGAGTGCATATATGAGTATAACACAACCATAGTTGCCTGAGTTTAGATGTGAAGTAGCTCAGTGAAGCATGACATTAGATACAAGGGATGTAGCCAGTAATGAGGGTGCTTTTGGTTAAGCTCATGATTAGTAATGAGATATGGGACCTCAATTTTAACTACCAATATTTTATTATGTCTCTAGGAATAATAATTTTAGGTGTGTGTGTGTGTGTGTGTGTGTGTGTGTGTGTGTGTGTGTGTAAGTATTTCTACTTTCTCATTAGGTCCAATTTCCATTATACCTTTTAATGTTCACAACTTTTTTTAGGACACTGGGGATTTAACTCCACCACTGAGCTACATCCCCAGTCTTATTTTGCAATTTATTTAGAGATAGGGTCTCACTGAGTTGCCTAGCACCTCACTTTTGCTGAGGCTGGCTTTGAATTTGTGATCCTCCTGCCTCAGTCTCCCCAGCAGCTGGGATTACAGAAGTGTGCCACCTCTTGTGGCTATTCATAACATTTTAATAAAACAATTGCCATGTTCTGGGAACCATGAATGGTGGGCAATAAATCCTCATGGGCAGGATTTATGAGCAAACTGTGGACCTCTGAAGCCCTCAGGCACCAAAGGAGTTAAGTTTCATTAGAACAAAGAGATGTCATTGTACTCCAGCAAGTAATTCACCCTGGAGATTTAGAGGCTGGAAGATAAAGATATGTTTTTGAGCGATATTAGTAAAAATAATCTTTGTAATTTGCTTAAGATACTTAAATGTATTTGGGGAATATATTCCTTAATAGAGTATTAAATTCTGCTAGTTATCATTACAAGTCTCATAGGTAAGTAGTTAAACATTAAAGGCAGAATAGTATACCCAGGAGCCCTATTATTTTAGGATGGATTTGGCTATGGTTCTTTCTCCACCACTGGTTTATTTTCTGACATTGAATAAATCAGTTTTCCTCTCTATTTTTTAACTTTCCCATTACATTTCTAATAAAAAAGATTCAAACTGTTAGAATGTTGTAAGAATTATCCAAGGTAAAGCTCAAAAAGTACTTCCATTCTTCAGTGTAAACTGTGCTGGTTGATATTTATTAACTAGAAACGATTTTGTTAGATTCATGTTATAGAATTTATTTCCTAAAAAAATTAGCAACTTTCAGGTTCTAATTTCATTAGTATATTTCCCAAATATCACACTGCCATATTAATTCTCACACTATGTCAATTTGTAGGTAGCAAGCCCTGATCCCTTAGTTTTATCTTTGGGATAGTTGGGTAAGGAGAGGAGATGAGGTTATGGAAGGTCCCTGCAGGGTATCTGGTTGGTCCCTCAAATTATTAAATTGCTATGGTGATCTGAGAGTTACTGCTCTACTCTGAGCACTATTAGGAATTATGTGGCCCCATGGATGACAGGGTTTCATGATAGAAGGTGACATGACTTGGATGTTACTGGGTAGCGAGGTTGGTGGTGATGGTGCTGACTGAGACTGAAAATGGTGATGATAGGAGACCCAGATCTGGATAGAGCACAGAGAGGAGGATGATAATGGATTTGAGTTCATATGGATGGAATTTGAGTTTTCTGGAAAGAAATGGAAAATGGAGGAAGATTTGATCTTAAAACAGTTTGTTGTTGGCTATTTCAAGATTCTGCAATGTTGAAATGACAAGGGTGAGCTCACATAACTGTTTAATGATTCTCTGAATTCATCTTTCCAATAGCAATTTACCTGAGTAAGGAGAGATTTGTGCCTGTTGGCAGATTGTAAAACATTTGTACTGACTTTTATTACCTTAGTCTATAAAAAGGGCATACTCAGTTTATATCATTTCTCTTCTAGTGCTGGTAAGTGGTAGTGGTCAGATAAAACAAAAGAATGTGGATGTGTGCTAGGAGCCACAGCAAAAATATTGATACAGGCACCTTTGGGTTTAGTGACTGCCAGCCAGCCATTCAGATTATGATTATGTTAAGTTACATTATGGTAATTGTCTCCTGCTGTTTACCTGGGCCAGTTTCGGGACTCAGGTTACTCATGTCACTCTTGTAATGGGAGAGTTCCCATTGGTTGGGAAAGGATGGTAGGAGGGTGTTCCGGGGGAAGTGGAGCCCCCCCCCTCAGGTAGAACACACGTGGTGGACCCACTTGTTAGGGGACACACACGGCCTCTCACAAAAGAAAACTTTGTCTCAGTTTGACTGGCTTGTGTTTTTGTGCCCAACCGGGTTGCAAGATTGCAAGCCGGGCGTGCACTGACAGCCCAGCAGGGAAGCGCTCAGCAGGGGTGCGGCAGGCAGTGCTCGGCAACAGCAGCGGCAAGAGCGGAGCTCAGCTAGCCTGCTCGACCCGGGGCCAAGCAGCCTGCAGCAGATGTGTTAAGTGTTGGGTTTCTAAGTGAGGACAGTTATTTTACCCACTACAGTGTTCCACTGTGTAAATATAAAATTATTTAATGTCCAGTGGTGAGAGTGTCTTTTCTGCTTTCTGGATGATGGTTAAGACACCAAGCCAGAAGAGGCCAAGGAATGAGTTTCTTATTTTTGAGTTAGCTCAGATCATTCTATTATTGGGTGATAGAACTTTTGAAATGACTGTGTAAGTTCTGCAAAACATCAGTCCAAAGAAATTCCATAAAGTACAAAGAAATGTTTCAGGTTGGCCAAAGGTTATCAGGCATCTGTTCATTTCTATATCAATAAAAGAAAATCTTCTTTTATATAGAGAAGGTCCAGAACTATGTTCCTTTTGCAGCCAAATATTCTGAGCCCATTTATGCCCCAGAAATATGAGCAAGATTAGCCAGACACCCTGAGAAGGGAAGCCAGGAATCACAGAGATGAAAGAAAGGAATGTGTCCTAGGGGTTAAAAACACCAAACATGGACTCTAAATAGCCAGGGCCCAGAGAAGTCTAGACTTGGGGAGATATAAATACATATTTCTGCATTTTACTGGCTCCAAAAGAGGGGTATGGAAAATAACCCTATGTATAAGGTCCCCTCAAAGCCATCATAAACACTTTATAAATAGAAAAAGTAGAGATTGCATTTTAAGTATTCATTAATCATAAAGGAATTATAGTTGAAATCTCCTTCTAAGAAAACATGGTTATTTTCTAAAAGCTTCATTAGAATTTCTCATTTTGGAAGTACTGTAGACAGAGGAGTAGTTATTTGATAACATCAATAATGAAAACGTCCTGCAGCATTTATCGTGAAATAATTTCTGAAACATTGTAGGAGTTTATAACAACATTCCCAGTACAGCCATGAGAGTTGTAATTTCTTCTTTAAGGCTTAGCAAGCTATGGAATAATGACATTTCATTCTCCTAGACTTTTAATTGTGGAAACAACATGGTCAGTTTTTGTAGTAACTTAATTCACTTTGCAAAAATCCCTGGCCTATAATCAATTCTTCCACACTCATTGTAGATAGGATTATTGCCTTAGATATGGGACTTTTAAGGGGCTGAGGCTGGTAGTTTGTTAGCATTTGGAAGGATTTAGTCAATTAAAATTTAGTCCACCCCTCAGTTGCTGTTTGGCATCATATCATAATTTGTGCTATTAATCAGCTAATAATGTGATGGTAATAATGATGGTTACGAATGGCTAACACTTATTGACATTATGTGTTGGGTGCTGTACCAAGACACACAATCTCACATAGCAAAGAGATGAGCATGATATCTTTTCCTCACCCTGGAATTCCAGAGGCTTGAGATAATTATTTAGGTCACAAAAAGAAGGAAAAAGTTAGATAAGGAACATAAATCCAAGCATGCTTTGTCTCCCAAATCTTTTGGGGGGTCACTGTTAATGCAGTATAAGTGATTCCAAGACCCCTGCCTGAGAAGGTTATAATTATCTGGGCTCACGGATGGTAATTTCACTTTTGGGGGGCAGAGAGGTTGGGGAAAATATGCAAGAGTGTCAAGACTGAATTGACTAGATTCTCTTGGCTTGTGGTGGGGGTGGGAAGGGAACTTCCTTGTTTCTGAATGCATTCAGCTGAGATGCTGTTGTCAGTACTTTTCCAACAGAAAACCCTGCCTGAGGGCCCTGTCCTGACCTTCTGAGAGGAAGAGCCCTGCAGCTGAACATTCAGTGGTACTTCAGCAGGACTGCTGGACTTCTAGGCTGTTCTGTCTTTGAAAAGATTGTAAATTGGTCAGTGTGTGTGAGGGTCCCCTGTCTCTTTTCAGGAATACAAAACTAAGCCACTTTCAAGTCACAAGCTTCATAAGCATCTTTTCTTTCCTTTTTGAAAACTTTCTCTATTTTCTTACTATGACAAAGGAACATTGTTTAGACTGGTTTCTCAATTGACCTTTCATACTTATATGCACCAATCTGAAATATCTAAGTTTACTTGTATAGGTACAAAAAGATCCCTAAATTACTCTTGGGATAATTATCAGAATACCAGATTAGTTTGTATTTATCATCCTGTTTTGCCTTTGGACCTGATCTGGAACTCATCTGAGAAAATTGGATTTTGAATCATGGCTAAAAGTGGGTCTGTCCACTATTTCTAGGTATGATAGGAATTTACCATGCTTGCTTTCTTATATGGAGTGGCCTTTTTAGTATTTAGATTTCTGATCCATTGGGAGATTATTTGGAGGTATCACAAAGGTAGAGATCAATTTTATCTTTTTCTAAATATGTATCCATTGCCCCCAAACCCTTTATTAATACATCCATCTTTCCCCTATTGAGATTTAAGATTCCACCATTATCATAAAACAAAATTCCAGTTATATTTGGATCTTTTACTGGATTTTCTATTCTGTTTATTTGTTGGTCTCCTTGTGCACCAATTCCATACCATTTTAGAAACTTTATAGCACCTTTTAATGTTTGGTAGGACTAGCTCTCTCTGACCCAAACAATCCCCTACTTCTCTAGGAATCATTGGTTATTCTTCCTGATTATTTTCCCTTATGAACTTTAGAATAAACTTGCCTAACTCCAGAAAAAAAAAATTTCACTGGGACCATGTTACACTTGCATGTTAATCTGGGGAGATAGTTGGCTTCTTTATGATGCTGAGACTTTCCCAAGAACCTGAAATGGCTTTCTTTTCAACAATTTTACATTTCAACAATTCCTAAGAGTTTCCTCATGTAGGTTTTGCACATTTCTCCTCAAATTTCTTAGGTGTTATCTTTTGTTACTATTATGAATGAAGTCTTTACCTCCATTATCTCTTCTAAGTGATAGTTATATTCATGAGGAATACTGATTTACATATTAGTATAATCCTAATGCTTTATTAAATTCTACTAACACGTTCATTTAAAAAAATTAATACTCATGAGTATAAAAAATGATGTTCAAATATAGATGTCGTAACTCTCTTTGTTGGATGTATGTCTGTTTTATCTTGATTATTATATTGGTTAATATTTCTAACATGATATTAAATAGTAGTGTCTATAGTTTTTTCCTGACTTAATGTAAGATTTTGGCTTTCGGTCTGAGATCTACCTACAGTTATACAAGTTAAGGCAGTATCTATCAATTACTATTTTATTTAGGATAGCTGTTGTTTCCCAAGTATCTTTTCAGTATTTAGAGAGATAATCATGTGAATTTTTTCTTTACATCTATTAATATTTAAAATTATTATTATTATTATTTGTGGTGCTGGGGATTGAACCCAGGGCCTTGAGCATGTAAGGCAAGCACTCCACTGATTGAATTATATCCCCAGCCCAATACTGCAAATTATTATCTTTTATTTCCTAACAGCAAACCATTCTTGAATTCCCATAATAAATCCTACTTGGTCTCAGTGCATTAAAAAATGCTGCTAGATTCAGTTGGTTAATATTTTATTTATTGTTTTGCTTGATATTCATATGCCACTGATTATTTCAGATTCTCATTTAGGTACCAATTGCTACTGTAACTGTGCCACATTATAACCAAAATATGAAACAGACTAAAATCCCTGCTTTGGAGCCACTCAGTCTAGTATTAGACAGATATAGAATATAAGAGTTGGAACAGTGTTTCAAGTGCTACAATAGGACTGCAACAGAATGCAGACAGGGGAGCCTGCAACTGGCTTTGGAAGGCTGGGTAGGATATGAATATGGAGAAGCCTAGATATTCCAGTCAGAGGAAATGGCAGGTGGAAGCACAAGAGGGCTATGTATGCTCAGTACACTAGGGGAATTGACATAGTGCATTGAATGAATGATAAGGTGGGAAGGTGGTAGGGAAAGGTTGAAGGGTCTTGTGGGCAAAAATCTGGACTTATCTGTAGGCAATGGGCAGCTATTAGAGGATGTACAGGAAGGGACTGAAATGAGCTGCTCATTGTGAGAGAGATTGGACTGGAAGGGTGGTCATAGGGACCAATTAGGAGACTCCTTGCAGTGGCTTGAGTGAAATTGTGTCAACTGACTGCAAAAATGAAGTGGCAGCTTGATCTGAATGAGTGAGTAGAAAACCCATGTTGGGTAGCTCCTGAGATGCAGGGTAGGAAGGAGAGGAGGCATTCTCATAGATTTCTTGTTAGGACAAGTATGAAGACAGTGTTGCCAGCTATTCAGACAGGAAATAAAGGCAGGAGAGAGTTTTTGTTATTAGAAGTCTGGTTTTCAAGGATGGTTGTAGATAATGAAACTGGTTTGGGCTTCTAGAGCTTGAGGCTGAGTGATATAGTGATATCCACTTGGGGCCTTAGGGTGAGTTCAGAGATGGAGACGTGGATCTGGGAGATGCCCACATGAACAAGGTAATAGAATAACCTCACAGATGGTGTGAGTTCCCTGTGGGTGTGGGTGTGTGGGGATAATAACCAGTGGAGCATGGAGCCATGGAGCTTGTTGACATTGAAGGGAGTCAAGAAGACAGACCAAGAAGAACAGGCCAAAAAAAGAGGTAGAAAAATATATAGGAGAAGTGGTGATATACAAACTGAGGCAATCTTGAGCTTCAGGGGCTTGGTGTGAGAAATCTGATACTTTGGTGAGATCAAAGAAGCAGCGACTGAGACTACCACCGAATTGGAAAATAAAAAGGTCTTTGGGGGATCTTTGAAGAGTTTCTAGCATCCTGGAGAAAGACAGACAATGACAGTTAAGTTCAGTAGTGATGGAGACGAGGACATGTGAGTCAGTACTGGAGTTGTCAGAACACTAAAATTTATGAGAGATCCGTTTTTTGATGTTCTTATGACTATGAATACCTGGGGTGCACAGACTTCAGTGCAAAACCAGGCTCCATCACTTCATGGTGACCTTGGGAAAATCCCTTAATCCATCTGTCCAATGGAATAATGAAAGGACCCCTCCAGGTTGGTTGTGAAGATTAGGTGAAACTTTGAGATAATATTTAACCATCACTTTCTATTATTATTATTCCAATGACTTTCCACAAGAAGAAAACTGAATTTAATGAAAGCCCCCTTCCTTCCTTCCCTCCTTTCTCTTCTCTTTCATTTCTTTCTTCTCTACTCCCCCCAATTGCTAGTGGCTTAACACAAAAATGGAGGGGGAAAAATGGAGTCAGAGAACACTGGAGCCATTGAGCTCCTTATTTTGCTGTTTCTTCACCTCCAGGTCAACAAAGCATCTCATACTTCTTCATTCATAGGTAGCACCATTGAAAATTTTAAGAGAGCTCCACTGATGCAAATAGCCACTCCTTTTAGTTGGGTTACCATGAATGTGGATTGAGAGTCTTTGTCACAGATGCAAATCCCTTCTCGAAGCCCTGCCCTCTCAGAGCCCCCCTCCCTCCAAAGGGAGTATTGCAGACAGGATTTTATATTTCAGGCTCTAGTGAAAGAAGGAGTGCAGATTTCCTCCAGTGACTGTGCATGTGATATGCAGATCTGAACATCACTAGGAATTTGGGCTTATCTGCCTTCTAATCCAGTTTTATCTTTCTCAGACAGTTTTCTATGCAGTTATAGTTTGCTGATCCTGTTGCATCAATTCCAACCAAACCCTGTGGAGAAGTCTGGAAATAGAGATGATACCCTCCCCCACCAAGCAGTATTTTCTGCCCTTATCTCAGCTCTGAGAGCTGGAGTTGACATGGAAGGAGTGGGTTCTTGTAAATTGTAGTATAAAAAGAGGATGTATTCTGAATGATGCGATACAGGTTTCCAGATCTGAAGGCTCTTAAGCTAGAGCAAGTTATTTTGATAAGCAGAAGTATATATGAATGTATCTTAAGTGCCATAGACTAGGTGGCAGCTGAGGGGCTATTTTAATTCATTTTTTCTAGTTTTTAGAATGGTAGTTCAATACTGTTGGCAACCACAAAAGGTTCTCGGAAGAAGTTTTAGTTCTACACATAGCATGCTTTTCCAGTCTTTGATAGTTTTTACATGTATGATAAATTTCTGTTTGATTTTTGTTTAAAAGCATGAATTGGAAATAATAAGTCAAAACATGCTTTTCCACCACAGGATAACAAAAAGATAAATTTTAGTTTCATAATTCTTTTATCTCATCTGACTAGGACTCCCCCCCAAGATAGCATAGGAGCTTAGAGAGCTTGAGATTTTATTGTGATATAATTTCATCTATTAATTAGCAGTGGTGAGCAGTTATGCTTTCCTATGAATCATTATCACCTTATTTATCGTGGTTGCTTTCTTTGGAGTTATAATCACTGCCTCTACTTCTATTCCATCTAACTGGTAGCTTCATGTAGCAATGGGAGACTTAGGTATTAACTAATTAGACACCAAAAATAACAACCACCAAAATCTGTTGAGCTATCTAATATAGAGGTTATGCAGAAAATAAAAGTCGAATTCAGGCAGACAAGTAGCAATCACCTTTGTTTAAGAAAAGCAATCAGCTGTAGAGGGAGGTCTATATCCTGAGCAGCTAAAGAGATGGCCTTGGATATCTTCCTCATGACACCATGGCTGGGAATTGGAGCATCATTTTTCTTCCACCAAGCCAGGAGGCATGGCAATGGGAACTGAGGGACAAAGGGGAGAAGGATTAGAAGGAGAATAAGATGGGGGGGTAGAGGGGAAGAGAGGGAGGATGGATGAGAGAGAGGGTGACAGAAATAGAAAACAAAGAAGTGGGGGGTATAGGCATCAGAGGTTGTCTACAATCCCAAATTTTTATTGAAGAAGAACTGTGCTTAGAGCTGGGGACCGAGTTACAGTCCAGCCTCCAGCATAATTAGCATTGTGATCTTGGGAAAGTTAGCCAGCTCACTGTGCTTTCTCTCTCTTTGTGGTGCTGGGTGTGGAACCCAGGGCTTTATGGAGTCCATTCCTGGCTCCCACATTCCAGAGAAATATGCTTGACAAAACCCTGCATAGATTTCTGGCTGAACCAAGAGCCTCAAGCTGTTCTGTGGGCTGCCACGAGGCAAGACTTTGGATCACACTAGTCAGCCGGTGAAGGTGCCGGTAGCCCTCTCATCAGTGAAGCTTCTGACTTTGGAATTTGGATCATAAATTGATTGACAAAGATATTCCTGTTTCTTTCTCTCCCTCCCTTCCTCTCTCCCTCTCTTTCTCTCTTTCTTCTGGGAATTGAACCTAGGCCATCATGCATGCAAAGCACACATTCTACCACTAATTTACACCCCCAGACCCTCTTCTTGTTTTTAGTAAAGCTATTTGCTTTATATTATTCATGTTTTAAAATAGAAATAAACTTGAACAAAAAGGACAGTTGACTTTATGAGAGCAATTGGATTGAGGATTATTTGAGGCAAAGAATGACCTTAGGACTTAGAAAGGCCTACTTATAGTTAGTTTTACGTTGAACATATCTGCCATGTTGATTAGGATTTAGAAACAATTTGTGGAGAGTTTCCTATAGCAATATAGGAATACCAAGACTCTAAACACTGTATTCATTATTCTTAAAAACAGACTCTCTGTTGAAACCTTCCTCAAATCCTTTTTGCCCACTTTGATTTCTCTTTTCTTTTTTTTTTCTGCATTTACAAGTGTCTAGAGGGGACCATAACTGTTTAGGCCAGTATTTATATATTATTGGCCCATGGCCTGGATGGTCCTGAAGTGTTTGAGCTATAGGCTGAGAAAAGGATGACAGGTAGCTGCCTGCTGGGCCAACAGAAAACATTCAGTTAATATTGATTTGGTTTTTCACCTTTATCCTTACCCCTGGTTGCCTCTTTAAACTACCTGCTTCCTGGGGAAGTTTTCTCCAACTTTTATTTCAAATCTAATACTTTATGTTTTTGTATAAACACATTTCATGGAGTACAGATATTAAAAGCAGAGCTTCATTTGGCTTGTACTAGCCCAGCACACATTAAGACTTCAGAGCAAATATAGTTGAGAACAGGCACAGAGCAGCACGAGGTACAGAAGTACCTTGTGCTCATCTTCATCGTTCCTCTTTGTTCTCTGCACACCCATTATTACAACATTAACAAAGCATCCTGTAGCCAAACCCACGCAACACAGGGTTTTGGCCTATTCACAGCCAACCTTCCACATAAGTTTTCACTGATTATTATCTCACTGATTATGATAGTGTACCCTGTATTACTTTTCTTATTCTTTACCCTTAAATTTACCATAAAATTTAGGTTCTGAAAATTTAAAAAAAAATTTGTTGTAGATGAATACAATACCTTTATTTATTTATTTTTTTATTTTTATGTGGTGCTGAGGATGGAACCCAGTGCCCCACATGTGCTAGGCAAGCATACTACCACTGAGCTATAACCCCAGCTGCAAGGTTCTGAAATTTCTAAAGGAGACTTTCTAATGTGGGGTGTGTGTGTGTATGTATGTGTGAAGGGTGTGTGTGTGTGTGTACACACTCTGTGGACCCTAAAGGAAGCATACAAGTTGGTAACATGGTAGACATCCTGTCTCAGGTTTCAGACATTGTTAGGCTGAAGCTTTTGTTGGAGGTCAAGGGGATGTGCAATTAAAAGGGCATTCAGCAGAGAAGATAGTGGGTTGTTGCAGCAGGCTGAGAATGGAGCAGAGGAGGAGGGTGGCAGCTGCAAGAATGCCCATGATGGCTTTATGAGTGTATACATATATTTACATATATACATACACATATATATGTATATACACACATATACACACATATGTGTGTGTGTGTGTGTGTGTGTGTGTATACATATTTTGCAGCCAGGGTGATAAATGCAATACAAAGGCATGATTTTAATATGCCTAATTGGGCTCTCTGCTTCCTGTGTGAGGTATCTACTTGGGGGAAGAAAGTTGCTGGATTGTGGGCTTTTTGTGGTGGTGGTGTGTGCTGATTAACATTATTATTATTATTATTATTATTATTATTACTATTATTATTTTTAATAGAGTCCTCCTAGTTTTTAGTGATTCTTCATAATGGTCTTTTAGGGGGTCAGGAAGGAGATAACAGAATGATGGAGAGTGTTAGGAGGCATGCCCAGGGTCACTCAGAAAAACTTGGGCTTCTGAATCTCTATGGTGGTTTTGATAGAATTTATTTACCCAGCTCTTTGCCCTTGTGTGTCTCCTTCTTGAGTCTGTACCCCTTGTGTGTTGTTAGTGATCCAATCCAGGATACTCAGATTTGGGATCTGGTGAGAGCCTGCTTTCTGGTTCATGAGTGGGGTACTTTCTTCCTGTATCCTCAGGTGGTAGAGAAGACTGGCTAGTTCACTAGTGATTCTTGTGGAAGGGCACAAACTTCTTTTATGAGAACTTCAACCTCATGTCCTAATTGTGAAAGATGTAAAGACCTCACCTCCTAATGCCATTACCTTGGGGTGAGCTTTCAATATATGAATTTGTGGAACATAAATATTTCATCTGTCACAGCAAGGATGAGGCTCGTTCCCCAGACGCTGGCTCCCTGATGGTGTTTGTATTGGGTTTAATTTTTCCCTTTATCTGGTAATGTGGTTCTTCACTATCTCCATTGTTTGCTGAGATGGTAACACATAATGACATCCTGGGTGGAGGAGGAGTGATAATAATAAAGGAATCATCCTTCCTTTAAGACTCTTCCTTCAGACTCCCTCAGAGCTTGGAGGTGAGAGGAGAAATATGTGAGCTGGTTTCAGGTCCTTTGGTCCAGAACATCAAAGAGGCAGGAGGTGGGTGGCAGGATGGTTTGTCCACAGATATTAATGGGGTCATGTACACAGGGAACAGTCACCAGAGCTTCTGTGTAGGATACCATTGCCATTTTTCCTTCTTTCCTTCAATACCCCTCGGAGGGATGTCATGGCTAGGTATGGAGGGGAAAGGTGATAGTGGGAATGGATACTTAGGAGTTGGTGAAGAAATTGAGGAATCTCAGACCCAGAGACCAGAATCAGCCTTGAAGATGTGCAGGAGCCCTAGGAAATGGTATTAACAGACATAAAATGTCCCAAGTGGGAGGGCTTCAAAAGAAGTGAAATAACACTGTAAGGTTTATGCTTGAGTTTGAACAGAGGATGATCCATGTTCATAGCAGCCTTATTAATAAAAGCCAAAAGCTGGGAGCTACCCAAGGGACTATTGACAGATAGAAGACTAAATACAATGTGCTATGTCCGTACAGTGGAATACTCAGCCTTAAAAAGGAAAGACATTCTGTCACAAGCTACATATCAGTGAACTGTGAGGAAATTTGCAAGTTAAGTAAGCCAGCCACATAATGACAAACATGATTCCATGTACAGGAGGCACCTAGAGTCCTCAAATTCATAGATGGAACCATGTGTGGTGGCACACACCTGTAATCTCAGTGAGGCTGAGGCTGAGGCTGAGGCAGAAGGATTGCAAGTCCAGGGGCAGCCTGGGCAACTTAGTGAGACCCTGTTTTAAAATAAAATAGAATAAAAAAATATTGGGGATGGAACTCAGTGGTAAGGCACTCCTAGGTCCAATCCCCAGTACCACCCCAAACAAAACAAAACAAAACAAACAAACAAACAAGCCCTAGTAGAATGGACGTTAGGAAGAGTTTGAGAAAATGAAAAATGTTCTGGATGAAGTGGGGATGTGTGGTTGTATAATGGTGGGAATACTTAATGCTGTGGAACCGAACGCTGGAAAATAGTTAAATGATCAGTTTTATGTTACATGACATTTGATGTTATATAAAATCACCTTCCCTGCCCCCAATAATACATTACAAATTGTGTCACAAAATCGTGTTCGGAGGGAAGATGGAGCCCCATGGTCTGCCTGATCATGCAGTAATGACACATGAAAGGTTGTTGTGATAATATTTGTTACTCATTATGAGTAATCTCACATTGAACCTCATGAACACACTGAGGCAGGCACTATTACTGCCTGACTTTATAGCAGAGGAAACTTGGCATGGTTAGGTTCTTGGACCAAGGTCCTGCAGCAAGATTTGGTGCAAGGCAGGAGGTGATCCTTGCACTATCTGCTGCATGGCTTCTACTTGTTGTCCTCTGCCTATTGGCATGCAGGAGGGGAAGGGGAAGGTTATCCAGAAATGGAGCCAGTTGAACACCTATAGAGGGATGTAGGAATAGGATTTCCCAACCTCCCTCTCTTTTCTCTGATCTCTACTTGCCTTCTGAGAAGAGAGCTGGCCATGACTAGCCAAGACTCCTCCCTCTGCATTTGCTATGGAATAGTATGTGCAATAAGCCAGCTCCATGTTATTCTGTTCTGTAGATCTCAACACAAAGCAGCCATCTCCTCTGTGGCTCTAATAGTTTGAAAAGTTTTCATGGGCAGTCATAATAACTGACTAAACACATTAAGCTAGCAAATAAATCTTTGTGAGAGCAGCTGTTAAATGGTTTCCTGCATAATAGTCATTAATGCATTGCTATAATTACATTTCTCATTTTACAGTAAACTCCAAGAAAAAAAAAGATTTATTAAGCTTTTGGGTCCTTGACAGTAGTATGTTGAATGGCAGTGTAATATTTCCAAATTTGCCAACACACTTTTCACGTATAACTTTTTTTGGAGTTGGACCAAATGGACTCTTTTAAAGCTCTGATAAGATAATACCACCTTATATTTGTATAGCTGCTTTTTCAAGTTACTTAACTGGGCCATTGCCACTTTTCCTGCTTCTTCTCAAAGGATCCATTTAAGGAAATGTGAGGGATGGATATGGGGGTGGTCTGTCTTCATTTAATAGACAAAAGACAGAGAAGAATCAAGAGGCCAAGAAACATTTTTCTCCTATTCAACAGCTATTTATTCCATATATCTTCTGTATCAGTCCCTGTTCAGGACTCTAACCCTTGATCAATGTCACCAGCAAGCTTAGGTTAGACCCTAAGACTCTGATGTCCTTTAGGCCTGGGTCCTGCCAGCTGTTTTCTAGAAAATGACACTTCTGAGCTGTGAGGTTTCATGGGTTATTGAATACCTGTCTTTGACTGGTGTCTGACATTTCCCAGGTTAAAAAAGGAGAATTTTATCATAGTGTCACACATCAAGGGCCTCTGCTATAGATGAAGCACCAGAATCACCAGACTCTCAAGCTCTCAATCTGTTCTTGCAAAGGGCTCTCTCAAACCATTCTAATGGACTGAGGCTAATTGGGAGTTTCTTTGGGGGGCCTGTTATCCAGCCCTTGCTGCCTTTCTTGGTTAAAACTTTCCACCAGGGTCAAAAGCTACAACAGTGAGAGGCTTTTGTCTTGAGCAAGGCCATTAGATGGTACAGTAACTGCTTTCAGATGCTGCTAATGTGGCCTGGCATTAGTATTGTGACCCAAAGGTGAAAGGCTACATGTTACATTACAACTCTGAACCAGCCAGCCTCCAGCCACCAGTGTATTTTAGCAGAGATAGAAAGGAGGATAGGGTGACATATGCACTAGATGGAACTTAGAAGTAGGTACTGGAAAAGCTTAAGAATGGAGCTTCAGTTTCTAGAGATACTTTTGTAAAATGCATTATCCATGTCAATGTTGATACATTAATATCAGTGATGTCATCATATTATTCCTGGAGTGTAGCAAACATCTATGTGCATATTATATATGAACATATTGTGACTATGTGTATATTACAAAGTATTAGGTCCAGATTTTTTTAAATTCCTTTGCTGTAAAGGATGCAATCTTCATTAATTTGTTTGACTCCACTAAAAATTAGTGCGGGTCTGAGACAAGACTCTTAGAAAGTTAAAACTCATTTCCTTTCTGGGTGTCAGGGTCCACTATTTAGCCTCCTTTGCTTTGGGAGGCTCTGGGAGTCACCTGGGCTGTGAATGCTGGGTTATTCAGGTAAGGTGGAACCTAAACACAGAGAATAGAAAGTACAATGGAGGTGGGCTACCTGCTTTTTTTGATGTGGTAGGCATCTCTCCCCATGAAATGCTACTCAAAAGTGAGTATCTGTTGGTCAAAATCCTCTGAGGTTCTATGAAATCAGGATTTGAAGAGAAAAATAAAAAGAAAGTACTAAAAATGAGGAGATGTAGTTTTGTGGTAAGATGCAAAAAGTTACTGAATCCAACCATGGTTATAAAAATAAGAGGTCATTTAGCCTAAGTTCTAAAATCTCTTATTTTATTAATGTTAACTGAAAAAGCTATTTTGTTTGTTCAATTTTTAATTGTTTTCTGCTTTCTAAAGAGCTTAAAGGCAAGAACCCTAAGCATGGAAGCATTGTTTTATTCAAAGGTAGGGAAATAGTATTCTGTGAAATTTCAGTATTTGTTCCCAACAAATACATTCGTATTATTTTTTTTAAAAATATCTTTATCTTTATTTGTTTATTTTTATATGGTGCTGGGGACCGAACTCAGGGCCTCACACATGTGAGGCAAGCACGCTGCCACTGAGCTACAATCTCAGCCCATTGGTATTCTTTTGCAAAACATATTTGTATAGGGACAAGTAGTATCAGGTCTGTGGAGGTCATACTGGAACTTACTAGGAGATAGAACAATAGAGTTCATGGAAGGGGACCAGAGGAGTTCAGGAAAGATTCATCCCTGCTATCTGCCACGCCCAGCAGCAAGGCTTCTAGGGACCAGGAGGGTCAACTCCTTCCATAAATGGTGCCTTCAACTGCAATAGAAGGAATTTGGCTGACAGGATGTGAGTAGATGATGGGGCTTGTGACTTCCAGGTAATTCTTTCTATGACTTTTATAGTTTATATTTACTTCTGAATATAGCCTGGCATGAAACTTTTGTGAATAGAGCTTTGCAGAGTTCTGTGGTAGCTTATTCAGGTATTTGCCATAACCTCTTAAAGCACAGAAATTCAGTAGTGTGGCCATTCCCTTAATTTTTTAAACAAATACAACTCTGTCTTTATTGATTCTGAATTCCTTATAGGAGAATACACTCTCTTAATAATTAAAAGAGCATGGCCAAGTAACCCTATTTTGAGGTCTCTTTGTGGGGATGGACTGTAGATTGTCAAAATTTTGAAGAACATAAGACTATGGTGGGGATGTTTATGTGACATTGAAAGTGGCGCACACTGACAAGTGGCTCAGCTGAGCAATCCCGGGAAGTGAATTGTGGATGAGGTGACTTCCTGGCATCATTGGCTCTTTGGTTGAATGAAGTCTCTATGGAGACGTCATTACCCTCACTATATAAGGAAAGAAGGGGTAGGATTCATTGCCTTTTGGCTTTGATTTTGCTTTGTCTTGATGTATGTGTGTGTGTGTGTGTGTGTGTGTGTGTGTGTGTGTGTGTGTGTGTTTCTCCCCTTGCCTTCTGGTGATGGATAATGGTGATGGCAGTTGAGGCCTGTTTCTGATTAGTAAAATGACTAGAAGAAAAAATGCTTTTCTGACCCTGTGGAGCCCTGTTTTTTTTTTTTTCTATCAAAAGTTTAATGGCCTTGGGTTCCACATTTTTAGCTGAAAAATGAAAGGCTTGTTCTGGGGGGACTATGACTTTTTCTTGAGAGGGACGGTGAAGGGGTTACCTGAAATGGTGGCACAGAGTTGGATGAGGATTGCCTTCCCTTTGGGAAAGAGCAACCTAAAGGTAGAGGAAGGACCAGTTCAGGTTGTGCCAGCAAGTGGAGCTCCCTTTGGCAGTGAGATTGTGATATTTCTGAGCACAGATTTCTTTGTTCCTTAGGAGAGTATCAGAGTATCATGCAGAGGTCAAATCTCACTATTGCTGCTGTTACAGGAAAAAGACCATTACACCAAAATAATTCCTAAGCTGTGTGCTATTTCTGCCAGTGATTTTAGACACATTCTGGGAATATTTAGGGCATATACTAATGTATCAAGCACTGTGCTAGGAGGTCAGAATTTTCAAGTACAACCAAAGAACTGAGTGTGGCTCTGGAGCCCTTCTTATGGGTTTGGGGCTGTATTTTAAATAGCAAGATCACATCCTCAAGACTTTGTGTAAGAGCTTTTCCTTACTCCTTTCCATGATTATATTCTTGGGTTATTTTTTAGTCAGCAGTCTCTTGGTGGTCTGTATTATATTTTTTTTCTTTTATAATTGTGTTAAATACAAAACATATAAAATTCACTGGCTGGACCATTATTAAGTGTTCAGTTATGAGGCATTCACATTGTTGTGCAGCCAGCACCAGTCTTCATTTCCAGAACCTTCTCATCATCTCAAACTGAAACTTTGTACCCATCAAACAATAACTTCCCATCCTCCTTAAAGGTGTTTTAAACCAAAATAGGGTTTGAAACACTCTGGAGAATGCGCTAAAGAGAAATGTCATGATCGAACCATTCATTCACTTACTCTGTTTGTCAGACATCTGTTAAGCTCCTAACATGTACCACCCTCTCTGTTACACTCTACAGATTTAAAAACAAAGAAGGCCCAGACTTTGCTCTAGAAAGTACTAGGGAGACAAATGTGCAATCAAATAAGTACCAGTCTGTGGGACAAAGGGATCAGTGCAAGTGTGGGTGGATGTAACGGGGCACAGCGAGGTGTCAGAAAGTCCAGGCCCACCCTTTACCAGAACTGAAGAGGATAAGCAGGTGTTTGCTGGGTGACAGAGGGCCTGGGGCATCCAGAGAGTTGCAGCTGCAGGGTAGAGGCGGTGAGGCACAAAGCACCTGGAAGTAGCATGTGTAAGCCAAGGTGGCCAAGGCAAAGGTGGAGAGCTGGCAGACAGTGTGGGGCCTTGTGGGCCTTGCCCTGTACCCAGACTGCCTCCTGGTAAAGAATTCTTAAGCAGGAGCCAGATTTGTGCTCAAGGATAAATTGCTGTCAGCATCAAGGAAAATCGGAAGGAAACAAGACCATAGTTAGAGGCAGGCAAGAAGCTTTAAAAGAAATATCTTTATTTTTAAACCGTTGATTTCACTGGAACTTCTGTTTTCCTAGGAAATATTTTTAAGAATATCAGATCCTCCAATATATGTGTTTCTGAGTGTGTAAGTCAGCTTTCCATCACTGTCACAAAATACCTGAGAGAATCCATGTACAGGGAGGAAAAGTATTTTGGCTCATGGTTCCATAGGTTTTAGTCCTTGGTTGGTTGGCTCCATTGCTTCTGGGCCTGTAGTAATGCAGAATACTCTGACTACACTTTTAAGTGTTTAGTATGAAATCATTTAGTTTTTGCCTTCTTTCATATTTGAGACTACAGTATTAATGCATCTGTTCAGGGGGCTTGCAGTGAATAGGTAACAAATTGAGAGTCCCCATTTGTTGTCTTCTGACCCAGCCCCATAGGCATCACACCCTGGGAAAATAATTTGTTCCAGCAAGGAGATCTTATTGCTGTCTGCTCCTCTTGGGACAGAGAAGTGATGTCTAATTCTTCTCTGATTGAGGCGCCATTTTCTCTGAACTGATGGATCTTGAAAGAAAAAAAAAAGCTGTTAATGATTAAAATGACGACAATTAAAAACCTGCACCCAATTTAGCAGCAAAATGGAGAAAATCATGCATGGAAGAGAGATGAAAAAAAATATAATAAAAAGTCCCCTGTAGAATTTGGGTAACAAATTCTTTTGGGTTGATATTGAAGCCAGATTTAAAGTTAGGTAGTCAGTGTAGTTAGATAAATCAGGTATAATATTGAGTGAAACCTAAAATGGAGGCCATGCTGAGAATGGCTCAGGGAAAACAGAGGAGTTGTTTTACAGATCAAGAAACTGTGGGCTGGGGATGTGGCTCTAGCGGTAGCGCGCTCGCCTGGCATGCGTGCGGCCCGGGTTCAATCCTCAGCACCACATACCAACAAAGATGTTGTGTCCACCGAGAACTAAAAAAAAAAATAAATATTAAAAAAATTCTCTCTCTCTCTCTCTCTCTCTCTCTCTCTCTCTCTCTCTCTCCTCTCTCACTCTCTCTTTAAAAAAAAGAAAAAAAAAAGAAACTGTTGTTCAGAGAGGTGAACTAACTTGTCCAAGAATACACAGCTACCAAAGGCAAAAACAGAATGTGACTCCAAGTCAGCTTGGCTCTATAACGCATCTTCTTGGCCTTACCAAAGCATTAACAATGGAGTTGCTTCAGTGATTTTTGGATTCCCTTAGAAAAAGAACCTCACATCCCATTAACCATTCCTTTAAGTTATTTTGTCCTTTTGAGAAAGGAGCATAATATTATAGAGTTGAAAGACATGTAGTGATTTCTTAGAATAACTTTGTGTTCCTGGGAAGAGCTGTGAAAGATGGATAAATGAGTTGAAAGGGTGTAGCTTATTCTGTCCCCACCCTTAGTGACTTACAGTGCATATAAGTACAAACCATGCTAATAAAAGTCCTGATATTTAACACAGCAATTAATTTGACCACAAAATGAATTATCATTTTATGAAGATAGCCCAACTCCCTCAATTAATAAGACAGGACACAGAATAGAAAGCTCAAGAAAGTTGTCCTTGGGACACAGCTTTTCTGTTTGCTGTGTAGCCATGACATTGGACCAGTTTTGGTCTGATTGAGTTGTGTGAATCTTCGAGTATGTAGGATCCAAGCCTGCATATTCCTTTCATATTCCCATTGGATTTTTCTAGGAGCAACTCTCCAAGCAGTGAAGTGAAAACACAAATTTGAACAATTATTACCCTATTTAAAGAAAAAGGGGGGCAAGTGCAGGAAACATATCATGTGTTACATCTGACTGCTGCTGTGGGTTAGCAGCCAGCTGGGAGGGAGAGGGAGAACTGGGCTATAGAAAAGCACTTCACGTGCAGAAAGGTCAGATTTATGCAGAACTCCAGCAGATGAAGCTGAGAATAGGGCCTCTAGGGCCCTCGAGTTCCATTTTCACCTTTTCTTCTTGCTAAGCCTTGATACCTTAGGATACTTACGTCCACACAAGCCACTTTCTGCAGCATTTAAGAAAACCATTAAGCACTTGCTTCTGTTATTCTCACAATGTGCATTCTGCCCTTTTCTCTGTACTGCTTTCTCTGTACTGCTTTACCTGCTGGGATTTGAAGGCCTTTGGATTAGAAACCCTAAGGATTATAATGCTTCCCATTATTTGGCCCAAGAAATATCTCTGTTTTTCCTTTTCCTTTTCTTCTTCTTTTTTTTCCTCTCCCTTCTTTGGGAATAAACAAAAGCCAGAGATGGATTTTTGTTTTCATTCTCTAAGACTCATTTATAGAGTCTAAATGGGGAAATATTTCACCTTTGGAAATATTCTGTGTTTTCTGAAGCTTAATACCCTCTGAGATGCATGGGATGGTATGAAAAGTTCAAATACAAACAGTGCTGGCCAATTCCTTTGTGAAGGACATTAACTGAAGAGCTATTATTTCTTCCAGGCTCCAGTGCTGAACATAGAAATTCAGGCCTAGTTTAATATAATGAGGTGGGGGAGATAAACAGCACATCCATGTTACCCTTTGAATCTGTGTCTCTTCTCCCTCTTACTGTAGCCAGAGAAGAGTGAGCAATCTGTGAAGCAGTTTCCATTATGAGGTTTTCCGTGGGTAACCATGGACTCAGCTCTGGTCATATGGAGTAAAAGGGAGATTTGCTAGCTTATAGTAAGAGCTAATGGAATCCATAAGTGGCCAAAGAACAAACCTTAGAAAATAGAAAGAACCAAGACAGATTTAAGGGCCAAGATATGAGAAACACAGCATCTGATGTGAGAGAGATCAAAAGAGCTAGGAGGCCTCTGTAGTTCAGGCTCTGGGAAGGAAGAGGGAAGAGTCGGTCTGGTAAATGAAAAGCACTTCCCATCCCACCAAGAGCCCCCATAATAAGAATTCTGGCAAAACAGGAGAGAGAGCCAGGTTGTAGATAGGCAGAAAATAAAATCAAAATACACAGAAAAGCTGGACAGTGACCTGGGAAGGAAAGTATATAACTTAAATGATTTTTTGACTATTCTTGCTGAGACTCAACTTTTGAACTCACGTCTGAATTAGTTGTTTTGGCTTTTGGTGCTGGGGATTGATCCTTAGCATCTGATTTTGTTTTCAGAAAAGTCCTCAGATAGTTGTTCCTGTAGCTTCAGAATCTCAAATTGTGTTCAGTTCAGAACAACTTTCCCAAATGACCTAAGTAAAAACATAAGGCTTTGTTATGGAAACAACCCTATAAGTTCGTTGACATGATACATAGAGTCAAAGTCAAACAAAGGCTTCCAGCTCCATAAAACTGTATTAGGGTTAAATTGACTAATGTGTCAAAATTATCAAAGTAAGGTGTATGTGAAAACAAAACTTTGGAGAAAATTTGACACGGGTGTTAGCTACTCTGATTATCCATTCAGAACATCCTCAGAACAATATGCATTTCTGATTTAAAATTAAATGATTGAAGTCAATGTGTCTAGCCAAACAGAATTTTTTACTTTCTTACTGCCTTAAGAAAGCAAACTGAAGTTGTCAACCACATATTCTGTTATTTATGAAGGGTTATATCAAAAAGCTATCTGCATATATTCAGTCAGTTTTAATCTTCTTTTGGTGGGTTATTCTGATAAGTGCATGAATTGTAGATATGTATTTTTATCTGTAAGAAAAGCTGTTTTTAGCAATATAGTTTACTGTGAAGATCTGTCTATGTGTATGTTTTGGAAGGGTAAAATGATTCAAACATCACAGAAATATCATTCATGTTAATAAAAAGATGCATAAAGATATATCAAGCTCAAAATTTGTTTAATTAAATGAGTCTTTTCCTGGGAAAATATTACTCAGCTTTGTTTTCAAATGCATACAAAATGTCAACTTTAAAAAATGACATATTCATCTAGTATAAAACCAATGTGAATTATCACTAATATAAGTTATTTGTAGACAATGGAAAGCCCTACAATAAATAACTGGGTCATTTCCTTTCAACAGAGCAATTTTTCATAGGGAAGTTTCGAATTTCTTAAGGGTTCCAAATTATTTCATTTAACCACAAAGAATTGTGTGGTTGGGAATGGATTCTATTTTTCAGATTCTTCAGTGTCCAAATATTGGATGTTTCCTGTTTTACATCATGATGTTGTAGATTTTAGATTCGCTTCTGTGTGTGAGAGACTGGTGGAGTAGGTACCACATGTACACTTTGTGTACATATAAAGGATTGAAAATTCTTGTGTTATCTGAGCAATGCAGGGTGCTCTAAGTTGGGCACCTGAGATTTTGTTTGTTTTATTGGTTTCTTTTCTCTGAAAATCCATCCCATAGTACTAATTTTAAAACATCTTTTTCTTCTTGGAATATGATTTCAAAGGTTTTTAGAGTGAAAGCAAAATACTTCACCCTGTGCTTGCAGCATCCACATTTATCTTGTTATAAATTTGGAGTTGGAAATTTGGGTGTGAAAGCTTCTGCATCTCACATTTTTGTCTCGATAATATATTTAATTATATGTGGCAGAGCAGGGAAAGATAGTTCCTGAACTATCTTAATTAATAGAAATTTCTTTGTTGCTAGCTTTATAGTTAACCAAGTAGTAAAGTGCAGTTTTGGAGGCTCATGTTCTTCTATGTTTCATTCTGATTACAAAAGAAGACATAAAAGGTAAAATGTGAACTAGTTCTGTTAGGTTTTAAAGTCCTAGCAAAGCAGAGAAACCACACATATCTCAATCTTGAGAAATAAGTGTATTTCTCTATGACTTAACAGAGCACATTGGCACAGAGCACAAAAATGATATTATTATGTGCAAAATTAGAGTGATTACATGTGTGTTATACATATATGTGCATGTGGGTTTATTTTCAAGTACTATACAGTACCAATAAAATCTTATCATCTATAAAAAAAGTAAGATGATATTTAGCTTAATCTCAGAACCAGTGATTGCCTGCAATGTAACAGAAAAACATCCCTTACAACATCCCTTGATGACTTTTCTGTCCAAACAGCAGCCATATAGCTAGTTGGTTCAGGAGAAACAGAAGTAATGTTCTTAATTTAAAAGTGTCATGCTTGTGGGGTATGGTGGTGTATGCCTGTTATCCCAGCAACTTGGGAGGCTGATGGCAGGAGGATCACAAGTTCAAAGCTAGCCTCAGCAACTTAGGCATAAGCAACTTAGTGAGAGCCTTTCCCTAAATAAAGAAATGGAAAAGGCTGGGGATATGGCTCAGTGACTAAGTAATCCTGAGTTTAATCCCTGGTAACCAAAAAGAGTAATACTTTACTGTAAAAGTATGAAATGCAGGAAATAGTAATTCAGCCAGATGTCAAAACACTAATTAGGCTTCATTGACCTCTTTTATTGTTATGTTTTTATTGTATTTTAAAAATATATGTATACAGTAAGCATTTTTAGAGAGAATATCCAACAATCTTCTTTGGTCTTGAATTTAGCTGACTAAAGCTGCTGGTGTTTGAAATTTTTTTCCTCTTTTCCATAAAAGGGACTTTGTTTTCCTAATACTTTTTTTTTGGTTCTAGTCTAGTGTTGGAATTTAATGAAGACTAGAACCAAAAAAAAAAAAAGTTTCTATGGGTGCTCAGGTCTGAGTTCATTGGCTTTGTTATATTTATCATTGAATGACTTTAATCATTCTAAACAACTATAAATGACTTTACATGCACAGTAGCAAAGGACTGACTTGAATATGCAAATGCAGAAGTCTTGAAGGGACTACTATTTTTTTTTTATAATGATCAACTGGTTTCTGAGACAGAGGGAGAGAATGAGACACAGAGAGAGAATTGGATGTACTTTATCTTCCAGAATTGCAAATCTATCAATAGTGACGCTAAAATACTGCTACAATATTAAGAATGAGTACTTCAGATCAAAATAACAATGAACAAAAAAGCAAATTTCAGCTAATGACCTTATAGATGGTGAGAGCAGAAAAAGAGAACTTGAGACACACACACACACACACACACACACACACACATATATATATATATATATATATATATATAATTTTGAAAATTTTGAAAGCCAGAATAACCAGGTATCTCACCAAAGTTTACACTTAGACACTGAAGTTACCAAGAATCCATTAAACTTAGTTGCTAGGGTTCATATACTTCTGGGATTCACCCATTGAAAGGAAAGCAGATCTTTTAAGAAAATGTAGCTGTGTTTCATTTTGGGACAAAGATTCCTTTTAGAATTTGAAATCCTAAAAGAAATAACAAGCTGAACTTTGAGTCAGGTCAGACTTGAGTAGGGTAAGGGAGAAAACTGTCCTAACAAGTGATGACAGCTGGTATCGAATTTCAGAGACAAGATAAAAAGTGACTTGTTGCTTTCTGCAGCAGCATGAGGCTCTGGGTGCCAAGTGTGATTGGTCCATGGAGGACAGCACTTGATTAAGAGGTTGGAAGGAACTTCAGGGTTTAAGAGGATGGCTGACCTTGTAATGAGATGGAACTTGGTGTCATTTATTTATTTCACAAATACTTGACATGTTCCAAGTGAAAAGGGGGGACAAACCCAAACAAGACAAGTGATATTTATGCCCTCATGGGACTTGCATTCTTATATTACAGTATTAAAAAATTGAAAATAAGTAAATATATATAAAAAATCATTACTCATTGTGTAAAAAAATACCAAGAAAAACATATCATGTGATAGAATATAGTGATTATTGGGGAAGGGTGAAGGAAGACAGAGGCAATTAAAGAAAAAGGATAGTCACAGAGGATGTGTTGAGGAAGTGACACTTAACCAAGACTCACGGGATAGGAATGAGTCAACCATGGAGAGCTGAGAGTGAAGGGCTTCAGGCCAAAGCAACAGGAAATGCTCAGGTGGGAGAAGGGCTAGTGAGTCCGGAATGCAGGAGAGTGACCTGAAGTGGACATAACATCTGGGTACAAACCAGATTATACAGGGCCATGTGGGCCAGGTAACAGACTTGGTTATTCTCAGTGCAATGCACCTTTGAAAAAGAGGCTGGGAATGACCGGTTATGCATTTGTGTAAGGACTCTCTGTCTGCTGTGTGGGCAGTGGATAAGAGGGGGGTGAAAGGTGGCTGGAAGCCCAGTTAGAAGAGGGTATTGCACTTCTCCCCAGCTGGGAGACATGGTGGTCTTGCCTGGGGTTCTGGAATTTGAGATGGAAGAAAATGGACATATTCAGATCATGTTTTGGAAACAGAACCAATGGACATTTGGACTATTGTATACTCCTAACTAGTTGAACCAGGACATTGCCCTTAAATGGTTTTATGAAACTTTTCTTTTTTCCAAAGTTTTATGTGTTATTGGTCCATGGAGCAGAGCACTTGATTAAGAGGTGGAAGCAACTGCAGGGGTCCAGATGATGGCTGACCTTGTAATGTGAATTACATAATTCTTTAATGTCACACATACAAAAATAGAAGAAAAGTAAGTGAAATATGGAAATACTGATCTAGTTTTGATTTTGTCTCCTTGGTATGGCTGGTGGTGTATCTCCACAATAATTCTACCTTTTAGTTTTAAGGATAAGAAAAAAAAACATGACTTTATGAAGTCATTGTAGAATGGTTTCATTTCAATGTTAAGTTAAACTTTGTCCTCCCAGTCTCTTCTGTCCCAAGACAGAATAATCCCAGTGATTTGCATTGTTTTGGATGAAACACCAGTGGTGGGAACCCCGGAGTGGTGGGACTAGATCCACTCAAAGTCAAGGTCTGTGTGGTAAGGCAGGAAGGTTCCCATGAAGATACAAACCTAGTTTGTTGTTGTTGTTATTTTTTAATAAATAACATTATTCTGGATTTGTCCAAAAGCCAAAGCAAGTGATTTTGTTTGCACACGGTACAGGTGAAGAATTTCACAGTTTCAAACAATGAGTTATAACCACACTGCTTGACTGCAGAAAGCTTTGCAGTTTGACCCTATACCTGACAGTCCACTTGGGCTGCTTGTTAAGGCTGGGGCAGCACTCTGAGCAAAGAGAGGGGTCTCAGATCTGTTATTGTGAGAAACCTCAATTTTTGCTCTTGATGTTTATTCAAGCAGAATTTTTAACAAACACAACTACTAGTCATGGAGTGCTGCTATTGTGTGAAGCACTGAAAAGACTCTCATTCAAGAAATAAACTTTTGCATCTTCTGCATCTTAGGCAGTCTCTGGGGAGATGAGGCAGAGCTCCTACTTTCTATGAGATTTCCTAATAGTTGTTGGCATGAGATAAATATGCAATTCTGTCAGGTGAAGCCAATGAGATAATTTGAATGGAAGGAAGGGTTGGGTCCTAATGAGGCATTCATAAAGGAATTAGAGAGGAATGATAGCATAAAATTTTAGAATTCCAGTGTTAGCAGGATGACTGGAGGCATAGAAGCTGCATGTTAACTGCTGTCTCAAAAATCCTTATTGGTTTGGTCAGAATCCCCTTGGGTGATCTTGCACATGTCCCTTCACACTCCTAGGTCTCATCTGTAAAATGAACATTATTATCTCTCTCTCCTGTTGTGCTTATGAGAGTAAACATATAATATGTGCATCATGCAGTTCCGGGTACAATGATAGCTATCATTGTTTTTATTGTTCTAGCCTGATTTTATCTGATACAGTGTTAACATGATGCTGTCTGACACTTCTACTAGAATACCTACAGTGCCAGGTATTTCCTCTCTGAGGTCTTTCAATTTATGAATCAGTTCAGGTGTTAAAAGTTTTTAAATGGTAGACAGATTAATTATCAAGAGGTAGAGGGGAAGGGAGAGCCTTCCATGTTGGAAGATCTGCATGAGCAATAGCAGCACATGATTCCTGTTTGATTGTGCTATTGGATTTTAGGCACAGTGAGAGATGAGATGAGAAGACAAGGGAAGTTGCACTGGTACCTCAGAGGCCCTAAGTACTAGAGTCAGTAGACAGATCTAATCATTCCACTATGTGGTGGGACCATTCTTTCATATTACTCAGGAGAAGTATGTGATCAGGTAAGAAAACAAGTGGTGAGTTAATAGAATATTCACTTGGGACTGTCCTAAGAAACAGCAGCTAGATTGTTGCCCAATGAGCACTATGTTAATAAGAAGATTGGTGTGCCCTTTGTGTATTGCTACCCTGGGATCCTAGGGCAATTCCTAACTCATTCTCTTCAGACCAGGAACAGACTTCTTCTTCATAAGTTTCCATGTACATTATCCACCCTCCTTTTGGAGGACTGGTCAATTTCCCAGACCATAAGATGTTGGATTATGTATAGGAGATAACTCAAGTTCTTCCATTGTTTCTCTACCCTAAAATCATACCCTCTAGTGTTCTCCTGATCCTTCCTCACCCTGAGCTATCCTAGTCTCTGGGGTCTAAAACCATTTGCTTGATAAACAGGCTATGAAATATTATACTCTGCATTTAGCCAGCACTTTATTTTTGGATCAGCATATCTGCTTCAGTTTGAATTGGGGAAAGGAAGGGAGCCACACAGACACAAAACAGAAACCTGCCACTTGACTGTCAGTGAGAAAAGAAGACATGTAGAAAATAAACTGACAAGTACATGATTCCTTCCAGGTGTATATATAATCCCTGGTCATCTTATTCTTCCTTCTTCCTGAAGTCAGCTGCCTGGGAAAGTAGCTTGGAGAAAATATAACAGAAGCCAGAGTGGGAGGCAAGTGTCCTAGGACATAACCGAGACTGTCGTGATGACTCAGTTATATTTTGGACAAAATCAGTAAACTTCTGCTGGACTTGACTTTCAATTTTTAAAATAAAGTACTTGCACCAGATTACCTAGCTCAAGTGGGCCTCTGCAGAACTGACAAACTGTGATTTCTGCCTTTCTCAGCCCATGAGAGATTTATCTTTGATTCTTCAACATGCACGCAAAGCTGATTATCTAGAAAAAAACATCTGTATTGAAATAGCTGAGAAGAGAATTGGATTTGCTCCCTGTAGCCCGGGCTTTCTCTCTGTGTGCTTGGCCTTCTTGTAAACAAATAGCCTTTCTCCTGAGCAAGGCTCATTTGTAATATGCAGTTTCCTAATCAGAAGAGGAAGAATATGCATCAAAAATAATTTCTTGAGGTTTGATTCAGTGTTTGCTTTCTATGGTGTTATATTTAGCCACATTTTAAGCTCTCTGGCTTCCTTTAAAATGCACATGGGAGGGAAATGAAGGGAAGCAATTGGAAAACAATAGAGAAAATATTTAGTACAAATAGAGAAAGGCTTGGTGAAACCTACAAATATTTGGGAAATACTTCAAGAATTTCTACAGAGCCTTCCACATACCACCTGTTCTTCTCATTTGGGGTATAAATGGGATGTGTGCCGCTGCTTTCAAAGCTATCAAGAACTTTAGAAGTTTTGCCTCCAAGGTGATGTATAAAATGTACCATCCTCCGGGTTGCCTATCAGTACACCCATCTATTCAGCTCTGATGAACAAAATAAGTATGATTCTCACCCTGTAAACATACAGAGTTTACACAAATAAGAAAATCTCATGGTTCTTGCAGTAGCTGGAGCTGGATTTTTTTAAAATACACATGAAGCATTGAAGCAGACGAGAGCAGATAGTACAGAATACTGCTCTCCTCCCAGAGATATCCGGGTCCTAATCCCTGGGAACTATGAATATGTTTTCTTACATGAAATGTGGAATTGAGATTGTAGATGAAATTGAGGTTGCTCAAGATAATAGGAATATTACCTTGGACTACTCAGGTGAGCCCAGTGTAATTGCAAGGGGCCTCAAGGGGGGGAGAAGGAAGGAGAAGAGGTCTGAGTGACTCCACCAGAGGACTCTAGCTACCACTCCCATTGGAAAAGACACATGATCTATTTTATCCTTCCTGCTCCCTGAGATTATATGATAAAATTAGTTGTGATCAGTTATTTTCACTCTGAGTACCCATATTTTTATTTACTTACACAGCTCTTTTGCTCATAGTACATGTTACTATCATTGTTTTTATTATTATTTTGGTCTTCCTGCTATTCAAAATTCTAGGTCCATTTTGTTGGACTTGAGATGAATTTGCCAGTTTGGGCTCTCCTTTCCATTCCATTTGATTATTTTAATCTTATTCTGATAGTTTCTTGTTAATTTTTCTTTTAATAAAAGCATCCTTGGTTTCAGACATAAAGAAAAGCACCTCTGCATTCAATTCATGTAGAAATGTTGCTACATTTTACAGTGATTTTAGTTTGAAGTCAGGCCTCCGTATGGAAATTGTGTGTACTCAAACCATTACACTAAAATCTTTTACATCATTCCTAAAGTATCACATAGATATTGTCACTTTCTCTCTCAATCCCATCCAGTCTTTGTTTGGAACAGATCACCATCTTTGAGTTAACCAAATGGAAAGGTTGACTTATATTATGAGGCCATGTTGACTGTAGATATTTATGCATCAAAACTCACATGGCACCAAGTAGGAATAATTAAATTAGTGTAAACTAATCACATTTATGAAACAAATATACTGTGTAAACACTTACTCATTTGTATTCACTTAATAGTAATGTATTGAACATCTACTGCTTCCTGGGCATAGCTTCTGATAAGAATGACTTTTATTTGATTCCATGTGTATTTACAGACATGTTTTTCATTGTAGTTTTCTTTAAAAATACCTTTGCCATTTATGTAAGTCACCAATGTTGGGGATTGTGAGTAATAGTTACCCAAGGGCAGATGCTAACTTGGTAGGCAGGTTGGAGGGACCATGGTTAATATACAAAGCAACTCAATTCTCTTTAGTACATGGGAGGCCTCAGAGAGGAATGTTCTATGCTAGATCACATGTAGTACTCCCCTCCTTACCCAACTCCTGATCACCCCAGGAACAAATAAATTATAGCCATTTGTTCAATAGACATTAGATTCTAGAATCTGGCCAGGGCCATTTAAGTGAAATTTTGGCAACAACTACAGAAAGATTTTCACTTTCTTATCAAAAAATCCTTCCCTGGATTGTGGGTATGGCTCACTGGTAGAATGTACAAGGCCCTAAATTCAGTCTCCAGCATGACACACAAAAAGCAAAAATGCAAAGTAATGTGCTTCCTATTAATCTATCCTCAAAGCATTTTTAAAAATCCATCAGATCAGAAGCTGAGATGGGTGCTATGATTTGAATGTTTCCCCCAAAGTTCATATATTAGAAGGTTAATCCCCAAGGCAATAGTGTTGACAGGTGGCTAGGTCATGGGGGCTCTGCCCTCATGAATGGATTAAAACCTTTTTCTCAAAATGTGTTTATTGTAAAAGTGTGTTCTGATCCTCATGTGTTTCTTGCATATGCTATGCCTTTTACCATGATTTGATGCAGCAAGGATCCCCTCCCTAGAGAACTCTTATGTTGGCCCTTTTAGCCTCCAAATTGTGAGCCAAATAAATTTATGTTCATTATAAATTATCCAATCTTTGGTACAATCATGTGCCATGTAATACTGTTCTGGAATGGTCCAAGATTATATTGCCTAGTAATGTAGCCGTAATTGATTTGGGCAAGTACACTCTACGATGTTCACACAACAATGGACTCACCTCAACATATGTCTCAGAATGTACTATATCATTATGGGACCTAAGATTGTATTTTGTTAGAGCAAAATAAAATGGACTGAGGTAAGAACTTTAGCAAAGTTCAGAGAGAGTGAGTATTTGAGAATAAAAAGTTTTGCTTGCCTAATCCTGCCTGCTTCTTTAGGCCTGTGAGCATCAACACTGTCTCTTTTGAATAGTTTGCATTTACCAAACAAGCTTTATAAGGTGAGGGGCTGTAGAACATTGACTTCCCAAGAAAGAACTATCTATGTCTGCATTAGTGAACTGGAGCCAAGAGGTTTGCCATTCTGGACTGCATGGTTAATCAGTCCTTATTAATGATAAGATAATATTTTTAAATATTTTCTTTCATGTTTTACCTTTCAATCTTGCTTGGCTCACTGATTTCCTTCAGTTATGTCTTAAGGACTTTACCCTGAGCATCAGGTTCAGAAAGTTGTTCTCACAGTAGGTCAGTAGGCCATGGCTTCTAAGAAGACAGAATGCTTGTTTCTCATATCTGTTTGACCCAAAGCCTTTGTGGCTTGATTGGCAGCACATATCCTCTGAATCAAGAGTCAGAGCTGCCCATCAAAGATACACCTTTCTCACACATGAGCTCTCATCTATCCAAGACCCAAGCATGTCACTCTGTTGGTAGAGAGCAAAGCCAGGATTGTCACTTCACTTCATTGGTCATTCGAAGAGGCTCTTTCCCTTCTATTACTCATGGGTGTCAGAAGAAGAAAGAGAACACTGGAGAGGTATAATATGTTGTGGCACTTTAAAGGTGATTACTTTTTCTTCCTATCAATCATGTAAAGAAAATTCTCCTAGCTCACTGGATAATCCTGTTTTTCCTTTGAAGAAGAGAGACTGACTTTCTACAAAATGAGCCACTGAATTAACACTGTCATTACTGACTTTTGAATTCATTAGGGCTTATTTACCATCCCCAAGCTGTACTACGGTTTGAAAATGATTTCTCCTGTGAAGAGGGGGATGACATTTTTGCAGAAAATAAATTACAGATTGATTCTCTTTGGCTGGGTAGTTAATGAAGGGTTAACTTGGCTTTGAGAGTTAAATTCTACAATACCTTATAGACCTTATGTGTGTTTGTCAGTCCATGGTCACATTCTCCTATTTTTTTTAATACTGGGGATTTAACCCAGGTGTGATTTACCACTGAGCCTCATCCCCAGCCTTTCATATTGTTTATTTTGACACAGGGTCTCAGTTGCTTAGGGCCTTCCTACATTGCTGAGGTTGGCTTTGATTTTGAGATCCTCCTGACTCAGCCTCCTGAGTCACTGGGATTACAGGTGTGCGCTATTGCACTCAGTCACATTCTCCTTTTCAAAGGTGATATTTTGGCTCTAGATCAAGAAGGAACACTTTTCTTTGCATTAAGAATTAAGTGTTAAGAACTGAGGATGTGGTTCAATGTTATAGAGTTATTCTAGAATGAAGAAAACCCTGAGCTTGAACCCTAGCACCACAAAACAACAAAATAATTCATCATTTATAAAAACAAGAAAAATTCATAGTTCATATATGTCAACCAGTGATAGCAGTGCTTGCACACAGTAAGATATGAGAATTATTCATTTGCAACCATTTGTGTGCATGTTGTCAACCTTTCATTTGTAGACTGCTGTGGTTTGATATTCATGTCCCCTCCCAAATGCATGTTGAAACATAATCCCAGTGCAACAGTATTAGGAAATATGGTCTTTGAGGAGTAATTTTAGGTCCTGAGGACTCTGCCTTTTAGAATGGATTATTATTCTTCAGAAAGGGGCTGAAGGAAATTAGTCAGGCTCCCTCTTTTCCATTTGTTGCTCTGTGCCATATGAGGTCCCAGCTTATCCATTCCCTTGGATAGATATACCAGCATTAAAGCAGAAGAAGGCCTTCATCAAACATTTAAGGCAGCACATACACATGGGTCTTGGATTTATCAGCTTCTAGAACTTAGGGAAACAAATTTCTATTGTTTATAAATTACCTGTTCTCAGGTTTTTTGTTGTTGTAGCAGAAAGGACTCAAGAAATTGGAGAAGCCTTTCACCTCTTCTATAATATGATGGGACTCATTTTTTTTCAGGGGAGGGGGGTGTCAAGACCTTGCCTTTATTATTTGGATTTATGACTCAAGGCCATCTAGAAAAATAAATATTTGTTTAAGGTAAATATATACTGGTACCTAATGGAAGCCTAAGGAAAAAATGTAGCAGGGCCTTTGAAAGAACCTAGACCTCAAAACTCATGCAGAAATGGACAAAATGATCTTTTCATCTTCTCTCTGCATGTTTGAACTATTAATTTCTCTATTAGGGCCTTTGGCTCCCTCTTTTGAGTTCGTGTTGAAAAATTCAGACCACTTTATTTTCTTCCCTTGTTTTAAACATCTGAGGAGGAAATACTGTTCCATCTGGCATCAACTGTCCAAACCCAATGTTATATTACACAAACATGGTTGTAGGGAATCTATCCCTTTGGAAAGGGCCAACCAATTCCAAAGAAGGTGTTGGGTAGATAACTCAAAAAAATAGTACTTCCATCTCATAGAAGAGAATACATGGTCCCTGCCTTTATTTTCTCAGAAGGGAGAGTTCTAAAAGGAGAGGCCTGAAATATAGCAGTAAGATCATGACGTCCAGAATCATTGGGATCTATGTAGAAAGTGAGCCAAGGAGGACTCCTCAATGCCTCACATAACTGAATTTCTATCCCAGTCTCTTTAAAACAGCTGTTGTGATTGTGTGTCCATAATTTCTTCAAGAAAATTGTAGGTAGATGGTATGCAAGGTGCGACACACCTATATACTGAGTCTAATCTCCTCACATGTTAATGCTAATCATCCTTCCATATGTCATATTTCAATATTCACTGACACAGATTTTATATTCCAGTAAAATGGGTATGGCATTCAATAAATAATTTAGTATAAGAATTTTATCATATATACTCCAAATGTTGAAATTCTAATTGTTTCAGTAGTGCCTTTTATCCTACCTACATCCTACATTCCATGAATTCCCTACCTAGTTTAGTGTCTACTCTAGGTATGGAATGAATGAATGAGTGATTGCTTAACCATAGAAAACTTATGTGGGAACTAGAGGAAATGAGTTAATGAAAGTCTTCTGGCACTTATAAAACCATAATCTGATTTTCCCCATATTTTAATATAAAAAACCTTTATTTGCTCATATTAACAAATTCAAAGACTATAAAAGAATGCAAAATGACAAAGTTATTTTTTTCCTTTCCATTCCTAATTCCATATTGCAGAAGTAAGTCCTGGAATCTTGGTGCAGATTGAATATTCCTTTTCCAAAATGTACATGGCCAGGACTGTTTCAGTTTGAGAGTCATATACTTTGGAATATTTGCATAGACTTTGCTGGTTGAGCATTCCTAACCCAAAAATTAAAAATCTGAGATGTCCCCAAATTGGCACTTTTTGAGTGTTATATCTCTGCTCAAAAAAATTTAGATTCAGTATCATTTCAGTTTTAACATTGTCAGATTAGGGGTGGATGCTAGCCCATTATTTTTTATATAATGTTACAAACCTATTAATGCAATGTTATTAATTTATTTTTTTTTTATTTTTTTAAAAATGCTATAAAAATGTGATTTTTTTCAACCTCCTGTTATCACAAAGAGGACCACAGACTTAAATTGATGCTGAGAGACAGGAGCTTACTGATAGTACATCAGAGATCAGCCTTTTTATTATTAGCAGCTTTTTACCTTTTGCCTAAGGATGATTTGTGCTGGGGTTGATGAACAATAGCCTGAGAGCCAAATCTAGCCCACTACCTGTGTTTGTAAATAAAACTTTATTGTAACATAACCATAAGTATTCATTTATGCATTGTCTGTAATGATTTTCATGCTGTAATGGCAAAATTGAGTTGTTGACTCAGAGACCATAAGTTTTGAAAAATGTCAAATATGTGCTCTCTAGCTCTTAAAGTTTTCTGATTCTTTGTATGGGTTATGAGGGACCAGTCCATCTCTGTTCTGTGAGCCCAGGCAGGCTCCAATACCAGAGATGATGCAGTGGACTGAGCCAGTTTGTTGAGGCATTAAAATCACTTAGTTCCTGTGGATATTAGAGTTTCCTCTTTCTTTTGGCAAACTTTTGACAAGTGATATAGGTAACTGGAAAGAAGACAGATAAGATAGCTGGCATGTGTACTTGTTATTACTGCAGTTTCTCTAACTAGGATTCTGTTTATATGTCTCACACAGGTATCCACATAGCCCCTCCACACCCACTTCTGTTTGTTTAAATGGCATTTTCTTAGTTTGTTACAAGATATTAGTAAACCACAGCATAGTTACACCAGAGCCCATATTTATTAACCTCTCAGTTAAATAGGATAATGTAGGAAGTGTACAGTCCTGAATTTCCCAGTTGGAATCCATCCACTGTTAATATTTGGATAGGATATGCTGGTATCTCCGTGAAGATATTAATGATTAGCCAGAAGTTCCTTAATCGGAGCTTTATTACAATGAAGAACATTAGGCTCAATTGATTCTTACTAGCAGGTAAAGACACTTATAAGGATCTCTTATGCAGATATTTTATTTACCTAAAACTAGATCTATGTCAAAATGTTTTTATGTTTAGTGAGTTGATTTGGAATCTATTTCTTTTGAATTTGAACTGTCTTTCAGTTTTTTTCCTATTTTAGCAAAAGACCTCATACCCCCAAACACAATCCTTAATCATAAGCATTGTTGGAAAGCAGATTTTGCTATTATTTTTTACTTTCTAAAAATCACAGATAGTACCTCAGGAAAGTATCTACAGCTACCTTCACATACATATGGGCACACATATACATATGTATATGTAATTATGTATTATATATACTTTGTAGTTATATCTGTGTGTGTATATATATATATATATGTAATTTTATGTATATACATGTGCATGTATTTATGTATATTTATGTATGTGTATTTAGTTAAGTTTCAATCCTCTATTACCTGTGTTATTTTTATTTTTAATTTTTGCTTATCCACATTTTGAACTTAAAATGGTGGAGAATCACATTGAAATAGAAGTGTTTTCCTTCGTTTAAAATTAAATATTGCAAGTTAACCTGGATTGAGTTATCAACATTATTCATTAAAATGATGACAGTAAATGATAATTTACAATGTTTAAAACATATTGGAAAGGAAAAAGTCTGTAATTAGCACATTTTTACAGTAACTTTTTAATAGTATAATTCTGTTTAACATTCTTGGGCACTTTTGTAGAGGTCACAAGTGATGAAAATCCATGTCCCTCCCCTCATCCATTTTTTACTATTCACATGAATCATTTGGACTTTGACAAGGACTAGGGTTCTGGTTACCCAGGAAGTTAGCATGAGACAGAATAACTTGGCAGTTGCTGATGAAACTAAAAACTCACCACTTATTTTCTTCCTACACATCTTTTTTGTTCATTTGGAATTAATATTTTTTTTTCAAAAAAAAAGGAAAAATTAGAAGATGGGGGAAGAAAGGGTTCTCAGGAGAGGGGTGTGACAGGAGTGACTGGAAGCAAAAAGGAGGGAAGAGAAAGATGGCAGAGGGCTGGGACCAGGAGCAGCTGGAGGAGCAGGGAGCAGAGGGTGGATCTGCAAAGGGAAGGACTATTTTTATTATAGTCTTCTGTAAAAGCGAAAAATCAACCCCTGTTCTAAAGAAGCCCCTACTCACAGCTTTCATCCACCCCTCTGGAACATGTAATGTTATTGTTCAGAAATTTAACAGGTCCCATTTAAAAGCAGATATGAGAAGCCTGTTCCCAGTTCCTTCTGCAGAGCAGTATTATCTGCATCCTGCAAAAGACTTCCAGTGCTCCACAACTGCCTGCAATAGTAATGCCCATGGTTGCATTACCCTATTTTATTTTTATTACTTTTTATACAACTTGAACACAGATTATATGTGTGTGTGTATATATACATATATATGTGTATATATCACATATAATACATATATATCCCATATTTTATAAGTGGATTAATTATATTTATATATAATGGAAAAAATTTGTTGTATTTGTATATGGACACAATATAATAACGTAATTTGGTTAATATTGTTTGCCAATATTTCCCTGCGTCCCTCTTCCCTATCCTTGGTCCCTTTTCCCTACTCTGTTGGTCTTTGATTTTCATGAAAATCCCTATAGGTATATTCACACACACACACACACACACACACACACACACACACACAGTGGGGGGAGAGAGAGAGAGAGAGAGAGAGAGAGAGAGAGAGAGAGAGAGAGAGAGAGAGAGTATTCACACACACACACAGTGGGGAGAGAGAGAGAGAGAGAGAGAGAGAGAGAGAGAGAGAGAGAGAGAGAGATCACATTTTCTTTATTCATTCATCCATTGATAGACAACTAGGCTGCTTCCTTAGTTTGACTCTTGTGAATTGTGCTGCTAAACATGGGTTTGGATGTATAGCTATGGTAATCTGACTTTAATTCTTTAGGGTAAATTCCTAAGAGTGGTATAGTTGGGTCTTATAGTGGTGATTCTATTGCTAGATGGCTTTTTTGTTTTGTTGTTTTGTTGGTATAGGCCAAAAGATTTAGAAACGGTGATAATAACCATCTAACTGGAACCTTTACCTTGCGTCTTCAAACATTAACAGCAAATCATCTTGGAAGATTATTTTCTGGCTATTCTAAATATGAATGTCTCCTGAAATGAAAAATTGGAGGTAAAATGTCTGAAGACATGTTGATTTATTTCTGTTAGAGCAAGAGTGTTGGCCTATATGGGAACAACTTCCTGCAGTGGTCAGACCAAGTAAGGCTCAGTGACATTCTTAGCTGCTTCTTCTGTGCCTTTGTTTCCCTTTGCATCTCATGTTTCTCATCACAGGTGCCCCACTTCTTTTTTCACTCATCCCCTCATTATTACTATTTTTATTGTTATTGGAGACTCAGCTTCTGGGAGCCCAGGGCTCAAGTCATGGCAGGCAGCTCTGGTTCTTCTTTTAAACATTTTTGGCTAGCCTGGCTGCAGGTTGAAGACACATATGCATTCACCAGTACTTGCCTTAGAGCTTCTATATAAGCAGAATTCAGAAGAGTGAATAGCAGTCAGGCATAACAAGCATGGGAAAGAGAGTCATCCAGGTGAATACAAGACAAAACAGAGCCTCAGAAGTGGGGACATCCCTGTCATAATAAAGAAATGAAGATACCAGTCCATGTACCATTACTCTGTCTGGTAGAAATGCTGTACAGGCCACTTGTGCTATTTTTAAGTTTTCTTGTAGTTATGAGGGGAAAAAAGTAAAATCAATTTTAATTGCATATCTTAAAAATACATTATGTACAAAATAGTGTTAGTTCAACTTATAGGCAATGTAAAAAATACAGGAGATTTTTCTACTTTCTGCTTTTCTGGTAGTCAGTCTTTGAAATCTGCTTTGTATTTCACATATCCAGTTCATCTCAGTTTGGGGTAGCCATGGTACAAGGGTTCTGTAGCCACATGTGTTTGGCAGCTCCTTACAGAGCAGAGCTAAAATATGATAAGCAAGAAAGAGAGAAGAATGCTTGAAGATAAAGTACAGGCAGGAACAGGCAAGAAAGGGTGTTTCTGGCCATGATAGAATCCATATAAGTTTGGCAAGAAACTTCTTTTATGAAAGAGAGCAAAAAACAGTTATTAAACTATACCTTTGCTTTGTGCTATCACCTGAGGGCTCAGTAAACCATCACCACCTACATTTTGTACCCAGGGGATTGACTCCTTTGAATATAAGAAAAATGTCCTCTACTGTTAAGAAGTAAAGTTTTAAGGAACTTACCTAAAATGCTTAAGGAGGAAAGAGAAAGAGAGAGGGAGAGAGAGAGAGAGAGAGAGAGAGAGAGAGAGAGAGAGAGAGAGAGAGAGGAAGCAGGGGTGAGGGGAACCCATGGAAACCCACTATAACATCCTTCTGTCTTGAAGACTGAACCCTTATGTTGAACAGAGGTGCCTTGCCCCTCACTGTGCACCAGGGTCCCTCTTTATCTGATCTCAAAATATAGCTGAACAGTTGGAGCTCCCTGCTGGCATCCTAGAAGCATCTAAGGAACATTGCAAAAACTCCCAAATCTTGGTTGGTCTTTCCTGATCCACACAGGGTCCCATGTACCAGTTGGATTTTACAATGTGCTTTAGGTAGCAAATGATTGAAAGTTATGTCAAAATCAAACCTTTGTTATTTTGTTATTCAATAGCATTATAAAGGTGCCCAGTAAATATTTGCTGAGAAAATCCAATGGATAGAGAAGCAAGCACTGGTAGAGGCACTACCAGTGTTCCAGGTACAATGAGAAGCTGTTGGGACTCTGGTGTTAAAGTAGAAACAGACACAGTCCATGCCTCCATTGCTTAAAAATAGGGATGTTCTATCCTCCACTTCCTGGTACGTCAGTCCTTGAAGGCGTGGTTACAGCCAGGGCACTCCTGGTGTTTTTGAGCACCTTGCCCTGGATGTGGACAACAAGGTGGGGACAGCATGGTCAGCACCTTCCTGGTGGAGGCAACAGGAAGCAATGGAAGCATACAGTAGGGAGCTTCAAGCCAACCTGGAATGCTGCCTAGAAGAGGTGACATCTAAGCTTCATACTAAAGGAAGAGCATAAGCTGAGTAGAAGAGGGAAGAAAAGTGTGCCAGGCATGAGAAAAACAATTTATGATAAATTTATATTATTTTGCTCCTGCATTACAGTCACTGATCTCTTAGGACCCCTCATGTGTGAAAGTGTTCAGAACAATGTAAAGCCCTATGTGTAAACAATGTAAAGCATTATTATTTTATGGATTCTGTTTGAGGGAACCTAAGTTGAGTGTTGTTTGGGCAGTATGAATATTTGATAAGCAGGGAACACACTCCGCAGCACAGCACGCCTCTCTGAGAAAGAATTTCACTAGAATTATGGCAAATCTCTCCCCTAGCCACAGTGCCCAAATGTTTGTGTCATCTGCATTATGTAATATGAAAATAATCTGAAAATCTTGCTAAAATATATGTCTCGTTTACTGTCTTGGACTAATGCTTCCTAAGGTCAGGGACTCTACCTATCTTTTTGTTGGATCTCCAATGCCCAGAGCAGTATTTTACATAGTGTATGTGTGCAATGAATATATATTGTCTGAATGAGTAATTGAAGTAGAAAGGTTACATTAGGAGTTTTATCTTTCAGTGGTTTTGATTTTTTTCATGATTAAGATTAAGCTGTCTATAACCTATCCCCAAAGTAGTTTGCTATCATTTTAGACTGTTTGTGGATTAGCCATGCTATAACATAACTCAAATTTCAACACATAAGACTTGAAGTTCATTCTTTGTTTTTTTATCCACTGTCAGAGACTGTGTGTTCTGTCATGACCTGTTCTTTAACATCCCTTCATGTACAGCATTACCTGAACTTGACCACAAGCAGAATCTCATTATGTATATTATTCTGATTCCATTTTTTTTACTTTATCAGCATGTTTTGGAGCTTTGCCCTTCTAAGAGCAACATCTACTCTTTTTAATGACTTCATAGGCATTCATGTATAAGATATCATAATTTATTTAGTCTTACCTATATGTTAGTAATTTAGTAATTTAAAATATGTTACAATAAATAGTCTTCTACATATATTTAAGGCATATTAATGTACTTATTTAGCTTAAATTCTTCAGACATTTTAATTTTATAAAGGGAAGCATTTCCATTGCTCAGTCATTTCCTTTGGGCCCCTCCTTTTTTGCCTCTTTTAATTAAAAATATCAGGTATAAAAAAGATTTTTCATTAAGAATTCTTAGTTGACAACTCCTTATTTCACAACTTAATTGAATGGTTTGTGCCCCTCAGATGGGGACAGCCTCTGGACCTAGGACACACTGCAGCACTTGCCACTTGTGAGGTTCCTAACGCTTCCCAACATTCTCATCATGATCCCAGTAATGGATGCTTATATAGTCAACCCACAGAGCCATGTGTAGCAGCCCCGATGTCTAGAGTTTTCCATCTCACTATTTTTTTTTTCTTTTAGGATCTTCAATACCCTGGGTACTTTGATACATAGACAGGATCAGTCGCTGTGTTATTTATAAAACTTAGAAGCAGTGTAGGTCCTTCAGAAAAGCAAACAACATTTTAATCTTGGAAACAGACATTGGCTCTGTCAATAAATGCTTTGCTGAATGAACAAATGAATGGATGAAAGTGAAGTGAATGAAATTAAACTTTTGGCTCCTAGGGACTTTTCCTACATCACTTACTGACCTGCAAATTGTGGTTTGAACCTGCTGCTGCTGCTGCTGCTGGGAATGGGCAGGGATGGACTGGTGTAATTGGGGCATCCATCTGGATAATGAGCTCACACTGGGTGTTTAATGATGGTGTGGGGCTGTCGGGCAGAAATTCCCAAAGCCCACAACACTTGAGCCTTCATGTCGACAAAAAAGAAAATGCGAAAAGTGGCTGTACAAGTGACTTAGCAAGATACAAGGTCTTCTCCGATCAATATCCACCAAACAACAAAGGCAATTGATAAGTTAAGCCGTGATAAGCCAGATAGTACCTGTGGGCTCTCTTGACAAATGTGACCAACAAGTCCTTTACACTGTACATCATATAAGGAGGAAATCAAAGATGAAATAGAAGGTTTTTTTTTTAATTTTTCCCAGTTAAATGAGAGTGTGTAGTTTTGACTGCCCATCTATTATAGTAAGGTTACCTTTGTTTAGGAAAACAGAAAGTGTGTTCATTCATAGTATGTTTTTCTGCCATGCACATAGGCTTATTTCATTCAATAAATATTAATTTAAAAATCATTGTGTTGCAGGCATGGTACTGGGCCTTAGGATATACTTCTATATTTATATAGTATGTACCCTTAGGTGCCATCATTTTAAATATTTCCCCAATTATAAATCTGATTTTTACCATCTCTACCTTAGTACTGAATTCCTTGAATAGCTGATAACAGACACATATTCAAGGACAAACTTATGCTAGAATAGAGAGGTTTAACCCCTGGGTCTTTACTTAAGCTGTATATTATTCCAGAGGTCTGCCTATTTTACAGCATTTTTGATAACTTAAAAAGTGCCTACCACTGTGATAATCACTAAAACGGGGTTGAGGGGGAAAATATAATGCACTGCATAAATACCCATGGGTTTATTATCTGGTTAAGGAGTCCAACCAATGTGAAACAGTTAATTAAATATAAAAGATAGCATCTGATTATGTGGCCAAAAATTACATGAGCATTTTGATAAGGGGCTAGATGGGTCTAGAATCATTTGAAGCCTCATCTACATATTCCTGTGTTTCTAAACATGTGTTCTGAACGTGAGAATATAATGCATGCATGGAAATGGTGACAAAGTGCTCTAATTAGCAGAACTTTAAAAATTAAGTAACAGCAACAAAAACAGCTCCTCTTTAAAATAATTTAAATTCTCTAAAAATTGCTTGGCCAATATGGGAATGGGATGCTCTTAGATATCATGAGGAAATTTGTTCTGAGTATCAAGATACAGTTGAAAAGAGGTGAGAAATAAACTTCATAAATAATCCTGCTATTGATTATATTTTAATTATTAAAAAAATGCCCTCATACCTAGGAGTTTCCCTCCAAGGGTATAGTTGCTATTCTCAGATTTTGTGCGATTAATCCCCATCATTTTAGCCTGGAGTGTGTCATTGTCCATGGAAAAAGGACCTTTGTCGATTATGCTTTAATTCAGCTGTATATAACAAAAACCTACTTAATACTGCCTTAAACAAATAGAGGTGTTGTTGTATGTGCCAAGAAGTTCTCCTGGCAATAGGTCACATCAGTCTCAGCATTATTTGATCTTTACCTTTGCAAGATGGCTTCCTTATTTCTGGGCACTGTGGTCAAATTCATAACAGGAAAAAAGGAGAAAAAGATGATAGCCCATACATTTTTGCCCACTTTTCATGGGCAAGAATTCCATTGTGGCAGCTATACTTATCTTCAAAGGGTACCAGGAAAGTGAATAGTTTGCCATGAAAAGAAGCACATAAGAGAGAAAAAAGATTGCAAGTGAGCAGTGAATGGGTGACCAAACTTTCCTTCAACACTTCTGTACAGGTAGCATTCAATTAAAATAAAAACTGTCTTGAGGGGCATCTTGCCTCTGAATCAACAGGAATCCCTTCCTTTCTTTGTAAACAATGGATTTACCTATGGTTGATCTATATTTTAAGGTGTTTTCTTGCTATAACACCTATGATTTCTCAGATACTTTTGTGATGATTGACAACATTATTATATTAAGCAAGGACACTTAAGGAAAGATTACTGGGTTGTAGGTACTTTAAGTTTTTATTGGGCATGATCTCGCTCCAACCTCACCACACCTTTTTGAGGCAGGCACTACTGTGCTGTCCATTTTATGGATTACAGAGATAAAATTAAGAACAGATTGAATCTCAATGACATGGTTAGGTGCTACTTTAGGTGAGGGCATGGTGAGGACTCATTCAGAATGTGGCTGACCCTAAAGACCATGCTCTTGACCACTAAACTTTAAAGCTAAATGGCAGCCTCTCATTCAAATATATCCATTTTGACCATATGTATAATACTCATAGTGGTGTGCTTCTCTGTTTTCAAAACTTTTAGTTTTATTGGAAAAGCCCTGTCTTTTGTGAGTTCATTGTTCTCTGATTTGTGTCCTGTAGAGCAATCTCAGGTCAAGACATGAGCCTTGAATCAAGAATGAATATAGAATAAAATAAATAAAATAGATAAACCCCTGGCCATGCTAAACAAGAGAAAAAGAGAGACAACTCAAATTACTAAAATACAAGATGAAAAAGGAAATATCACAATGGACATGTCTGAAATACAGAAGATAATTAGAAGCTATCTTGAAAATTTATACGCTAATGAAATAGAAAATTTCGAAGACACAGATGAATTTCTAGAGATATATGATGTACCCAAACTGGATGAGGAGGTCATACATTATTTAAACGGACCAATTTCAACAATAAAATAATGCCATCAAAAGTGTACTAACCAAGAAAAGCCCAGGACCAAATGGATTCTCAGCCAAGTTCTACAAGACTTTCAAAGAAGAATTAACATCAATACTTCTCAAAGTATTTCATGAAACAGAAAAGGAAGGAACCTTTCTAAATTCATTCTATGAGTCTAATATCCCCCTGATACCAAACCAAAACAAAGATACATCAAGGAAAGAAAACTTCAGACCAATATCTCTGATGAACATAGATGCAAAAATTCTCAAAAAAAATTTACACAAAAATATATTAAAATGGATAAAGAAAATGTGAGAGTCTCTCTCTCTCTCTCTCTCTCTCTCTCTCTCTCTCTCTCAATGAACTATTACTCAGCTTTAAAGAAGAGTGGAATTATGGCATTTGCCAGTAAATGATTGGAGTTGGAGAATATCAACAAGCCAATCCCACAAAACCAAAGGCTGAATATTTTCTCTAATATGCAGATGCTAATTCACAATAAGCTGGGGGCACTAGGGAAGAATTGCCTTACCTTAGATTAGGTAGAAGACAGTGAAGGGAGAGGAGAGGAGGGGATGTGGAGATACAAAAGATAGTAGAATGAAACAGACATTATTACTCTGTGTGTGTGTGTGTGTGTGTGTGTGTGTGTGTGATTCGACTGCGTGACGAATATTATTCTGCAACATGTACACTCAGTAAAAAGAAATTATATTCATCTATGTGTGGTATGTCAAAATAGTGGTATGTCATAAATGCATTCTACTGTCATGTATAATAATTAAAAAAATAAAAATTAAGAAAAAAAGAATGAATATATTGTGCCATAATGACTTTGCACCCTGTTGTGTTTATGCTTGAATCCTACCTCTGCCACTTGGTAGAGTGTCACTTTGAGCATGTTAAGTGTCATAGCTTTATATGTTTGCTTCTTTGCATTCATTGAGAAAAGTGTGGCATAAACCCATGACTTTCTAGAGAAAAAGTAAACAAGATAGTAGCTGCAAAGTGCCTTGCACAGTAACTCTCCATGTATTTGATCATAGGTAACATTTGTGAATGTGGTTAAAGAGAAAAGAAGTACATACAATTAGAAACAAAAGTGGGATTATTCAGAAAGTGCTAAATGTGATTCATTTAGTGTGTCTGCACATGGATTTCCTTCATTCTGTGTGTGAAAATTTTCTTTGCCTCTCATGTCTGCTGTGAACTCAAGTCTGCTGTAGCTAGCACAGTCCTAGTATGCTGCATGATTGTAGGCTCACATGGAAGACTCTTCCTGTCTTTATCCCCCAGCATTTCAGGGGGTACATGATT